>NW_019154105.1:13805905-13959974 GCF_002288905.1 Enhydra lutris kenyoni | reverse complement strand
TGTGGGGCTCGATCCCAGGACCCTGGGATCATGACCTGAGCTGGAGGCAGAGGCTTTAACTCACTGAGCCACCCAGGCGCCCCGATATAATTTATTCTAATAGATCAAAGGATACCCTAACTCTAGCACAGGGCTTTGTCCTAGTCTCCAAACTGAGCAAATTCTCTCCACTTTAATTTTCTTTCTTTTTCCAACCAACTTATCTTATCAATTCTTTTTTTAGAATTTTTTTTTTATATTTTCATCTTTACCGCCATAGTCCATCCCTTCATTGTGTTTACCCTTATTTTTGTGTATATATATAAGTTTTGCTCTCTTTAAAATTTTTGGAGGTAGTTTCTTATAAAAGATGAAAACAGACCCAAAATTAAGTGGGTGGCTCTGTTCTATTCTCCAGTCTAATAAATATATATATATATATATATATATATATATATATATACACACACATATATATTTTTTAAATTTTTTAAAATTTATTTTTATCCCCTTCCCTCTCCCCTTGATTTGGGGTCTTTTCTCATTTCCTTAGCATACATTTTTCTGGAGTCTTTGCCACCTTTTTACTATTTTATTCTCTCGTTCATATATTCTTATTTGGACAGAATGACAAGGCGGAAAAACTCACCACAAAAAAAAAAAAAAAAAAAAAAAGAACAAGAGGCAAAAAGAATAAGAAGTCTAGGGACCTAATCAATACAGACATTGATACTATGTCAGACCTGGAGTTCAGAATGAAGATTCTCAAGGTGCTAGCTGGGCTCAAAAAAGGCATGGAAGATATTAGAAAACCCCTGTCTGGAGAACTCAAAGCCCTTTCTGGAGAAATAAAAGAACTAAAATCTAACCAAGCTGAAATCAAAAAAGCTATTAATGAGGTGCAATAAAAAATGGAGGCTCTTACTGCTAGGATAAATGAGGCAGAAAAGAGAATTAGTTACATAGAAGACCAAATGATGGAGAATAAAGAAGCTGAGCAGAAGAGAGACAAACAACTACTGGACCATAAGGGGAGAATTCAAGAGATAAGTGATTCCATAAGATGAAACAATATTAGAATAATTGGGATTCCAGAAGAAGAAGAAAAAAAGAGGGGGGCAGAAGGTATATTGGAGTGAATTAGAGTAGAGAATTTCCCTAATATGGCAAAGGGAACAAGCATCAAAATCCAGGAGGCACAGAGAACCCCCCTCAAAATCAGTAAAAATAGATCCACACCCCATCATCTAATAGTAAAACTTACAAGTCTTAGTGACAAAGAGAAAATCCTGAAAGCAGTTTGGGACAGAAGTCTTGACACACAATGGTAGAAATATTAGATTGACAGCAGACTTATCCTCAGAGACCTAGCAGGCCAGAAAGGACTGGCATGATATACTTAGAGCACTAAATGAGAAAAATATGCAGCCAAGAATACTATATCCAGCTACGCTATAATTGAAAATAATAGAAGGAGAGATAAAAAGCTTCCAGGCCAAACAAAAAATTAAAAGAATTTGTAAACACCAAACCAGTTCTACAGGACATATTGAAAGGGGTCCTCTAAGCAAAGAGAGAGCTTAAAAGTAGTAGACCAGAAAGGAATAGAGACAATATACAGTAAGAGTCACCTTACAGGTAATACAATGGCACTAAATTCATATCTCTCAATAGTTACCCTGAAAGTAAATGGGCTAAATGCCCCAATCAAAAGACACAGGATATCAGAATGGATTAAAAAAAAAAATCAATATGCCGTCTACAATAAACTCATTTTAGACCCAAAGACACATCCAGATTTAAAGTGAGGGGGGTGGAAAACAATTTAACATGCTAATGGACATCAAAAGAAAGCTGGGTTAGCAATACTTATATCAGATAAATTAGATTTTAAGACAAAGACTATAATAAGAGAGGAGGAAGGACATTATATCATACTGAAAGGGTCTGTCCAGCAAGAAGATCTAACTATTTTAAATATCTATGCCCCTAACATGGGAGCAGCCAACTATACAAAACCAATTAAGAACAAAATCAAAGAAACACATCAACAATAATACAATAATAGTAGAGGACGTTAACATCCCCTCACTGAAATGGACAGATCATCCAAGCAAAAGATCAACAAGGAAAGAAAGGCCTTAAATGACACACTGGACCAGATAGACATCACAGATGTGTTTAGAACATTCCATCCCAAAGCAACAGAACACACATTCTTCTGCACATAGAACATTCTCCAGAATAGATCACATCCTTGGTCACAAATCAGATCTCAACCAGTACTAAAAGATTGGGATCATTCCCTGCATATTTTCAGATCATAATGCTCTAAAGCTAGAACTAAATCACAAGAGGAAAGTTGGAAACAACTCAAATACATGGAGGCTAAATAAAGAGCATTCTACTAAAGAATGAATGGGTCAACAAGGAAATTAAAGAAGAATTGAAAAAACTCATGGAAACAAATGAAAATGAAAACACAGCTCTTCAAAATCTGTGGGACACAACAAAGGCAGTCCTGAGAGGAAAATATATAGTGATACAAGCCTTTCTCAAGAAACAAGAAAGGTCTCAGGGCACATGGGTGACTCAGTGGGTTAAGCCTCTGCCTTTGGCTCAAGTCATGATCTCAGGGTCCTGGGATCAAGCCCCACATTGGGCTCTCTCTCTGCCTGCCTCTCTGCCTACTTGTGAACTCTCTAAAAAAAAAAAAAAAGAAAAAGAAAGAAACAAGAAAGGTCTCAAGTACACAACCTAACCCTACACCTAAAGGAGCTAGAGAAATAACAGCAAAGAAAGCCTAAATCCAGCAAAAGAGAAATCATAAAGATCAGAGCAGAAATCAATGAAATAGAAACAAACAAAAAAAAAAATAGTAGAACAAATCAATGAAACTAGGAGCTGGTTTTTTGAAAGAATTAATAAGATTGATAAACCCCTGGCCAGACTTATCAAAAAGGAAAGAGAAAGAACCCAAATAAATGAAATCATGAATGAAAGAGAAGAGATCACAACCAACACCAAAGAAATACAAACAATTATAAGAACATATCATTAGCAACTATACGCCAGCAAATTTGACAATCTGAAAAAAATGGATGCATTCCTATAGACATATAAACCACCAAAACTGAACCAGAAAGAAATAGGAAACCTGGACAGACCCATAACCAGTAAGGAGATTGAAGCAGTCATCAAAATTCTCCCAACAAACAAGAGCCCAGGGCCAGACAACTTCCCAGGGAAATTCTACCAAACATTTAAAGAAGAATTAATACCTATTCTCCTGAAACTGTTCCAAAAAATAGAAATGGAGGGAAAACTTCCAAACTCATTTTATGAGGCCTGCATTACCTTGATCCCAAAAACAGACAAAGACCCCACCAAAAAGGAGAATTAAAGACCAATATCCTTGATGAACACAGATGCAAAGATTCTCACCAAAACACTAGCCCATAGGATCCACCAGTACATTAAAAGGATTATTCACAGTGTGCCCGGGTGGCTCAGTGGGTTAAAGCCTCTGCCTTCGGCTCAGGTCATGATCTCAGGGTCCTGGGATTGAGCCCCACATCGGCTCTCTGCTCAGCGGGGAGCCTGCTTCCCCTCACCCCCACCTGTCTCTTTGTCTACTTGTGATCTCCATCTGTCAAATAAATAAATAAAATCTTAAAAAAAAAAAAAGGATTATTCACCACAACCAAGTGGGATTTATTCCAGGACTGCAAGGTTGGTTCAGCACCTGCAAATCAATCAATGTGATACAATACATTAATAAAAGAAAGAACAAGAATCATATGATATTCTCAATAGATGCTGAAAAAGCATTTGACAAAGTACAGCATCCTTTCTTAATCAAAACTCTTCAAAGTGTTGGGATAGAGGGTACACACCTCAATATCATCAAATCTATCCATGAAAAACTCACAGCAAATATTATTCCCAATGGAGAAAAACTGAGAGCTTTTCCACTAAGATCAGGAACATGGCAGGGATGTCCATTATCACCACTGCTATTCAACATAGTACTAGAAGTCCTAGCCTCAGCAACCAGACAACAAAAAGAAATTAAAGGCACCCAAATTGGCAAAGAATTCAACTATCACTCTTTGCAGATGATATACTTTATGTGGAAAACCCAAAGGACTCCACTCCAAATCTGCTAGAACTTGTACAGGAATTCAGAAAATTGTCAGGATATAAAATCAATGCACAGAAATCAGTTGCATTTCTCTACACCAACAACAAGACAGAAAAAAGAGAAATTAAGGAGTCAATCCCATTTACAATTGCACCCAAAACCATAAGATACCTAGGAATAAACCTAACCAAAGAGGCAACAATCTATACTCAGAAAACGATAAGGTACTCATGAAAGAAATTGAGGAAGACACAAAGAAATGGAAAAATGTTCTATGCCCATGGATTGTAAGAACAAATACTGTGAAAATGTCTATCTACCCAAAGCATTCTACACATTTAATGCAATCCCTATCAAAATACCCACCCACCCCTTTTTTTTTTTTTTCAAAGAAATGGAACAAATAATCCTAAAATTTATATGGAACCAGAAAAGGCCTCGAATAGCCAGAGGAATCTTGAAAAAGAAAGCTAAAGTTGGTGGCATCACAATTCCAGACTTCAAGCTCTATTACAAAGCTGTCATCATCAAGACAGTATGGTTCTAGCACAAAAACAGACACATAGATCAATGGAACAGAATAGAGAGCTTAGAAATAGACCCTCAACTCTATGGTCAACTAATCATTGACAAAGCAGAATAGAATCTCCAGTGGAAAAAAGACAGTTTCTTCAACAAATGGTGTTGGGAAAATTGGACAGCCACATGCAGAAGAATGAAACTGGGCCATTTCTTACACAACACACAAAAATGGACTCAAAATGGATAAAAGACCTCAATGTGAGAAAGGAATCCATTGCAATCCTTGAGGAGAACACAGACAGCAACCTCTTCAACCTTAGCCGCAGCAACTTCTTCCCAGAAACACCACCAAAGGCAAAGGAAGCAAGGGGAAAAATGAACTACTGTTACTTCATCAAGATCAACAGCTTTTGCACAGCAAAGGAAACAATCAACAAAACCAAAAGACAACTGACAGAATGGGAGAAGATATTTGCAAATGACATATCAGATAAAGGGCTAGTGTCCAAAATCTATAAAGAACTTAGCAAACTCAACACCCAAAGAACAAAGAATCCAATCAAGAAATGGGCAGAGGACATAAACAGACATTTCTGCAAAGAAGACATCCAGATGGCCAATAGACACATGAAAAAGTGCTCCACATCACTCAGCACTAGGGAAATACAAATCAAAACCACAATGAGATACCATGTCACACCAGTCAGAATGGCTAAAATTAACAAGTCAGGAAATGACAGATGCTGGCGAGGATGCAGAGAAAGAGGAACCCTCCTACACTGTTGGTGGGAATGCAAGCTGGTGCAACCACTCTGGAAAACAGCATGAAGGTTCCTCAAAAAGTTGAAAATAGAGCTACCCTATGACCCAGCAATCACACTACAGGGTATTTACCCTAAAGATACAAACAGAGTGATCCAGAGGGGCACATGCACCCGAATGTTTATAGCAGCAATGTCCACAATAGCCAAACATTTGAAAGAACCTAGATGTCCATCAACAGATGAATGGATAAAGAAGATGTGGTATATATATACAATGGAGTACTATGCAGCCTACAAAAGAAATGAAATCTTGCCATTTGCAACAACATGGGTGGAACTAGAGGGTATTATGCTGAGCAAAGTAAGTCAGAGAAAGACAATTATGATATGAGCTCCCTGATATGAGGAATTTGAGAGGCAAATTGGGGGGTTTGGGGAGTAGGGAAGTAAAAAATGAAACAAGATGGGATCGGGAAGGAGACAAGCCATAAGAGACTCTTAATCTCACAAAACAAACTACGGGTTGCCCAGGGAGGGGGTTATGGAGAGGGTGTTTAGATTATGGACATTGGGGAGAGTATGTGCTATGGCGAGTGCTATGAAGTGTATAAGCCTGAGGATTCACAGACCTGTACCCCTGGGGCAAATAATACATTATATGTTAATAAAATGAAAACAAAAACAAAAGAAGAATGTAGAACTGATGCTTTCAAGTATTTTTCCTGCCATTGTTCCATAGTACTGAGATTTTGAGGATGTTTTAAATATTTACAAATAAAAGGCTCTTTTGACATGTAATGCTCTTGAATTTTATCCCTTGATTCCCCCCCCAAGGCAACTCATTTTTTCTTATGTTTAGTATTCTTGTTTTTAGCAATCTCTGCACTAACTTGGGGCTCAAACTGATGACCCCCAAGATCAGAAGTCACATGCTCTTCCTACTGAACCAGCCAGGTGCCCCTCAATGGAAGAAGGGAACTCATTTTAAGATCTGTATTTTTTTTTAAATCTTTATTTTCAAAAAATATTTATCAATGCCCATAAAATACAAGGTATTTTTCAGTGGTGTTTCAGAAGACATGAATATATATAAGACACAGATATTTTTGACCTCAGAAAGAATTTACTGTCAAGTAACAAAGGTAAAAAATAACCAAAGGTATAATGCTAAACAGCCCAAGGGAAGTGCTATTTGAATGATAAAAAGTAAATGCCTAAGAGAAATTCAGAGTTTCAATTTAGCTTCAGAATGTAAGAATGACCTTATAAACCCTGACTGAGGCACAGTTCAAAGCACTTGAGATAAGGAAGACTCTTTGTTTTAAAGGTCCTGGAATGTAAATTTCTTGGTACTCCAGTGCTACCAGCATCCTCCCTGGCTCAATCCACATGATAATGAAAGACCAGCCAGTAGTTATAGTGCAATTCTAGCATTGTCTTTTCCAAAACACCAAAAACTCACTCAACAGTAAGAGAACATCTCTCCTTCATATATTTGAATATTTTCATGAATTAATAGCATAAAAAATATTTAAGTTGCAAGAAAACTTAGAAAGAAAAAAGTTCTAGATTATAGATGAAATGCTGAAACCCAGGTAAGTGAAATGAATCATAAGCAGAAAGGAGATTAGAACTTGGGTTTCCTAGTTTCTTACTCTAGTGTTGGTTCTACTGTCTTGTCCTAATTAATCATTAAGTCATTCCAATTCATTTCCATTGAAAATGCTGTCTATAGGTATTTTTGGTTTGATCATCTTTGACTTATTAACATTGTTCTATAAGTTATATATCTATGTCTAAAATAGAAAAACTTGTGGGGCGCCTGGGTGGCTCAGTCCTTAAGTCTGCCTTTGGCTCAGGTCATGATCTGAGCGTCCTGGGATTGAGCCCCATGTCGGGGTTGGGCTCCCTGCTCAGTGGGAAGTCTGCATCTTCCTCCCGCTCTCCCCCTGGTTGTGTTCTCTCTGTATCTGTCTCTCTCTCTTTCTCTCTGTGTGTGTCTCTCTCTATCAAATAAATAAAATCTTTAAAATAGAAAAACTTGAGTACAGAATTGTTAAAGTAAGTAAAAGGATAAAGCAACTTGACAAAAAAATAACTACTTTTCACTCACATTTTATGAAACACAGAAATCTATCTTTAATATGAGAGTTGGTGTGTTATCATTTTTAGATTTTGAAAGATAAAAGCCATAGAATGATAGGGACTGAATCTGACTTTATTTTTGATGCAAATTTGGAGATCCTTAACTGCATGCCTTACCCTTGAAACACCTCTGAAGTTTACATTTCATTTACAAATGAAAATTATCATCAATTGGACTCCCTCAACCTGCTCTTACTCAATTGAAAGCCAGTCTATGCTAATCTCTCTCATGGCATTCTGTGGCACGCTATTCTTTTCATTCATGAAAATTTCTCATGGCAGTATCATGATTTGAAATCTTATATCTATTTCCATGTATGTGTGTGTTCAGTAGTTCAAAATCTGCCATCTGACACATTGTAAGCTGTGTGAAATTAGTCAAATGTGTACCAATTTCATCCTGGCATCAGTGGTTATACAGTAAATATTTTTTGAATGACCAAAGGATAAATGACTGAGTAATCTTCTGAATTTGAAAATTGATGGATATTCTTAAATTTTAGCTAGGTACAATTAATACTATCTTACACACAATAAATATTGGTTTTAGTCTATTAGTGCTTGTATTAGGCAGGGTCATTTTAGGTCCAAGTGACAAAACTCTACCCAAAGTCATTTAAACAAAACTGAAAATTTATCAGTACAGAACCGGAAAGCCCAGGGTTGCCACTGAGGTGAGATTTGATCCTGTCTTTAATGCGTGGCACTAGAATGAATAATCAGTAAAATTAGGGATATTGGTCTGTTTTGATCAAGTTCCTATGTTAGTGCTTGTCACGTATTAAATATTCAATAAATATTAGTTGACTAAATGAAGGTTCAATCTCTGTCTCTCAGACAAACCTTCTTATCTGAATAATCAGATAGGAATAATCACCCCCAAAATGAATCATGAGGACCTATTCATGAGGACCCGTGAATACGTTAACCGAACACAGCAAAAAGAACTTTACAGATATGCTTGAGGTAAGGACCTTAAGATGGGCAGATTATCTAGCTAGGCCCAAACTAATCACGTATATTCTTAAAATCAAAGGACCTTTCCCAATTATAGTCAGACAGAGATATGACAACAGAAAGGGAGGCAGAGATATGTGACATCAACACGAGATCTGCTGTTGCTGGCTTTGAAGTTTCAGGCATGGGGGAAATTGGGGCCATGAGGCTGAGAAGCCATCAAATAGAGGAGGAACAGTTAGTAATGGAAGCATTACTGGTTATGTCACCAGAAGAAAGATAGGGAAAACTTCAAATTTCTTGACAGGTTACAGGGAAGACGGAACTTATACATGAAATAAGACAGAATTCAGTTAAAGGCCAAAATACTTGTTACACATAATAAAAACTATACAATCCTAAGAAGGAAAGAAATACCATTAGCCCAAAATGTTACTGAAGCATATAGAGTAAAAAAACTTAAAGTGGATTTTGAAGATTATGGGAAAACAGAATGGAATGAAAATACAGAGAGAAACTTCTAATTAGAACTTCTAATAAAAGCTTAGCTATCATGGAAAATGTGAAGAGATAGGTAATAATAGGGACTTTTTATAGCCAAAATCTTCAAAATGTTAAGAAGGATAAATGAGAAACAAAATGAAGGCATCAAGGTATTAAAGTTTCAAAAAACTATCTACAAATATGTAAAAGATTATTTTTATAAGAATATATTATAGGGGCGCCTGGGTGCCTCAGTGGATTAAAGCCTCTGCCTTCGGCTCAGGTCATGTTCTCAGGGTCCTGGGATTGAGCCCTGTGTTGGGGCTCTCTGCTCAGTAGGGAGCCTGCTTCCCTTCCTCTCTCTCTGCCTGCCTCTCTGCCTACTTGTGATCTCTGTCTGTCAAATGAATAAATAAAATCTTTAAAAAAAAAAAAAAGAATATATTATAAAGTAGGGTGCCTAGGTTGCTCAGTTGGTTAAGCAACTATCTTTGCTTCCGGTCATGACCCCAGGGTCCTGGGATCAAATCCCATATGAGGCTCCCTGCTCAGTGGGAAGCCTGCTTCTCTCTCTCCCTCTGCCTGCGCTGTCCCTGCTTGTGTGCTGTCTCTCTCTTTCTCTTTCTCTCTCTCTGTCAAATAAATAAAATCTTTAAAAAAAAAAAAAAGAATATATTATAAAGTAAAAAAATACTTAACTCTATAACTCACTACATACTGAAGCTAAAAAATATGGCTTCTAATTTTGTTCATCTCTCAAAAATTTTACTGAAACACTATTGTCCAAAAAATTCAAATATTCCAAACTGCAGCAAAACACACTGCTCTGTGTAGATACAATATTATGATCATAGAAATTCAAGGAAGCAACCTTTCCTATTGAGGCAGGATTAGAAAATCCATGTAGAAAGGTCTGAAAGACTTAAGGGAATCAATGTAATTAGAGAAAAATATTGATATTAAGCTTATAAAACATATGAATCATCCTGTTGCTTCCTAGGGTGATTCTTCAAGTCATCTGATATTTAATCCTTATTTTATTCTCTTCTTCAGGGAGAGAAATGTAGCTGGAGCTATAGCTTCCTATTTGCCATCAACAAAATTACGAGCATTTTCCATCAACCACACACCATCAATCCCTCCCTCTCTGCACGTATTTACCCCCAAGCATTTCAAAGTTACTTTACTCTCTAATTTTACTTAAAAACAAAACTAAGGGGTGCCTGGGTGGCTCAGTTGGTTAAGCAGGGTCCCAGGGTCCTGGGATCAAGCCCCATGTCAAGCCCCTGGACTCTCTGCTCACCAAGGAACCTGCTTCTCCCTCTCTGTCTCCCTCTGACTGTGGCTCCCTCTGCTCACTCGTTCACTCTCTCTCTGTCAAACAAATAAATAAAAAAATCTTAAAAAAAAATAGAAACAAAACTAAGCTAAGTCTTCTCTAAGTCTCCCTCCACCTACTGTCTAGTCCTCTTTTCCTCCCCAGGCATAACACCTTCAAAAACTAAGCCTTGTTTCCCATTTAGTCCTCAAATGGCTACACCGTGCCTCTGCTTCCAACCTTCCAAAGAAACTGCTTGTGGTGAAGGGACAACGATCTCTGTTCTTCCCATTAGTTCTCCTTTATTTCACCTCCTCAGTTCTTTGCTCAAAATAACCTCCTCACAGAATTCTTCAGTGTTCACTCTCCTTTATCTCTGCCCCAGCTTTCCCATCCTAATGCAAAGAGATCTTTTTCTTAGCAGCTCCTGTACAGTTGGGGCTTCAATCCTCTTCATTATCTCCTCTTTTAACCCTCTTCCCATGTGGTCTTTATTTGCTTCTCTAACTTCAGTTACTATGTGTTCCCTCACAACCTTAAAATGTATGTCTCCACCCAAGACCCCTGTCTTGAGTTCCAAACAAAGGTCTCAGGTAGTCTACTGATGCCTCCCCATGGAGATCTCTGAAACTAAATAATGCATCTTTTCTCTCCTCCTAAGTATGCCCTGTGCCTTTAATTTGTATTTACTAATTCCTAATTCATGTCACCACCCATTCCTTCAGTCCTTCAAGCATTAAGCCTTTTCAGTTTTATCTCCTCAAGAGCTCCCAACTGCAGCCATTTTTGTCTATCCACACTGAAATGGTTATTCCTTAGGCTCTCATTATCTCCAACCTGGATCCTTGCCATAGACACTTAACTGTTGTCTTTGCCTGCTGGCCTGCCCACACCCCTAAATAAACTTGCCATTATTGGTTATTAGATTGACAACTTAAAAATTCAAAATAACATCATATAAAAGGCCCATCATCGTATCTTCCTTTTGTTTCACCCCCATTACTGTTGAGCACATACCCTGTGCCTTTGTTCATCTCTCTCACTTTTTGTGTGCTGCTTCTACTCTCTCTCGGGTTTTCCCCCATCATCCCCTCTTGGGTTGGCTAACTCTTACTTGTCTTTCATACCCAGTAGAAATCTTGCTTCCTGTAAGTTTCCTCTTCTGACTGCTACTTTCCCCCAACACCCAAAACTATGTTAGGTGACACTCCAATATATTCCCACAGCTTCCTCCCCTTCTTGTCATAGGCCTTTTGTACTTGAATTGACACACTATTAAAACTATGATTTGCTTGCTATCATCCTGTGTCAGTAAGGTAATACTAGTTGCTGAGATAAACCAGCCTAGAATGTCAGTATTTTATCAATAAAGTTTTATTTCTTATTCCTAAAAGTCATGTCAAAACTAGGACTGGGACAAAATTAACAAAGGCTGCTTATTTATAAATTTGGGCAAGAGAACCCATGTGCCATCATTTTTATTTCATCAGAGGATCAAAGCTGTCAGAAAGGAAAGTACATTTTAAGGACTATAGAGATGAATATAAGTGTCCTATTAAAATGGTATCTTTGGAAGCAGGAGAGACTCTCTAATTGGTCTCCAGATATATTTGGCAGACAGGTTGGCTGGAGGGGAGAAGTGAATAGTTTCTGGGCATTTCAAAAGAGGAAAGGTTGCTCAGTGTTAGGCCTGGAGGGATTTTTGTGTCTGGTGATTTCTTCTAAGAAGTGGAGTTTGATGGGGTGCCTTCTTATAGCTATACTGTCATCACAGTCTTTAGTGGGATGGTTGCCATGGGGCAAGAAGGTTCTCAGACCAACCACAGTTTACCTGACAACTGGGTGCCTTTCTTCCATGTGGTGATTGGGAATGTAGGCTTCTTTTTGTTATGTCCCTGCCATCCTCAAGGTTCAATGAGCAGATAAAAAAAATTGGAACTATACTCACAAATCCCAAACAGGAACTAATAAACATCAATTTTTTTCATGTTCCATAGGCAAAATCTTGTCCTATGGCAATGCCTGGATGCTAAAGGTACTAGGGAAGCACAGACCTCATTAGGCATCTCTCTCCCAGGGACTTCTTCACACTATGGAGGCATAAAGGAACTTCCAGAAAAAAAGCCCCTACCTATCCTCTTTACCACACATCCTACTAGATTTTGAATTGTAAAAAACAAACAAACAAACAAAACACACACACACAAAATGAAACAAAAAAAACTATGTATTTCCATTGCCCTGCAGTCAGAATGCCACATATTAGCTGTTCAAACACAAAATGGCTGAATGTTTAAATCAATAAATGTTTGAATGGTTCTGTCATCTGAAAACTCTGAATTACTAAAATTGTGTCTTTCTATTCTTAAAGATTTACTCAAGCAAATTATGGTTAATAATGAAATAAAATCACATAATCTATAAATATAAGGCCTCATTCTAAAAGCTAATATTGAATATCCTTCTCCTTGCAAAAAATGACAATGAATCTAAGAAGCACTGTATATATATTACATATCAAATAAACTAATAGCAATATTTTAAACAGTAAAAATCAATATTATAAAATAAATTACAAAAAAAAATGTGGAAAACCCTTGCCAAAGAAATATTCCTAGTATTTTGAGATGGGAATTCAGAAAGTTCATGGATTTGAGCTTAATAATTAACTAAAAATGTGTTTCTATATAATATTTTGAGATCATTTTTGAGGCACAAGATCATTCTTACCAATCTGTTCTATTTGTCACTTGAAGATATTTCTAAAATAAAATTTTCAAAAGTAAAGTATGAAATAATTATCAGCACATCACCAAGTGAAAAATAGAATAAACAACTTTCCAATTAGTTTTAGAGGTATTCAGGAATGAATTATCCTCTGCTTTCAGGTTGTCATGAATAATTCAAATTCCGCTGTCAGTAGACCTAATTAGTAATTATCCAAACTATTTCTAAATTATCTGGTTTGAAGCTACCTGTGTTGCAACTAGATGTATTTCTGATATAATTATTAACCCCATCTGTGTTGGTCTTATCTCTCTTTCTGTAGCTAGTAATAAAAAAGACATCTCCAGACAGCAGGAAAACCTACAGATTCAGTTTATTAATGTACCATTACCAATAAGCCCCTCTAAGAAACTGACAACATATACCATACAAAGAGACATTTTAAGGCTTTTATAAATGCTACATTCTACTGATTTAACTATGTAACCACAGGGAAAAAAGCTGACTCTAAAATGAAAGAATAAATCCTATAGTGGACATATATAAGGATAGTGGGGCATAAAGACTTACTCAGGGATGGAGAGAAACATACCCAGGGAGATATAGAGGGTCTCCTCACCCCCAGAGAACCCTTCCCACTGTGAACCTTGAAAATAATTCAACACATTTAGAAGTAACATGGTACAAAAAGGAAAATCCATTAGTTTAATGTTGCATCATAATGCTAGAAATTATGTTTTCTTTATATTTTCAATTGCAGTATATTTCTTGGTATATATTCCTGGACAAAAGTATTTTGACTTATTAATATCATCTCCCCCACAAGAAAAACAAAGTTTTCAAAATAAATTTTTACATCCCAACCCCAAAACAAACTCTGAAAACCTAAAAATTCCTAACAAGTTTTGGGATAAAACAAAACTTAAAATTATAATTGTTACATAGAACATACCTCACTGATGGTTACAAGTGCTTCATATACTCTGGGATGAAAATTCTAATTAATCACAGACATATTCCCTGATTCATTCTCATAATTCTAAATTTAGATGAGACTGCATCACCTTTCTCTTCTTAAAAAGTTTTTACTGAGAGCTTGCAGAGATTATAATAAGCTAGGCAATTCTTTCAAAACAATCAAACACATTTAGTTTTAACCTGCAGGAGTACATCATAAAATTTTATTTCACAATAGCTATTAATAGCTTTGGCTATTATTGCCATTAATAACTTCCTTCATCTTCATAAACATGCAAAATAAATTTAAAAAAAAACTCTCTTTCTTTCTTTATTCTTTTTTTTTTCCTCATCTAGATTTTGCCAACAACTGAGAAGTATAAAAGATGTGATAGGCTTGTGGTCATTTCTTGAGTCTGCATGCTTAACATTTTTGCTTTACAGTGTTTTTCTCTGTGTTTTGTTCTTTCTCTTGGATGTATTTATAGAAACTTTTCTTATTTCCTTTGAGTCCCTTAGCTACATTATTTCATTTTGCTTTCTTGACTCTCTTATTGTATGCCTGCATTTCTTGATGGCTAGCTCATATCTATTCCTTTCAATCTACCCTCTTTTCCATTTCCTGTACAATTCTATTTTGTATTTCAGCGCTTAGAGAAACCCACCCTCACCCACAGATATTTTTAATCTTCTCTGTATTTTTAACCTATATTGGAATCGCTGTTGAGCTTTCCATGCTGAGCTCATCTTAAAAACTTATTTCTTCCTCTTTTTCTCTCACCCTAGCAGTCAGCCAGTGATTTCATTTGAACTGATTATGTTGCTCTACACTGTCATAAAAAAAAAAAAAAAACCCAACTCTTCAACTTTAGCCACTGTTCTTTTTATTAGGGACATTGAACAGTTATTTAACAATTACAAAGGGCTTACTAGTCTGAAAACAATATGGGACATTTTATACCTACCTCCATGGTGTTGAACAAACAAGCAAATTGGTAATACAGTATCATTGTATTCTAAGTCCTTCTGAGTCATTGAGATAGGACTGCTCTCCCTGAGCTAGGACAACAGAAAGTTCAGATGACCTCTTTAGAGACAACTACTGTTGATCAGCTCATGGATATAATGGACAAATTGTAAGAATTGGTACCACTACCATGGCCAACCCCAGGTTCACTTATCCTAGAGTCACTCTGTATTAAAACCCTCCTGGGACTCAGAAAATTTATTAAAGTAAACTTAGCACCAAAGTATATTTTTAAACTCTCAAATTGTATATTATATTTATAAATATAGCCATGGATCCCTAGAAGATGATGTCATAAGAATAGCTAGCCTAAAAATCAAAATTTGAAGTTAAAGACCTTTTAGTTAAACCTACAGACATATATTTTCAAACAAAAATCTACCAAATGTCTGTGACCAATTTTGGATATCTAAGAAAAGACCTGAACCCTCACAAGTTTTGTTAACCAAAATCGAGCTTCAGATGTCAGACCTGTTCCAGCCCAGACATTTAATGATGTTGTCCCAATAATCCATTGTGTGCTCTTAAATGAATGAACTAAATTCAAGGAAATTAAACTAAAAGCTCAGCCTTCCAAACGTGAAAGAAATACAGAGATGATATGAAAGACATTGCAGCTATAGACTGTTTATGAACCATCAGAAGGCACATTTATGGAAAGGGCAAATATTATCTTATTTTATTTGACTGGCACCAGTTGAAAAAGGAACAGAAATTACATATTAGTTTCAGTGTGGCTATTTAGATACATCAATTTGAATCAGTCTCTCTCTCTCTCTCTCTCTCTCTATATATATATATATATATACACACACACACACACACACACACACACATACAATATTATATAACATATAGACCTCTTACATTTTTGTACACAGATATCCTCAAACATCTGAAAAGCTAAAAAGCAAACAATCAAGCATAAAATCAAGCAGTCTCTCACAGGAAGTAGAGGAAGAAACATCAACTTTAAGAATCTACAAACAAGACTGCCTGCTAAAGAATTACTCTGTCCACTCCCCGCCCAAGTAGAAAGGAGGGCATTCTCCATATGCATCTGTAAATAAATGACATACAAACTTAGTCATGAATAAAAGAAAAAGGACAAATTTTTATACCATGAAGAAAGGGTAAAAGTAAAATATCATCAACATTAAGTGGATTTTTTTTCTTTTTTATAGATTTTACATTTTAAACACATATGTCATGACATTTTAATGTAGCAGTCTGAAATGGAGAAATAGCACATTGATTTTGTGCCCCGGAGAAAAATAAACAATAGCACTTTCAAAAAAGGTTTTGGCCGGAGATTCTCTTGAACCATATAAAGGACATTTATCCCCAAACTGAATGACATTAGTAATGACTGTACTTCCTTCACTACTCTTTCCATCCAAATATTCTGGTTTGATCCATCAGTGAGGTCACCAGAGTGCCCAAGCTGTAATATAATGCATTGGTGAAAAATTACTATAAATTCAAATTGACATAAAGAATACCACCAAATCTAAAATACACTGCATCAATACAGAATTAATAAGGAAAGATTGACTGATATCGTTCATGTATTTAGCCATAAAACCAGCAATTATCAGAGAAAATTTTAATGAGTGTCATTTAAAAATGTATATCCAAGTAACATATATTTTAAATATTTTTCTTACCTGAAATTCTTTTCCTTTCTATTTTTAGTTTGCTGGAGACAGATCCTGTGTGATGATTCTTAGTAGTCCTAAAGTGAAATGAGAGAATATGCTTTTGTCAGGATCAAACTAAAATGTTGAAGAGTTTAAAAGCCTGTATACTCTATTAACACAGGCAAAATCTAGTAATGGTGATTTGAGTTACATATGGCCACAGAGGAATTATTTATACCTACTCCTAGGTTTAAATACCGTTATCTAAAGAGTCTTGTTGACACATGTGATATCTGAGGTCTACTGAGGATAAAGAAAGTAAAATAATATTTCTATATTTTTCTTTTGTGAAACACACTACTAACTTTGCAAAAGATATACATTGGAATCTCATTAAAATATTCTAACTGGGATATATGATACAAGACTAATCTTTAGAAACCATTATAAGATAATATTCTTCCAAAGCCAGATTTTCAGAATGGAGTATAATACAACCCTAGAGCATATATAAACAACTTGGTTGACTTAGAAAGTATTAATTCAAATGTCAGTTTGACAATGGGAAACTCCCTACCATTTTTTTTTATTACAAATGAATGAAGCCTTTTTTACCCACTTCTATATTGTTTTTTCCAATCACAATAGAAATTTGAAGTGTGGTAAGCCTTAAAGAAGAAACTCAGGATAACTTATCCTCTGTGCCGCTTGGAAAACGTAGGGATGCCTGCATGACCAATTCCCACCTGACATAGGAAGAGAAGGACAAAAAAAAAAAAAAAAAAGAGAGAGAGAGAGAGAATGCCTTTCAAAGATATGAAGGTGTTTTGGCCCTTTACATATAATAGTACTTGCCTACAGTGCTTTAAAAGATCGAAGCAAGTTTGATGGCCCTGCCTAGAATTACCAATGCCATCACTGTTCTGGACTCCACCCATTTTCCTTGAAAGTATACTCCATATGGACAGTCATTTCTAACTGAGTACTAGGCCATAATCTGATGCCAGAGAGGCCTCCAAAACCACTGTGTGTTTTCATTCCCATTTTTATAAGACTTCTTGTGGAAGTTCCAGGGGTAATTTGAAATTTCTTATTACAGTATGCTTCTGAGTTTAAGATTCAAGACAATGAGAACTTAAGTCATCTGGCACTAGAACTATCCAAAATTATTTTTAATCCATAAGACTTTTTGTAAAGAAACTAATTGGCTGAAATGTGTTAGCCTCACACCCCTGCTGAATAGTTCACATTCAAGAATCTGAGCATCTTGGAAATGAAAGTACAAATCACACACTTAGCCTAATCAAATTCATTTCCAGTACAGGCAAGCCTTTTCTGAAAGACCAAGTAATTTGAAATAAATATTTTTCCTTTCAAATTGGAGACAAACTAAGCCTTGACATTTTTCAGTAAAATATTTATTTACTAAATAAAATAGCTTGATACTGGTTGCTCCCTCTTCGTGATTCAGACAGTCAAAAAACTAAGAACAAGCCCCCAGTTAATTACATTTGTCAACACTTTGTCATTACCACAGATTCTGTTGGAACTAAACTTATGAAGTTTCTAGATAAAAAATGAAGGAGGATGCGTGGTAAATATTTTATGTTAAATGCATGCATCACTCTCTGCTCTCTCCTGTAAGCTCACTAAAATTACAGAAAGGGAAAAAGAAGAGGAGGAGGACAGGGAAGAAGGAGAGGAATCGGAAGAAGGAGAGGAATCAGAAGAAGGAAAAAGAAGAAGGAGAAGGAAGAGAAAAAGGAGGAGGAGGAAGAAGAAGGAGGAGGAAGGAATAACCCCAGAACTAAGGAGGAAGAGAAACAGGTAGCCAAAGATGTCAAGAAGTTTTTGGAGCATGAAAACCAAGTGGATGAGAGGTAAATAATTATTAAAACGGGAGAAACTGAAAACCTAGAAAAGACAAAGTTGAAACCCAGGCAGGAAAGGATGCCAACATGAAGCAGCCTTTTATGTAGCAGAATCCCAGGAAGGCTTTAGGGTTGCAAGCACCAGCTATTTCAGAATGTGGAAATAATGGTGAGACGAAAAATAGGAGTATTTAAAAATCAGTTTAAAGGAGAAGCTAGACCTTCTAATTTCCTTTCCAACCCAAACCATTCACAAGACTTCTCTCAACTTTGGTATATTTGGAGGTCTTAAATGAATTAGACTCTGGACACAGGATGGACACGTCAGTAACAACTGAGAATAGGACAGCAATTTAATACTGAAAACAGAAGATTACTTACATATATAAATTTATGATTTCTCCTCCATTGTCTAGGACTCCAGGAGCCTGGTTATAGTGCTCCAGCTTGTAACTGGAGACTATTTCCTGGGGAAACAATCAGCCCAAAAAAAAAGGTATACAGAGGGCGCCTGGGTGGCTCAGTGGGTTAAGCCGCTGCCTTCGGCTCAGGTCATGATCTCAGGGTCCTGGGATCGAGTCCCGCATCGGGCTCTCTGCTCAGCGGGGAGCCTGCTTCCCTCTCTTGCTCTCTCTGCCTGCCTCTCTGCCTACTTGTGATCTCTCTCTGTCAAATAAATAAATAAAATCTTAAAAAAAAAAAAAAAGGTATACAGAGAGTGAAATTTGGACATCCCCAACAAATTGGTGGTTCTGCCTGATCACTCAACAGTGAAGTCCAATAGCCAACAAATTCTACCCAAATACCAGATTCTCTGGGTTATAAGTGTTTTGATCTTAAATATAAACAGATGGTCGAAGATCTCCCAACACATGGAAAACCTTCACCATAAATGTTAGAAATAAACAACAATAACAATAAAACATAAAAACAAGCCAATGCAAAGAAATAGGTATAATACAGGGGTATAAAAGTCAACTTTGAAAGGTATATATGATTAATATTCTTAAAGATACTGCTCAGTGAAGAAAACAACAGGGAGCTTTTTTTTTTAAAGGACAGAGAAAAAGAAAGACCTTTTGAATACATAAATATGACAATTAAACCTCCAGTTCAGGTTTTGGAAAACAAAACTGAGAAAGCTTTCAAAAAACAGTACAATAGGAAAAAATAAAGAAAAACAATTAAACAATTAATCTAGGAAGCCCAACTGTTGCCCAAAACAAGTTCTAGAGAAAAAGGTTAAAAAAAAAAAATGGAAAGGAGGAATTTGTTCAAAAAACCAAGATAACATTTCTCTAAACTGCAAGACATACAATAGTTATCACCATAACTAATGAAAACTGACATCCACCAGGGCACATAAACATGAAGTTTCTGAGCTCTGGGGATAAAGATATCCTAAATGCTCCTAGTGATAATGATGAGGATGAGAAGGAGGGATAAATAAAGTAACAAGCAAAAATATAGGAATAAGGTGGGTGTTGATTTTTTTTTCAGAAGTTATTTGTCCTAAAATTTCTTCCAAAATTATTAGTTAAGTGGTAAGGTTGAATAAAGAAATTTTTTAAACAAATACCCAAAAATGTAACTCTCTTGTACTATAAGCTATTCCAAAAATGGTTGGCTGGAGACATACAAAAAAAGGACATAGGAGGCAGAAAATAATGGTTCTGTTTTAATAGAGAGGTAAAGAGATGGAGGATGATGGAGGGAAGGAAATGCCATATTGATAACTGAACAGCAGGCCAAGACAACAAGCAGTGTCCATGAAACCAGGAACATGAAGGTCACCAAAAAAATGTTTCTTATGAAAGGAAAATCCTCTGACAGATTGCCTAATATGCTTGGTCTTAGTAAGAAGCATTCTTTTCTTTAAATGAACTTTATATTTAGGAATAATTTGAGATTTACAGAAGAGCTTCCAAAGATAGTCCATACATTTCCTATATATTTTTCACTTGGTTTGCCATGGTTAACATCTGGAATTATCATGGCATGTTTGCAAAACTAAGAACAGGTGCTTACAAATTGCTTAAAAAACTGGGGCTTTACAAATATCAATGAAAGGAGGAGGCAAGGGAAAAGTGAAAATCATGTTCTAGTTGTCAATTTAGAGCACAAAAAGAGTTAACACAAGGGGGAAAATATTTAAAAGATTCACATGTCTGTATGTGTGTATGTGAACCAATTTGACTACTTCTATATGCTTTGGTAGGAAAATGACTATAGACACCACACCTTCTTCTACTAATTTAAAAGAATGTTATTATCTTTTTTCACCCATTTCACAGATTGGGGAAATTCCCAACCAGGAAGAATCTGAATAGTTCATGAAACACTTTTTTTTTTTTTTTAATTTTTCTTTTTTAAAAATATTTGATTTATTTGACAGAGAGAGATCAGAAGTAGGCAGAGCAGCAGGCAGAGAGAGAGGAAGGGAAGCAGGCTCCCCACTAGCAGAGAGCCCAATGTGGGGCTTGATCC
The DNA here is from genome assembly GCF_002288905.1 of Enhydra lutris kenyoni. Taxonomy (NCBI): domain Eukaryota; kingdom Metazoa; phylum Chordata; class Mammalia; order Carnivora; family Mustelidae; genus Enhydra; species Enhydra lutris. The sequence continues at coordinate 13,938,953 of NW_019154105.1, read as the reverse complement.
CAGGACCCTGAGATCATGACCTGAGCCAAAGCCAGACGCTCAACCAACTGAACCACCAAGGCACCCCTAATATTTGTATTTATATTCATGTATATATTGATATCATTTAACTCATTAATATCACTGCTGTTTAAATGAAAGGAATTAGTATAAATGTTAAATGAAGAAAAGGAAAGCCGCAGTGGGTACCTGAGCTATGCATTATCTAAGCCACAGAAAGAGTGAGAACTACACAGGGCCCAGATCCTCTGTCTTTTCCTTCATTCCTCCTCCAATCTATACACCAGGTCACCTATTCAAACACAGCAGATGCAGAAACACAATTATGTATCATGATGAAACATATAATAGTTTTTAAATACTGATGAGGTCAAAAGATAATAGAGAACTGGACACCTTAAAGTTCTATATATATATATTTTTTTAAGAATAAGATCTATCAGGGTGCCTGGGTGGGTCAGTGGGTTAAAGCCTCTGCCTTCGGCTCAGGTTATGATCCCAGGGTCCTGGGATCAAGACCCACATCAGGCTCTCTGCTCAGTAGGGAGTCTGCTTCCCTTCCTCTCTCTCTCTGCCTGCCTCTCTGCCTACTTGTGATCTCTGTCATATAAATAAATAAAATCTTTAAAAAATAGAAACAAATTTTAAAAAAGAATAAGATCTATTTCTCATAGTTTTATTTAACTAACTTCAAAGACTTTCTCTTTCTTGTGGCCTAAGGATACTCTGGTTTGTCTGAAGCCTGATTATTTACTATTTCACAGTAATTATGGGAAGTGTTTCCTTGAAAATATGCTCTAGGAATGATAATTTTTGGTGCTTGACTTGGGACCTTCTATGTATAGGAAACAGATAACTACACAATCAGTAATTTCCTTCCAAGGAGTTGAAGTTAATTAAATCCATAAACTAAATTATGAGCATTAATGTCAATACCCCCAACTGGCTAGATACTGAATTTGTGTTCTAGAAAATTATGATAAAACAAATGCTCAATTGCTGTCAAGAATTAGAAGTCTTGGGGCACCTGGGTGGCTCAGTGGGTTAAGCCTCTGCCTTTGGCTCAGGTCATGATCTCAGGGTCCTGGGATTGAGCCCCACATTGTGCTCTCTGCTTAGTGGGGAGCCTGCTTCCCTTCCTCTCTCTCTGCCTGCTGCTCTGCCTACTTCTGATCTCTCTCTGTCAAATAAATCAAATATTTTTAAAAAAGAAAAAAAAGAATTAAAAGTTTTGCCTCATGAAATAGATGTATGCATTATAATGTTGACATTGAATCAGTATGGATAGTGTTTAAGACTCAATTTTGAGTTGAACTCCATTTCTGATCTTGAGAAACTGTGTAACACCATGAGCCTTGCATGTTATATGGCATATAGATATAATAAAATAATGCTTTTTAAAGCACTTAATATGAGACCTGCCTTATAGTAAATGCTAAATCCATTCATAATAGACTATTAATTACATCATTATCATTTTTTTTCTTTTTTTTTTAATTTTATTTTTTATAAACATATAATATATTTTTATCCCCAGGGGTACAGGTCTGTGAATCGCCAGGTCTACACACTTCACAGCACTCGCCATAGCACATACCCTCCCCAATGTCCATAAGCCCACCCCCCCTCCCAACCCCCCTCCCCCCATCAACCCTCAGTTTGTTTTGTGAGATTAAGAGTCACTTATGGTTTGTCTCATTATCATTATTTTAATAGTAAAAAGTATTAAGGCTATTTTGCCCAAAGGCACATAGTTATTAAGAAAATAAGTTAATAATTTGTTAGTTTACTATTTACTTTTGCTTTTCTAAGTCCCCAAATGTTGGTTTTTCCTACTGAAAACAATTTAAGTGGCAGAACTGAGATTTGATTCCAGCCATTCCATTCATTCTATAAAACCTTAATTTCATCTCTCAGTCATAAATTGCTAAGGGATTATTTGCTGAAACATATATTTCTTCCTCTCTCCTCCCCTTTCCTTCCTTCCTTTCTCCCCCTTCCTCCATACTTCCTTCCCTTCCTTCTTTCCTTTGTCTTGGTTGTCAATGAACAGTGCTTTTAGCTAGGGCAATGAAAAGAAAAATGTTTAGGGGCACCTGGATGGCTCAGTCGGTCAAGCTTTCAACTCTTGGTTTTGGCTCAGATCATGATCTCAAGGTCATGAGATTCCCTACATGGGGGTCCACACTGGGTATGGGGCATGCTTAAGATTCTCTCTCTCCCTCTACCTCTACCCCTCCCTGACCCCACTCACACCTGTGCTCTCTAAAAAAAAAAGAAAGAAAGAAAAATGTTTATTGAGTTACACAGATGGTTCAAACATTCAACACATGCCCACACTAAAGATTGTCTTTTTTAGTCACGAATGGGAAAACCACAATAGGAACCTGTGACTTGCTCTAGGGCAACAATATTTTTATAGTCTGTCAATTGATTGAATCCCCAAAGTTGCCTCAAATTTAAATAGAGAAAAGAAAAAGAAGAGAGGATTTTATGACAGGTCAAGGGAAAAGGATTCATGTAGTGGCCTGAAGCTAGGCCAAGGGCACATCTCTCAACAGAGTAAGAAATTATTCTAACAATCTCAAAAATGTTGGAATTTAATATGGCTTTTATTGTTTTATACTATATTCAAAAATCTTTCAAAAAGTATATAATCTTTCTTATCAGAATTCATACAAGTATTTCTTAACAAATCAATCTGTAGTGTAAAATTGAGCCATCTAGCTTAATATAGTTTATAAAAGATTTATAGGCTTTTAGGACCAGAAGATACCCAGACTTTCTTAACTTGATTAGTTCAGAGAATTACTTCTGGGGTGCATCTCTCCCAAGGAAGAAACATGATTGACCAAATAAGCTAAGGAGTCATTTGGTTAAATAAAGATCAACATTTTTTTCTTTTCTCTTCTCTATTTTTTTTTTAAATTCCAGAACCTCTTGAATCCTTTAACATGCTCATGTAGGTTGTGAATTTCAAAGAGGAGAATATAGATTGCTTAATTTTTCAAGCTTTTGTGACCAGAGATTTTTTTTCCTAATAGTACATTTATTAAAATTTTTTTAAACAATGTTTAGAAGATAATACTCATGTATTCTGGAAGATTAAACATAAGACAAAACTGGAGTCCAAAGAATGAAGCTGTTTTCCTTATGAACAACCAGCTAATTGGTAATATTATAATAATATTAAATTGAAAGTGAACCTTGGTCTCCTGATTCCGAGTCCAGGATATTTTCCACTCTACCATTCTAAATGTTAAAGACTCTCTTGAGACATAAATGTACTTTGCAGCTACAGAAATATTGTACTTTTTTCTTTTTTTTTTTTTTTTTTTTTTTTTTTTTAAAGATTTTATTTATTTATTTGACAGACAGAGATCACAAGTAGGCAGAAAGGCAGGCAGAGAGAGAGAGGAAGGGAAGCAGGCGCCCCGCTGAACAGAGAGCCCGATGCGAGGCTCGATCCCAGGACCCTGGGATCATGACCTGAGCCGAAGGCAGCGGCTTTAACCCACTGAGCCACCCAGGTGCCCCGAAATATTGTACTTTTATATTAAGCTAAATCAAGTTACATGTCAAAAATCTAATGCTTGATGATAGACATGGAAATATCCTGGATGAGCAGTTTGAGATTCTTAACAATAGTCTTGGTACTTGTTAATTCAAGTGCCTTCATTTCACTCTTGGGAAAATGGAGGCTGGCTTTCATCACCCAAGTCCTAAGATTATTATGTAGATAAAATAAAATAGCAGGCTTAAAAATGGAACCATAAAATTATATACAAGGAAAATGCATTGTTACTGGTAATAAACATCATTTCTGTTATCTTAGTTTTCGGAATTTATTTTGGGCATCTACTCTAATTTATTTCCTCTTCTAATATGTTTTCTCAGATATCTAATAAAGGGCTATTACTAGTCTTCAAAAAAAATGAAAAAATTATCATGTTATACCATTTAATCCCATAGCAAGAAGAAAAATCTTAAAAATACATTGGATAGATAATTGGTCAAGGAATTATTAGAATATAAAGCACTTAAAATATAAAACCATCATTTTCAAACATTGCAATATTCTAGTAGAATATATAAATAGCAGTATGTACTTGAGAAATTACTGGTGGAATTTCCTCGTTGAATAACATAAGTTTCAGTTTAAGCCCAAGTTTGTGCGTGCATGTGTGTGTGTGTGTGTGTGTGTGTTTTAAAGATTTATATATTTATTTGTCAGAGATAGAGAGAGCACACACAAGCAAGGAGAGCAGAAGGCTGAGGGAGAGGCAGGCTCTCCACTGAGCAAGGAGCTCAATGAAAGACTCGATCCTAGGACCCTGGGATCATGACCTTAGATGAAGGTGACACTTAACTGAGCCACTCAGGTGTCCCCCAAGTTTTGATATATTTAGCATACAAATATGAAAGAAAGGGACATTTTAGAAATGAGCAACAGAGGATTAATTCTGTTGTTTCATAGGAAAATCTTTGCATTCATTCGTTCAACAAGTATCTATTGGCTACTCAGAATGTGCCAGGAATTATTTTATTTCCGGGAGTACACTGGTAAACAAAACAAGAAAGAAAGACTCTTGTTCTCATGAAGTTATATTCATATGAGTAAAATGAAAAATAAACAAGCAAAAAATAGATCATTTCAACAAAGCTCTTGGAAGATAATAAAAATAGGCTAATAAGAAAAAGCAGGAAAGGGAGAGGGATCCCTGGATGGGGAGAAAAATACTTGTATAAAATAGCAAGGAGGGTCTGTTTGACGAAGTGCCATGTGACTGACATCCAAATGATGTGAACACACTTAAGAGCTGTGTAAAAGTCTGGGGGAAAGAGCTTTCACTCAGTGGGAGTCGTTCTGTCCCAAGGGAATCAGAAGAGTAAGATTAAAATTTCCATAAGAGAAATGAAAGATCATGTGAAAAGCAAAAATAAATGAGAAATAGAGAAGTAAAATAATCAAAGAGATTGTGATCCTACTACCACAGCCTGAGTAGTGAGTATAGCTACAGAGATAACAATGATGAAAATCTATCATTCCACAGTCATAAAGGCCTCTCCAAAAAGAAAATGAAAAAAGAGTACTGGGTGCATTTGACAGAGTATAACTCACAGATTAGAAACGAAGTAAAAGGACAACCACACACACACACACACACACACACACACAAACACACACAAATGGAATACCAGTTAGTTCAGCACATTCTTGAGTGTGACAGGAAAACAAAGCCCAAGAAAAATGAATACAAACTCCCACATGTGAAGAATGGCAGTTCTTTGATGGATAAAAATGCCTCCTGTTGTAGCATTATGATGCAATGGTAAAAGATAGAAATGGTTGGGGACGCCTGGGTGGCTCAGTCGGTTAAGCCACTGCCTTCAGCTCAGGTCATTATCTCAGCATCCTGTGATCGAGTCCTGCATCGAGCTCCTTGCTTAGCAGGGTGCCTGGCTTCTCTCTCTGCCTCTACCTGCTGCTCTGCCTGCTTGTGTGCTCTCCCTCTCTCTCTCTCAATGACAGATAAATAAATAAATAAATAAGATCTTTAAAAAAAAAAAAAAAAAGGATAGAAATAGATGAACAAATATATCAAAACAATATGGGGAAATTTTCTAAATTAACAGAAATAGTTCCTAAATTGGATTTAGGAATATTACGAAAGAGCCTGAAGTAGCCAAGGGATTAGAATGTTTCTAGGGAGGTTCCACCCAAGTATTACCTCAAAGAAAGAAATTTAAGAATCCAAAGAGATACCAGTCCAAAAAGCTGGATCCAGAGTAAGACCAAAATTTTGCCTCTTATCGCTAAATAGCTAAAGAATTAAATTTATTCCTTATTTAACAAGGATATACTAAGTGAGACTCTCCTTCAGTGTATATGTAGCATTTTGGATCTTTTTATTCATCTTTACCCACACCATCTTTATCCCAGCTCATGTTTAGCACAGTAACCTATGTTCAACATAAGGTAGATGCCAAATAAATATTGGCATATTTTTAATGTAAAGTATAAGGACTTTGGAAATGGATCCAGTATCTTAATTTCTTGGGTCTATAATAAAAGGATACTGACCTCTCTTGGAAAAGAAATTTGAAGTGAAAGATATTTTTCCCTCTCCAGTCACCCACTACCTTACTGTTCTCAAACCATATATCAAAATCTAGATACTTTACTTTACCATCAAGGACATGTTGCTCTCAATTAATTCAAGTTTGAGGACACTGTTCAGGTCCAATTTACTCAAAGATAGAAGTTTGTAGGAGTCTGGGTGACTCAAACACACACAGACTGGGTGACTCAGACAAGAGAAATTTATTTTCTCACAGTTCTGGAGGCTAGATTTCCAAGATCAAAGTTTTGCTAGGGCCAGTTTCTAGTGAGGCATCTCAGCATGGTTTATAGACAGATGCGTTCTTGGTGTGTCCCTGTATATGAGTGTGTGTGCAAAGAGAGAAATCACTGGTGTCTCCTCCTCTTCCTGTGAGAACATCAGAATTAGGGCCCCATCTTTATGACCTCATTTAAATTAATTACAAAGTTCTTTCTCCAAATACAGTCACAGTGGTGGGCTACTGCTTTAACAAAGGAATTTTAGGATAACATAATTCAGTCCATACAGAGGTTTGAAATAAAAGGACGTGCTAGCCAAAATGTTTCTCTACCTCTTATATCTTCTTTTGCTTCTTAATATTATATATATCTATTGCCTACTGCCATCAAAATTGCTGTGTTACAAACCTATTTTAAACTACTGCCAACAAATTGCTGTTACAAACCTATTTTAAACTCAAATCAGCAAGTCTTTATTCTCACGTATCTGTAGGTAGAATGTGGATGCAGGCTGAGTTCACTTGGGTTACTGTGCCAGGTGTGTGGCATCCTGGATGGCATTCTAACCTACCTGTGATGGGTCAGCTCTGTTCCATGTAACCTGCCTCCTAGGACTAGCAAGTGGGCCCTGTCTTATTCATCTCATAGCATAGCAGAAGCTCAAAAGACAAATGTCTAATCACATTCAGGGGCCTTGTTTGTGTCAAGTCTGACAAAACCTCATTGGCCAAACAAGTTATTTGGCTATACTCAGAATCAATGTAGAGAATTATACTACATCCATGGAAATGGAAAAGAGAATCATTTTTTCAATTAATTTAATAAAGCATTGTTCATACAACTTTTTGCCACATTCATGTTGAGATCCAAGCCTCTGGTAAAAACTTGGGGGTAGAAATAAACTGAGCAGAACATTAAGCATACTAATAGTTTGGTGTTAGAGTTTAGGAATGGAGTCTCAATAATTATGGTTTAATTAGTTTAAATTTTACACTGAGATTTGGGGGCTTCCACAAGTGTTAATTTGTCTTGCTTAATTAATTATGCATGCATACCCTTCAAACTTTCTCTCAATCCATACTAACCTTTCTTTAAAAGGTATTAAGAATCCAATGAGATTATATATGACAGCATGAAACACAATGCCTAATGCAAAGCAGGTGCTCACGAAAGTTTTCTTCTACACTTTGTGTCTGCCTGTTATACAAATGTAATTCAAATTGGCTCATGCACAGCATTGTTTGTTCTTAATGCCTTAGCTTCCAACATTTCGAGCTGCAAAACTCCTTAAAGTTTTTTTTTGTTTTTTTTTTTTTTTATTTGACAGAGAGAGATTACAAGTAGACGGAGAGGCAGACAGAGAGAGGGGGGCGGGAAGCAGGCTCCCTGCTGAGCAGAGAGCCCGATGCGGGACTCGATCCCAGGACCCTGAGATCATGACCTGAGCCGAAGGCAGTGGCTTAACCCACTGAGCCACCCAGGCGCCCCACTCCTTAAAGATTTTAAAAGAGAAACTCCTAAATATAGTTGAACTAAACTGACAGTTTGATCTCACTTTTAGTGCCTAGGCAGCAAAACAGTCTTAACTGAGTTTACCACCCATCGATTTCCTAGAACCTTATTATAAAACCAGTACCCTTTGGGATCATCCTCAATATGGAGAGGCCAAACCGCAGTCTGTTTAATCTAACATATGCCATAAACTTGTAACATGTCAAAAGACCTTTGCAAATTCCCAAATGCATAAATGTCACAATAGCATATAATTTCTCATGTAAATCTGTTGAATGTAATGATGCATTTAAATAACCCCTCAGACCTCTAATGAGGGCCTCTGCTTACCTAAAGACAAGCTAAGGACAACAGAACCATGCTGACATCAAGATGGAGTAGTTGATGAGGCTCACTCTTACCCTTATGATTTTCTCCCCTCAGACTGGCCTCAAGGACACAGGATTTAATCATGAGCACCACACATTTATCAGTATCATAAGTCATGAAATTTCCAAATTTCATGTACCTCACAAAACCACAAATGTTAAATCTGTGAATGGTAAGGGTCCACTCAACCATGAGGGGAATTCAGGGGAATATTAGGAGGTAAAAGACATGTGCTAGAAAAGGAAATGAAATAAAATACATAAAATCCCCGCAGTGGCACAAATGAGAGACTGCGTATATTCAACTCAGTCTTTCCATGATTGATTAAGATGTGCAACAACTAACAACTTAGTACAAACAGGAACCAGTAACCTGAGTTACAAGCTCTGCCATAAGAAATACATATCCCCATGCTCCCATTACACAATGAACATCCATTAGCATATAACCTTCCACTTACAGGTACACATGGGAATCCTGCCAATAGGACACTATATGCTGAAGATGATTAAATCAGCATTACAGAGAGAAGAGCACAAAGAGACCTTCTAAACAATTTAATTACTAGCACCACATTTACTGGAAGACAGAGTTTGAAATCTCTTATCACTAGCTATTTGTGAGATGAAATTTCAGACTACTAGGAGAAAGACAATACCAGATACTCTTTATTACTAACCAATTCTGTTTTTCTGTAATAAATGCCCTTTTATTTTAATACTGGCATGTTCACAGAAATACTAAATTATATTCAGTGGCAGTGGTGATGATGATGATGATGAAGAGGAGGAGGATGGTGGCTGACATTCTACCAGGCTCTGCTCTATGGGCTAACCATGAATTATGACGTTTAGATATAAAAATTTTGTAAGATAAATCTTATCTGTCCCCATTTTATAAGAAAAGAAAAAGATGCATAGAACTAGTAAGCATAACAATAAAGACAGAATTCAAAATAAGAAGATTTGAAAGAGTTTGAGCTCTTTACCAAAACAGTTTACTGACTGTCGTGCTAAAAGTGATTAATAACATTGACTAGATTTCAAACCTCACCTCTTTGGTCTACTTGCTATGCAAATTTGGGCAACTTACAAAAAACTCTGAACATGAATTTTTCATCTGTAAAATGAGTATGAATAAATATATCTAACATCTATTAAGCTGTTTGTAAGGCTTACATGAGTTTAAGCATTGTAAGTCACCTAAAGCAAAATGTGGAAGAAAGATTTCAAAAATATTAGCTCTTATTAAGAGCTCTATTAGCTTTTACTTTATTAAAAGGATATTTGATTCATTATAGGCTACTCTCATTTCTAAGCAATGACTCAAAATATAAGTTGAATAGTTCTAACAATACCTATGTTCACAAAGCAATTCTTGTTAAAATATAATTTCATGCATTTTAACATGAAAACTTGGAAATTTGGGAGGTGTTGTTATATTTAGGACAATCATTATAAAATGTAATTAGCCTTTTGCTACCCAAACTTATGACGCATCTTTACATTTCTTTTTTCTTAAACTCAGTTAAAAAGGTTGAAATTCTAAGTGAACTCACCTCATATAATGACAGGGAATTTGAAGAAAAATTATTTAATAGCTCTAAGAAATTTCTTTAAGAAAACTCTGAAAAATAAGAGCTTGGCATCATGAAATTACTTTATCAATTAGCTATTGATGTAAAACAAATTAGCACAGAATCCAAGTGACATGCCACAATTTGTAGGATGGTTAGCCAGTATAGCTCTTCTTCAGGCATTGACAGCTGAGGAGGCTCTGCTTCCTCGTGAAGATCTGAGGTTGGCTGGGTTGACTCTGCCTCACCTATGTTCTCTCTGGGTCTCAGTGTGGAAAAGCAATTCCACCTAGAGATGGCTCTTCTCACGGTCATGGCAGAGGTAACTCAAGCAGAACACACAAAGCATCTTAAGGATTGAACTGATGTGTCACTTCCATCTCATTATAATGGCTAAAACAAGTGACATGAGCAAGCTCAAGGTTAGATGAAAGACATACATATTTTCCAAGATGAGGTTGTTGCAAGGTGTGGATGAAAGGAAGGGTGAGAAATTGGGACCAATAATTCAGTCTAACAAAAACATTAGAATCTCACTTGAGAAAAGAAGAGCTGATAAGCAGTGACTTGAGCAAGATGGTCCTTCCCAGACCCTGGTCTCTTGGTTTCTTGATTTCTTTACCTCCAGTAAACTTTTTCTGCATGCTATCTCAACCATCAACTACCATCTTCACATCTTTTTTTTTTTTAGATTTTTATTTATTTGTTTGACAGACAAAGATCACAATTAGGCAGAGAAGCAGGCAGAGAGAGAGGGGGAAGCAGGCTCCCTGCTGAGCAGAGAGCCCGATGCGGGGCTTGATCCCAGGACCCCGGGATCATGACCTGAGCTGAAGGCAGAGGCTTTATTTAACCCACTGAGCCACCCAGGTGCCCCAATCTTCACATCTTTTAATTCAAGCAACCCTCCCTCAAATTATAACGTCTTATCCTTCCTGCTCACCTAGCCACTTAATGTAATTTTATTATTAATGAACATTATGAAATATTTAATATTACTATTACATAAGTAATAAACACACTATGTATTATTGAGTACTTCCTATGTGCCAGATAATGAATGAAATGCTATATGTCTATCAACTTATATAAGCCTCATAACAACATGATAAAATAGGAACTATTTTTATCCCATTATATAAACAAGATAATTGAGGCACATAGACATTAATAACTTGTCCAGAACATACACTTAAGTGGCTGAGTCTCAATTCAAACGAAGATAATCTGGTTCAGGAACCTGTTATCAGCCAGACCACACACAGCCATTCCATTCCTACATTTCTTTGACAAAATTTAGACCTCCAAAATATTCACCTTCATTCTTTTTTGCTATCAATCAACCATCCATGTCTCTTATATCCTCTACTTGTTGATAGTTACTTAGGTTTACCATCACAATCACTCCCTTGTAAATCCCCTCTACTCATTCACCCCTTCCCAGTATGGATTAAAACCAGCTATCATCCTACAACTATACTTGAATATTTCCAGAGAAAGAAACATATTAATATCAGGCAGTCTTATATTAATTTCTGACCTTATATCAAAACTGACCTGTAACACTCCCTGATGTTCCAGCAATATTCCTCCAGTACTTTTTTTTTTCTTTTTTTTGAGGGTAGAACGATGTATAGGAATACCAATATTGGGAAAGCAGAGTGGAGTGTGTGTCCTTTCATTACTGTCACTGTTGGGTCCTATCAGTTACTGGGCATCCTCTGTGACAAAGACCCATCTTTAGCTCTGAAGACGTTCGGAAAAAGCAGCATTACAACCTATTGGTTAGCTTTCCACCTAAGGGACAAACATCATACATATATTCACATCTCACAAGAAAAAAAGAGATTCAGAAAAGACAATATAAGTAAAATAAATGTTATAAACACCAATTATGGACACTTGTGTGGAGACAATTCAGGGCAATGGAAGAAAACTAAGTTATAAGAGGCACTTTATTGATATTCCATTGTCAGTCCCTATTTAGACCCTGATCCTTTTACAGAATCCTCTCTCTCAGTGCTGTTAGAGAAACTTTGTTAGAGAAAGTGGCTTGCAATCCCCTCTGCAACTTGAGAAAGCAGTGCTAGGACAAAAGCTGGAAAGTTAAACTGTAGAGTAGGGTGGAGATCGGGGGAAAAAAGTCAAAGAGGCTCTCTCCCTTTGGTCATATCTTCCTTGGACCAAAGAAATAGGTATCTCCAATTATACTTTCTCAGGCATACCCACAGGCAGCACAATCTACCACACCGTCCTTACAGTGGTGAGAGGAGACAAAAAGTTTAAGCAATCTATTTTGATCCAATTCCCTCCTTAAGTTTGTTGAGTTTTTGGCAGTAAAGACATTCAGGAAATAGAGACACCGAGCCAAATTTGGACACTTCACTGAGAGACTATGACTTAAAGGTTGTTACTTTACCCTTTGGGGCTGGCCAGGGAAAAAGGGACAGAGTTTCAGGAAATTGAATATGGAAAGCAGAAATACACATTAACATCCTATGGCATTTCAAGTCGTATCTTCCTTTCAAGGCCTCTTTCTCCATAACTCCTTCTGGAGCTAGCTCAGCTTCACAGACCTGCTAGTGGACAGGCAGGTGACATGAGAATTCATTTGGCCTATTTCCCAACCAATGCAAGTCCATTCTTAGAAGATCCATGACAGATGGTCATCAGCTCCCCGCAAGGCAGCTTGGTACACTGACCTCTTTACCTCAAATTTATGTACTCTTCTGATTTTTTTTTTGATATATAAATGACATATAATATTATATTACTTAAAGGTGTACAACATAATGATTCAATATATACCTAACACTTTTGCTTTCCCACTATCAAAAATAAATATTTTACCAACTTCTTAGTAAAATGCAACTGCCATATTTGTCCATTTTAAGGAATTTTTTTCAAATTTTAAAATCTCTTAACAATTGTTAGCCCCATGATAAATTATGCCATTGCATGCTTATTAGACAAAAAAAAAAGTCTTACTTTAGAATTTAGAGAATCAGTGTCAATATCTTGAAAGAAAGTGTCAGAATCAATAGTGATACATTCTTTTAACCTCTATAAGTCAAACCACTGTAGGATTGGGGAGAGGAAGTGATGGCTCACAGATATTTAACAACATTCTCAAAAGCTGTACAAAATTTCAAGTGCACAGGTTTTAATTATTTTATTATTATTATTATTATTTTGCTTAATTTGCCTTAACTTATTTTAGAATTTTTCAGTACAGTATCATGAATACTCTAGATTACACAGAGGACAGTATTATTAGGAAAAAAACAAACATTAGCAATCATGAGTCAGAAGTAATTTATAAGAGACTCTAAATGTGAAATTTTAAGAGTATCTTAACTCAGTTATCTCACTCACACTTTTTACTTGTATGTGAGTGATATGTGATAAAATATGTCTAAATCTAAAAGTAACTTTCATACATGTAAAATAAAACTAGCTGGAAAATATTATATCACAATTTAATTAGCAATAGTTTTTCTTATAGTACTATAAATGTCTTACATATGAATTCTAAAAAAGAAATACATTATTTTTTAATTTAAATTCAATTAATTAATGTATAATGTGTTATTGGTTTCAGAGGTACAGGTTTGTGATTCATCAGTCTTATATAATACCCTGTGCTCTTTATATTACATGCCCTCCTTAATGTCCATCACCTAGTTACACATTTCCCCTCTCTTCCAGTAACCCTCAGTTCATTTCCTATGATTAAGAAACAAGGGCTTTGAATGACACACTGGACCAGATGGACTTCACAGATATATTTCAGAGCATTCAATCCTAAAGGCTGTTAAAGTCCCCTACTGTTAATGTATTATTATCAATGTGTTTCTTTAATTTTGCTAATTATTTTATCTATTTGGCTGCTCCCATGTTAGGGGCATAAATAGATATAGTTGTTAGATCTTCTTGTTGGATAAATCCTTTAATTATGATTTAGTGTCCAGCCTCATCTCTTATTACAGTTTTGGTTTAATATCTAATTTGCTTGATATAAGGATTGCCACCCTAGCTATCTTCTGATACTGTCTATTAACATGATAATTTATTTTCCACCCCCTCACTTTGGAGGTGTCTTTGGGTTTAAAAGGAGTGTCTTGCAGACAGCATATCAATGGGTCTTGTTTTTTTATCCAATCTGATACCCTCTGTCTTTTGATTCGGTCATTTAGCCCGTGTATATTCAGAGTAATTACTGAAAGATATGAATTTAGTGCCATTGTATTGCCTGTAAGGTGACTGTTTCTGTATATTGTCTCTGTTCTTTTCTGGTCTATGTTACTTTCAGACTCTCTCTTCTCTTAAAAGATCCCTTTTAATATTTATTGCAAGGCTGACTTAGTGATCACAAATTCTTTTAGTTTCTGTTCATCCTGGAAGCTTTTTATCACTCCTTCTATTTTGAATGACATTCTACCTATGTATATTATTCCCATTTAGTACCCTGAATATATCAGGCCAATCCTTCCTGACCTGCCACATCTCTGTGGATAGGTCTGCTGCCAGTTGAATGTTTCTACCCTTGTAGATTACAGACCTCTTGTCCTGAGCTACTTTCAGGATTTTCTCTTTGTCTCTGAGATTTGCAAGTTTCACTATTATATGTTAGGGTGTGGACCTATTTTTATTGATTTTGAGGGGGATTCTTTGTGCCTCCTACACTTGAATGCCTGTTTCCTTCCCCAGATCAGGGAAGTTCTCCACTATAATTTGATATATCTTCTGCCTCTCTCCTTCCTTTTCTTCTGGGATCCCAGTTATTCTAATATCATTTTGCTTTATGGTATCGCTTATCTCTTGAATTGTATGGTCATGATTCAGTAGTTGTTTATCTCTCTTTTTCTCAGCTTCTTTATTCTCCATCATTTTGTCTTCTACATCATTAATTTTCTCTTCTGCCGCATTTATCCTTGCAGTTAGAGCCTCCATTTTTTATTGCATCTCATTAATAGCCTTCTTTATTTCAACTAGATTAGATTTTAGTTCTTTTATTTCTCTAGAAAGGGATTGCTCAGTGTCTTCTATGCTTTTTTTCAACTCCAGCTAATAGTATCTTTATAACTATTATTCTGAACTCTAGTTCTGCCATGTTACTTCTATATGTACTAATTAGATCTCTGGCAGTCAGTACTGTCTCTTGTTCTCTTTTTTGAGGTAAGTTTCCCATCTTGTCATTATGTCCAGAGAAGGATAGACGAACAAAAGAATGAAATACTAAAATGGCAACAATAACCACACAGAAATATACACTAAACAAATCAGAAGAGACTTGAAACAGAAAAAATTTTTTTTAATATAATCAGACAGTTCAACAGAACAGATCAATATACTGGGATCCTGTGTATATTTTGGTCTGTTAGAGAACTAGATCCCAAAACTGTAAAGAAAGAGAAACTTATATATGCATAAAAAGAAAACTAAATACAATGAAAGGACAGAATGTAAATGTAAAAATGAAAATTAAAAAAGATTTTAACAAAAAAGAAGAAGTAAAAAAAAGATGGAATATGATCAGACAGGTAAAGAAAACAGAATAATACACTAGGTTCTGGGTATATTTGGTCTGTTTTTTAGAAGAAACTGCATCCCAAAATTGTAAGGAAAGAAAAACTTATGTATATACAAAAATAAAATTAAATACAGTGGAACGACATAACTATAAAAATAAAAATTTGAAAAGAATTTTAAGAAGAGTTGATAAAAGAAGAAATTGGTTGAATAAGGAAGGAGAAAAGCATAAAGTTGAAAGACCAAAGAATCATGGGGCGTGGGGGAGAGGGGACATGAATTCTATATACTATTTTTCCCTAGCACTAGAGTTTTGCAGTTCTGTGTGATCAGTAGACTCGGTCTTAGTGATAGGTTCTCAGTGATCTTTGGGGGGGGGTGCACACCTGGGCTGCTCCTCCCAGGGGAGGGAGGGGGTCTTGCCATGGTTCTGCCACTTGCTGGGCCCCTACTCAGAGAGTGGTCACCTGACCAAGCTGTGTTCATGATTTACGGCAACACCAAGCTGAGAGGCCACTCCTGGGCTTACTGATTGCAGCTGGTTTCCCCACTCCAATGCCTGGGAGCTCTGCTGCACTCTAGGCAGCCCTGTCTTCCTGTGACCCTGGAGATCCTGAGACCACATTGTCCCACCTAGGATTCTGCCATTCTTCATTACCTGGTGTCACTCAGGCAGGATGTCCCTCACAGAACAGACTTCTAAAAGTGCTGATTATGTGCTCCACTGCTATATCACTTTCTAGTACCAGCTTATAGAGGCTCCATCCCCCTGTGGTTTATTTTTCCATATATCACCTTGGATTCACTTCTCCTTGCACAAAGTGGTAGTTTTTCTATTTGTAGAGTTGCAGCTATTCTTTCCTTAGATCTCAAGTTGAGTTCACAGGTGTTTAGAATGATCTAATGGCTATCTAGTTGAATTCCTGTGACCAGACAAAACGAAGTTCTCCTACTCCTCCACCTGCTTGGACTCCTCCCAGGGAGACAGACAAAAAACCTTCATTATTGAAGAATTCTCCTAGTTTTCAATACTCAGCGATGCCATAAAAAAATGTGTGATAAACAGAATAAGGACCCCTAACAATGTCTGTGTTCTAATCTCTGGGACCTGTGGATAAATTACTTTCCATGGAAAAGGGGACTTGGCAGATATGGTTTAAAAAGCTGAAATAGAAAGTTTATTCTGTATTATTTTAGTAGCCCTGATGCTAAACTACTAGCTTTGAAGATAAAGGTAGAGGCCAACAGCCCAGGAATGCAGGAGGCCTCTAGAACCTGGTAGAGGAAAAAAAAAAAAAATCTCCTTACAGCCTTCAGAAGAAATATAGAGGAATATAGCCCTACTTACATCTTGATGTTACAACATTTCATCACCAGAACTGTAAGAAAATAAATTTGTATGTTTTAATTCAATAAATTAGAGACAATCTGTTATAAAACAATAGGAAATTAATACTAAGTATACATGGTCTTAAATATTTTCAAAATTAGTTTGGATAATAGAAGTTTTACCATAGTGTCTCATGATACAATATTCTGAGGAATAATCTTTGGGAAATTCTGCTTTAGCATAACTCAGATGCAGCAATGTTAGTAGTTAAGAGCCTCAGATTCTAGAGCAGACTAACTGGGTCCAAATGCTGGACCTCCTACCTACTAGCTGATTCTTTTAACCCCTCCTGGATATTTCAGATTCCCTGCTTGTAAAATGGGAATGATAGTACCTACCTCAAAGAGCTTTTATATGAGAATGAAGAGAGTTAATGTATACTAAGACTTTAGAGTAGTGGTTATCCTCCATTGTAAAGACAATGTTTGCTTATAAAAGATAGTGACACCATGTGAAGTTACTAGGAGATTAGGTAAAAAAGGAAATTACACCTAGCTGTACTGGAATATTAGATAAATGTGTAAGTCAAAGACTCTGTTTTTGTGGTAACAATGGACACATGACTCATATGGTAGTAGGGTTTTAGGGATAAACAGTTTCATCTTAATTTGATGCAATAAAAGAAAGAATGATTTTAAGACTTTAATCTGAAAAAAAAAAATTTTTGTCCTGACCTCATGAATTCACATTATCCACAGACCTGAAAAGCAAACTCATTTTAAGAAGCAGCCCTACTTTGCCTACTTATATTATTTGTTTAAATCTAAACTTCTTAAAACTACTTCCTTCCCACTTATCATTTCAATTAATTAGAAATTGCTTTCTCCCAATATTATTACTTCATCAGCTCTGTTATGTTTTTGTATTAAGGCCATTTTAATATAATACCACTTTATTCGTTTAAATTCAATAAATATTTATAGTTTTAATGGACACCAGGCGCATCAATACATGCTTGGGATAAAAAGTGAATACACTTGGTCTTCGGCATTTTTCAGATTTTTATACTAGATTGCAAAGACTTTACTGAAAGAAAAATTAAGAAACATTTGTCTTAAATTGCACTGAAAATTAAAAATGCTCTATTATGTCTCAAATACTAGAACAATGAAGAAAAATCTATCCTAAAATAATATTACTGACTTTAACATATAGGCTTTCCACTTTCTCTCTTTTATTTTCTATACAAAAAAATGTTTCATGAAAGAAAGGACAAAGCCACTAGCACAACTACTGGAAAGTAGTAATTCTTCTTTTCTTGCTCTTATTATCTTCTTATTCCTCTTCTTTTCATTCCCTCTTTCCCGTTTTCTCTCCAGGGTTATTATAATTACTAAATGTATTTTCATTCATTGTTATCATCATTATTATCATCACCATCATAATTTTAATCATTATTAATCATCAGTTGTCACCTCCATAAGAGTAGGGAATTGGACAGAAGGGATCCAGGGATCTGGATGGAAGTACAACAGAAAAAGCTTCAGGGACATTGATAAAAAGCAATGCAAAAGACTTTAGAGGAGGGAGATCCAGGACCCTCTTCAACTTTTCACTCACCCACCCTCAATGTTTTCACTGTGACAAAATATATATAACAAAAAAATTAGCATTTTTATAATTTTTAAGTTTACATTTTAGTGGTATTGAGTACATTCATATTATTGTATAACCATCACCAACATCCGTCTTCAGAACTTTTCATCTTAAAAAACTGAAACTTTGTACCCATTAAACAATCACCCCCTCAAATCCCCTCCCTCCAGTCCCTGTCAACCACCACTCTGCTCCATTCTTTTTTTCTTTCCATTTTTCCACATGCCGCAGCCTCTAGGAACCACCATTCTATTCTCTGTTATTGTGAGCTAAAAATTTTAGGTTCTTTTTTTTCCTTTTCAGATTCCATATGTAAGTGAGATCATACAACATTTGTTTTTCTGTGTCTGAGATATTTCATTTACTATAATGTCCTTCAAGTTCATCCATGTTGTCTCAAATATGTGCATATGTATATCTTAAATACATATTATGAATATATAACTTAAGTATAGACATTTATATCCATACACATATATATAGCTCTACAACTAAATCTAATAATTAATTTCCAATGACAAAAAAATATATGGCCTTAGCTAATTGTATCCATTGGATAGTGGAATATAAGTGCTTTGCTATTTCTCTTGGAATTGAGATATCTATGTCATAATCTAGAAATAAACTTACTATTTGATTTGAGAATTTCTGGGTGTAAGGGAATAGAGAAAAATCAGTAGTTTCTTACTAAGAGATTTTTTAAAAGGCACATACAATTCTGCTATGAGTAAAAACTGAATCTGATGGTGAAAATCAGACCCTTATTAAATTCTACGTCAAAAATAAAAAATAAGATGACTTGCAGAAGACCAAGCATCATATCCACATGGGCTATGGACATTTCAGTTACAACAGTAATGTAGAATTAATGCATCCTAAGTTTTCTCTACCTTTTTCCTTTAAAAAAGTTATGTCTACTTGGCTTTGCTCAGTTTGCTCAGCTATAAGTAAAAATATACATGTAGCCCAATGCTAGGTCACTGCACAATGGGCATTACTGTCTTTCAGCTATATTTATTCATTTATTTAATGTTCACTTCTCAACTGCTGTATGACAAACACTTTGATAAGCACCAGGAACATAAACATGGACAAAATACACCACTACTCTGAAAGAGACCACATGCCAGTAAATAAGAAAGCAGTTATAAAAAGCGTTAATGACAGGAATTTATGTGGAAATTATAGATACCCAAGAAAGAAGTAACCAAAGATGAAGATAAGCACAAGGGGTCAAAGGACTGCCATGGTGGACAGGTCTTAAGGACACAAACAATATTATTTCCCTCAATTCTCCCCAGCTTAATGAATGGGACTAAGCTTTTCTATTCACAGAAGATTAAAAGAGTGAATATGTGATCCAAGCTAAGCCAATTATCTTCTCTCTGCTGTTTCTCAAGAATTTAAACTGAGCGATATAGAAGTGACTTTGGCTGACTCTTAATCTCACAAAACAAACTGAGGGTTAATGGGGGGGTGTGGGGGGGTGGGATTATGGACATTGGGGAGGGTATGTGCTATGGTGAGTGCTGTGAAGTGTGTAAACCTGGCGATTCACAGACCTGTACCCCTGGGAATAAAAAGATATTATATGTTTATGAAAAATAAAATTTAAAAAAAAAAAAAAAAAAAAAAAAAAAAGAAGTGACTTTGGCAGCTGGATCAAACTGATGAAGGACAAGTATGAATTTCCAGGAACTCTGCCCCTCAAATCCCTGCTGTTGAATTCTCTTCTTGAAGACTCCTTTGTCGACTACATTAAATTCTTCCTGTAGGGGTGCCTACATGTCTCAGTTGGTTAAGGGTCTGCCTTCAACTCAGGTCATGATCCCAGATTCCTGGGACCTAGCCCCACGTTGGGCTCTCTGGTCATTGGGGAGCCTGCTTCTCCCTCTCCCTTTGCCTGCTGCTCTCCTTCTTGTGCTCTCTTTCTCTCTGTCAAACAAATAAATAAAATCCTTAAAAAGAAAAAAGTTCTTCTTGTGTTGCATGAGATTGGAACCCAGAAAATTAATCTTCTTTTACTCGAGGTTTGGAATCCTATCAAGCAAACAAGGAGGGGAAAAGTAATTCAAGCAAAATGATATATGATTAAACAAATATGATAAAACATAAATAGGTATGAGAAAGAAGAATTTTAAAGTTCATGTCTCATAAAAATAAAAAATAAGACATGTTTTCTTTCCAAAGTTGGATCTAAGTCACTTATTCCTGTAGGACAAAAGAAAATCTAATCCCTTCAATTTATTTCCCACTTCTTAGTTTAAGAGTTCTGAATATGTGACTACCAAAGCATGGAGAAAATAAAGACACATTTTTTTTTCCATGAAAAAGATATTTTCCAGGATTCTGGATGTAGAATATTAATGTTAAAGTGAATTTCATACAATTTAGATACCAATAAAATGAATTCACCAAATTCTTAACCTGTAATGTTATGTATATTTAATAAAACTTCAATATATTTTCTACAATGTTGCTTATAAAATTAATTTTAATAGCCCAGTCAGAAGTATGAAAATTTAGACAGAATACAGTCTAAAAGAGGAAAGAAAAAGTAAAAATCCAGTAATACCTCAAGGTAGGGAAGAATGTGAACAAATGTGTAATGAGGCATTGTTCTGCCTTTGGTCATTATTACAGTAAAAACTATACAGAGTCTGTCAGTAAAAACAGATATAACATATATTTATGTTATCTAAATATAGTTATACTTACATAAATATGTACTTCCTATAATTATATGAATATAGTATAAATAATTACACAAAATAATTTAGTTATATATATTTATATATTTTATATAACATATTTTATGTACATACAAATTACACAATTTATATAACTGTATAATATATATATTTTTATATATTTATAGAACTATAAATTATATTTTTATTGTTGAGTTAATTAAACAGAAGGCTATTAGACTGAGATGGCTCTAATGTCATGGCAGCCTACATAAGCAAATCCAAAGCTAAGTGTGTAAATGTTTCAATATTGCAAAATTGAAACATAAGGGTAACCAATCACAGTCAACTAGGCTTTAAGCTATAGCCAATCAATAATTTCCTTACTTTGCTTCTGCCTTTTCTCTCTAAGCGTCTCTCCCCAAGCTCCTCTCAGTGGAATGCTCATGATCAATTACGGTTTGTCACTGCCCAAATTTGAACTGATTTTAGCTCAAATAAACTCTCAGCATTTTTAATATACCTTAGTTTGTCTTTTAGCAGTTCATACAGAAACATATATAATATATATACATATATACACACATGATGTGTGTATGTGTATACATAAACAACTGCCAATGTGGGATAAATATGAAACAGAACATTTCTGTATTATAAAGCAAACTCGGTAGTTTTATTTTATTCTCTTTTACTCTTTATTTTATTTTCCTTTTCTTTTTACTTCACCCCTTTGGAAATGCATGTCATTAAGCTCTTCAGCATATCTTCTAAGCACCAACATTAATAAATTCAGTATTTTGCATTCCTCCTTTAAAGTCTAATTTCTGAGTTTTCTTGTTGTAATTTTTTTCATTTTTTTCTAATGTAAATATATAATAAAATTCTCGTCAGTGTTTCCCAAACATTTTCAAAATTTTGATGGCTATGATGTGACCTGGATTTTTAAAAATGCTTATCAAAAGTGGTTGTATTAAACAAAAAGAGAAATAGAAAGTAACCCAAAATTTAATCATGAGTATAGCTATAAAGGCTACACTCCTCCTGCATATGAAGAGGAGAGGAGGGCAATGTTACTTTTGTGATTTTTTTTATCCATCTCTTTAGTGCCATAAAATGGAATTAAGGGAATATCAATAAATTTGTTTATTCAAAAATCTATTACTAACAGCTATGAAGTGAAAACAACCTAAATGTCCATTAACCAGTTAATGGATAAAAAAAGTGTGATTACACACACACACATACACACACACACACTCATGCCCAAGATGAAGTTTATTCAGCCTTAAAGAAGAAGGAAATCTTGTCACAACATGATTGAGACTTGAGGACATCACACCAAGTGAAGTAAACCAGTCACAGGACAAATACTGCATGGTTCCACTTACATGAAGTATCTAAAGTAGTCAAACTCATAGAAACTGAAAGTGGAGTCATGATTGCTAGAACTAGGGGGAGGGGAATGGAGAGTTACTACCCAATGGGTGGAAAGTTGGAGTCATACAAGATGAAAGGGTTTTTAAGATCTATTTTATAACAAGGTGCATGAACAAGTGTACACTTCAATTTTTCTTAAGAGAAATTTCATCTTATGTGTTTTTTACCACAATAAAAAAAATTATAAGGGTGAAATGAAATGACAGATAGATGATACCAGAATTCACAAGAGGGAAATATTAGTATGAGTCAAAGTTATCAGAATAAGCTTCAAGAAAAAGCTGAATTAAGTCACAGGCCTTGAAAATTAGGTAGGATTTGGACATTTAGAAATTATTGATAAGACTGTTCTGGTCCAAAGGAAGAAGGCAAGCAATAACATGGTGGGAGGGGGCTTAGAGCATTCCAGAAATAATAGTTCATCTGGTCTTGAGCAGAGTGTGTGTGAAATAGGAAAGTAGGAGAAATACAAAATAGGGTTAAAATAACTAGGTCCTGATAATGGAATAAAGTAGACTAAGCAGTGCAGATTTCACATTTCTCTATAATAGAAAGAATTGGACATTCTGAGTCTTTAATGAATATGAAATGACAGGAATAATATTTAAAACTTTTAGGATATTTGCAGTTTATAAAAAAAAATTGACAATAATGGGCCTTTACAAGGCAAAAAAAAAAAAAACCCATATACCTATCCATAACATTTTTAATTTTTCTTGTTTCTTACAGATTCATTGAAGATGTTAATAATTATAAATCTCAAAGGTTTACTGTACTTAGAGGTATACTAGGTGCTAGGAAAATATGAAAGGAACATAAAATACTGCCTTTACTACTTTATCTATTTAAGAAACAAATCTAAGTCACTCAAAGCAATTGGAATGTGGCCAAATAATTCATATAACTGTCAAATTAATATGTAGTTTCAGTGAAGGGAAAAGTCGGGGAGGGTCTGGTTTAATCAAGGGACGCTGGTCAGAGAGTCAGGGTAGGATTAATGGTTAAGAAAACATGCTCTGGAATTAAAATGAACTGTGTTCAAAACCCTGCTATGTAATTAAGTGAGTGATCTTGGGCAAGTAACTTAACTGTTTGTGATGTTTCTTACTTTATTCAATTGTGAGGTTCTAGAAAATTGTATGCAAAACCCTAAAATAACACTTACTACACAGTAGGAATTCAACACAGGGTATTTCCTTTCCTCTACCTTACCTTTTCCTAAGGATGAATCACAAAAGTCAGAAAAAAATATCAGAAAACATGCTATATATTTTGGGCTATAAATAATAATAAATTTTAAGAATTAGAATTTTAAAAATTAGAAAAAAGACAGAAAAACAAAATAATGGAAAAGATTACCTGTAATTCTACTTCACAGAATAAGTACACTTAGATTTTGTTCTCTGAGAAAGAGTCAGAATGAGAAAGATTCTATTTTTTCACCTAATAATATAAGAACTGCTTTTCCACATGTTTAAAACCATTTTGGAGATGCATCATCTTTAGTAATTGTCCAATTATCCACAATAAAGATTCAGCATACATCTATTTAACAGGTATTTATTGACTATCTCCTATGTACTGGGCACTGTTCTGAACACTCAAAATAGAACAGTTGACAAAACATACAAAATTCTTGCTAATGGTTTTCAATAGTTTGAAATCATGATTGCTTCTAATTTTTCATTATTGTAAATCACACAGCAACAAATGTCTTTGTCCATAAAGTTTCATGAACATCTCTGTTTGTTTCCTTAAGAAAGAGTTCTAGAAATAGAAATAAAAATATAAACTTTGAAACGTGATTTCTAGATAAGCTGTGCCAATTTTGTTCTGACCAGTAATATATGAAAGTGGCCAGTTAATCATACTTCTGCTAGAGTATTTTTTCTTCACTTTGAGATATATATATATAGATATAGATAACATAGATATAGATATAGATATAGATATAGATATATTCATTCCATTATCATCATTTTCAACAACAAAAAAAAATCTAGGCTTAGGTAATCATATTAAATATGTCAATCATGTTGCCAACCAGGCCGTGTCAAAGGCTATGTCAACTACATCTGACCCAACACTATATCCCAGCAAATAGGATCTTAGATGGGTATTTGATTGATACTCTGGCCAGAAGATATATGGGGTGACGTGGCATAAAGGAATTTAGTCCAAAGCTTAGTCAATTCTATAGAATTTGAAATTAAAAAATATAAAAAGAATACATCAATTTTCATGACTGAAGTTAAAGAAATATATAAAAAGAGTCTGTGAGGCTAGGAAAAGGTCATGCAGTAAATAAGCAATATTTAGGAAATTAAACCTTTGAGCTAGCAGAAACTATTAAATTAAAAAAAAAAAATCAGTACAGAGAGTACCAGTACAAAAGCAAGAATTGGATCTGAGAAGAAAATTAAACAGATTTACAAAGTAAACTAGAAATCCTTGTCAAAGAACAGGTATGTCCAATGAAAGACATCAAAGAGAGTCTGAAACAATCATACTGATGGCAGAGCTAGTCTGCAAATCTTCCTTCTCTCTGTTCGCTGGCCCAGCAGAGAGAGAGAGCTGGAGTCAGAGTGACAGAGGTAAACAGAATGCACAAAAGAAGTGTGAGGACATGACTGGCAGTGACAGCACTAGAAACATAACACATTGAAAGGTGGAGAGAAAGAGTGTTCAGAGACAAACAAATGGAAGCACTTAGCTTTGCCCTGGAGCAGAACTGCAGTTTGTGCCCTTTCCATGACTCCATTCTTTGAAGTCACCTGAACATCCCAACTCCTTGCAACTTGGAATGAACTAAAACAATAATGCTTTGCCATTTATAAAATAATTTATCCTAAAGTGTCTCATCTAAATTCCCAAAAATCTCATGAAACGTTCTGAGCAATTGTTTCCCTCTTATTTTGTTTTGACAGAGAGGGCTCAGAGAGAGTAAACAAGTCATTCCATCAGGTCTACTGATTCCAAATCATTTCCATTCAGAAAAAAATGTGTCCAGATGTAATAAAAGTAACAGAAATCATACTAGCCAATGGAAACACACATACACACAAAATACAAAGATACAATTCCTGCCATCAACAAGCTCACAGTATAATAAGAGAGACAAAGAAACCATAAGTAATTGTACAGTTAATTACAGCAATACTTCTGTGTATAGAATCCTAATTACAGCAGAGATGACTTGAATCCAAATTTTAACGGATAGCAGGGAATTTCCAGTGTTATTCAATGGATAATCAGAAACAATAGGAATGGACACCCCCCCCCCAAAAAAAAAGCAACTGGATAGGGAAGACCTCATGAAGAAGAGAGATAACTACCTGGTACATCAAAGTTGGTCCATCAATTTCAACTGAATGAAAAAATGAGTTAATAATAATGATTTGACTTTTTTGCAACGGGTTTGCTGCCAGAACACAGGTGTCGTGAAAACCACTGCTCAGCCTAAACCAGAATGGGGAAGGAAAAGACTCATATCAACATTGTTGTCATCGGACACGTAGATTCAGGCAAGTCTACCACTGCTGGTCATCTGATCTACAAATGTGGTGGGATCGACAAAAGGACCATCGAAAAATTCAAGAAGGAGGCTGCTGAGATGGGAAAAGGCTCCTTCAAGTATGCCTGGGTCTTGGATAAACTGAAAGCTGAACGCGAACGTGGTATCACCATTGATATCTCCCTGTGGAAATTCGAGACCAGCAAGTTTTATGTGACCATCATTGATGCTCCAGGACACACAGACTTTATCAAAAACATGATTACAGGCACATCTCAGGCTGACTGTGCTGTCCTGATTGTTGCTGCTGGTGTTGGTGAATTTGAAGTAGGTGTCTCCAAGAACGGGCAGACCCGTGAGCATGCCCTTCTGGCTGACACACTGGGTGTAAAACAACTAATTGTTGGTGTTAACAAAATGGATTCCACTGAGCCACCCTACAGCCAGAAGAGATATGAGGAAATCATTAAGGAAGTCAGCACCTACATTAAGAAAATTGGCTACAACCCCAACACAGTAGCATTTGTGCCAATTTCTGGTTGGAATGGCGACAACATGCTGGAGCCAAGTGCTAACATGCCTTGGTTCAAAGGATGGAAAGTCAGCCGTAAAGATGGGAATGCCAGTGGAACCACACTGCTTGAAGCTCTGAATTGCATTCTGCCACCAACTCGGCCAACTGACAAGCCCTTGCGTCTGCCTCTCCAGGACGTCTACAAAATTGGGGTATTGGTACTGTCCCTGTGGGCCGAGTGGAAACTTGTGTTCTTAAACCTGGCATGGTGGTCACCTTTGTTCCAGTCAATGTTACAACTGAAGTCAAGTCTGTTGAAATGCACCATGAAGCTTTGAGTGAGGCTCTTCCTGGGGGACAATGTGGGCTTCAATGTCAAGAACGTATTTGTCAAAGATGTTCGTCGTGGCAATGTGGCTGGTGACAGCAAAAATGACCCACCAATTGCAGCAGCTGACTTCACAGCTCAGGTGATTATCCTGAACCATCCAGGCCAAATTAGTGCTGGATATGCACCTGTGCTGGATTGTCACACAGCTCACATTGCTTGCAAGTTCGTCATTCTGAAAAAAAGCTGGAAGATGGTCCTAAGTTCTTGAAGTCTGGTGACGCTGCCATTGTTGATATGATTCCTGGCAAGCTTATGTGTGTTGAGAGCTTCTCTGACTCTCCTCCTCTGGGCCATTTTGCTGTTCATGACATGAGACAGACCGTTGCTGTGGGTGTCATCAAAGCAGTGGACAAGAAGGCAGCTGGGGCTGGCAAGGTCACCAAGTCTGCCCAGAAAGCTCAAAGGCTAAATGAATTTTATCCCCGATACCTGCCACCCCAGTCTTAATCAGTGGTGGAAGAACGGTCTCAGAACTGTTTGTGTCAATTGGCCATTTAAGTTTAATAGTAAAAGACTGGTTAATGATAACAATGCATCGTAAAACCTTCAGAAGGAAAGGAGAATTTTTTTTTGTTTTTTTGTTTTGTTTTGTTTTTTGTTTTTTAATTTTATTTTTTATAAACATATATTTTTATCCCCAGGGGTACAGGTCTGTGAATCGCCAGGTTTACACACTTCACAGCACTCACCATAGCACATACCCTCCCCAATGTCCATAACCCCACCCCCCCTCTCCCAACCCCCCTCCCCCCATCAACCCTCAGTTTGTTTTGTGAGATTAAGAGTCACTTATGATTTGTCTCCCTCCCAATCCCATCTTGTTTCATTTACTCTTCGGAAAGGAGAATGTTTTGTGGACCATTTGTTTGTGTGTGTGTGTGGCAGTTTTAAGTTAGCAGTTTTTAAAATCAGTACTTTTTAATGGAAACAACTGACCAAAAATCTGTCACAGAATTTTGAGACCCATTAAAACAAATATTTAATGAGAAGAAAAAAATAATAATAATAACACTAGACTTATTATTAAAGCAAGAGTGGGTGTGAGCTGAGTAGATAGAGACAGAAGGACATTTTTAGGGAGATAAGGTGATAATGGACTCTTTCAGGAAGTTTAAGTTATTTGACATGGTTGGAGAGGTGGGAGAATATATTAGAATTTGAATATTGAACGGCAGTCAGGTATCAAATCATGCAGGGTTATTTTTTTAACACCATTTTAAGAAGTTTAGTCTTTATCCTAAGGTCCCTGAAGATTAAGAAGAATTATTATACAATCACATTTTTAGAAATATGTGCCTGGTGGCCTCAAGAAGGATACAATGGAGGAACACAAAAATAGAGCATAGGTAAGAAAGGAGGCTCTCATAGTGGCCAAGAAATAAGTCATGTGGGGTTCATATAAGGTAGGAAGAGTCAATTGAATAACAGGGCACAAATCAAAAAAGTAATTTAATGACTTATTAGCTCAATAATCAATCATCCATTGGTTGCCAAACTGATGGATAAAAGGAATGATAAACTGACTATTGGGTTATATTTGGCACATTCAGATCCCACAAAACAAATATTAAATACCAAAAAATAGAACAAGTTAAGAAGAAGCTGAAAAATAAAAGGAAAACCAGGAGACAGAAGTGTCATGGGCTGAGAGAATTTTTTAAAAGGGAATGACCACAATGTCAAACAGCAAAGAAATGTCAAACAAAATAAGGACCAACATGTGTCTATGAGATTTGGCAATTAGAGCATTAGTGTTCTATGCAACAGCTGTTTCAATAGAATAGTGCAGACAGATGGCAGAGAGCAGCTGGTCAAAGGAGTAAGAATGGGAACCAAGGGGAGGAAACCAAAAGCCTAGAGATTTGTTCCTTACACCTTGTTAGTGATATCTTGCAAAAAGTTATCCATACTGGGGAAATATTAGGGTATTCAAGATTCAACTAGTCATTCAAGGGTCATTTAATTACAATCAGAGCAAAACATGCACCACATACTTGGAATGACAAAGTACATTTCATTTTCAGTGTGAACCAAGCCTGTGAGACTAAAAATTTCAAAACATCAGAAATTGTTCCTATCTTGTTTCCCATTCTGCCAATGCCTGGCAATTGTATTATACAGTAGATCACCACCTTCTCATTTCTATTTTTATTCCTTTATCATGCCAGTACAAATGCCACCCATGCTTCAAAATTCAGAGAACAAAATGCCACTCCCTTCAGGAAGTATTTCCTAATCCCTGAGTATCCCACTTCTCGCCCTGTCCCTCCCCCATGCTTCCAATATACTAGAATGTATATACTATCTTAAAGTTACTTTTATATACATTGTATCTTTATGACTGGAATATTTATCAGTCATGTTCCATCAGAGTAGCAGAATCTCTATGGGTAATATAAGGATTCATTTAGAGATTTATTTACTTCGGGTCCATCTGTTTACATCTGCTAGGCCTGATGTAAACTGCCCCAGGAGTCATGAGGGAAGATAAATACAAATCAGGAGAGGACAAGGACAAATTAGAATCTACAAGGATGAGCTTTAACCTATAAGGATAAGCAAATCTGCATCTGTCTCTCACCGAACCTGCCATGGTCATGTACCTCCTCCAAGACTCTAGCCTCCCATTTCTGTGGTAAAAGTTTCCGGAAGTCCTGGTGCACTTTACCAGAGAGTGATGTATGAAGTTCTCCCAGCATTTGGAAAAGCTAAAGGAGGATATCTAGCAGGACCTGGAGATGATCCTGCAGACCCATAATGAGACATGTCCTACAACTATGCCTGAGCCTATACCGTGTAACCTTGGCTGCTGCCTCTCTTCCACATTTCCGATCTCACACAAATTGGTCAACCCCAACCCAGAACCATGGAGGGAAAAGTAGTCCCAGATGAGTTAAGGAGACATATTACAAGGTCACCACAGTGACCCTCTGCTAACTTGGCATCATAGACATCTCCTTTAACCACACTTAACTTCCAAATAAAAAAAAATAGCAAATTTTTTTAAAAAGAATAGCAAAATCACATACTCACTTCAAATGAAACCACTATCCCTTACACAACCAAAAATATGCTAACCTTCTCCTGACGAAAAGATGCAAAGTCAGTCTAACCATCTTTGGATGTTTATCATCTAGCTAAATCATGTTTCTATTTGATACCCTATAACTTAAATACCACAATTTAAATATAGGTTACTTATTATTATCACGTTATGTTCGATACAGAGGAATGGAAGAAGCAAAGAAAAAATGGTTTAAATATACACAAATACATTCATATCAAAATAAGAAATACTTGCATTATTACAGTCCTCATTTTGCCAACAGGATGCATGATAACTGGTACTCAACTGATACAACTGATAATAACTGGTCTACTTTCATATATATTTCATGTATATTTTCCCCTCAGCAAGCACCTTGGCCAGTGAAGTGATCCAAATCTAGATTCTTAATGGGTCAGGGACATTAGTCATCCTTTCTGCATGGGATTATTTTTTTTTCCATTAAATTTAATCACAAAAATTGAAAGAATTAAGAAATGTCCCAGAGAGTCTACTGAACTCTGGAGACACTCCTCCTTAACCTATTGGGCAGTACTAAGCCAATTTCCCCAATGATAGTCAGGATTAATCACCACAGCCAGTTCAGTAACCTTATTTGTCGGCTGATTTCCAAGTATGAAGATCCCAAGTATGATCCCAATCTCAACTTCCAGTTTAATGAAACTATTCCTGTGTGCCCTGCTGGAAGCAGTTCTCTCTTGGGAATTATTATCTCTAGACCAGTTAGGGGGAGAGAATGAAAAATTTCATTAGACAATCACTGAAAATAATAAAATGAAAAGTCACTCACATCTCTACATCCTGAATCCTATACCCATGAATCTTGCTATTGGAGGAAAGTACCATGTACTGATGGCTGATCTAGAGCATATACAACATGGCCATCATCCTAACTTTCAAGTTGTTGCCCAAACAAGCACCAAAACTGAGTCTTCAAAACACTATTCCATATATCTATCAAACCAGATACCTCAGGGTGATAGAGAACATGCTAAAACCAGTAAATTCCACAATCATAAGCCCACTATCACATTTTATTTGCTGTAAAATGAGTCTCTTAGTCAGAAAAAGTACTGTGGGGAATACCATAATAGTGACTGAGTCATCTGTATGTCCATGTGCGATGATTTTGGAAGAACAATTGAGGAGAAAGTATATCCGTATCCAGAGTAATGTCTATTCCAGTCAGAACTTATGCTGGCCCTTTCCATTATAGGAAAGTGATTCCGGGGCCTGGGTGATTCAGTGGGTTAATTAAATTTTAATTCAGCGCCAATTAAAAAACTACGGAGGAGTTCTGCACCAGGTGCACTGGTCTAACCCACAGTTTCCTCAACTGCCTCTGCTTTCCTCTACGGCCAGTTTGCTTCTCTGGAGCTCCCTATGGAAAGCTGGAGGTGGTCAGGGGCTGTGGCATTGACTCTGTTTTCTCTCCCTGACACTGTGCCTCTGAGTGCCACCCACTGTCCCTCCTTCCTCCTGAATCTGCTGCCTGCTGTGCAACTCTGGTCACCCTGTTTCCAGCCAGGACCCTCTCCCCTGGCTACAATGTGGGTCCCCCCCTGCCATCTGTGCACTACCACGCAGGGCACTGCTCCAGTGTGCAAGCCCTTTCCTCTCGGGGGGCCTGGGGTGTGGGCTCGGAGATCATGGACTTACTCCGGAGGGGGGTCCTTCATACCACCCGTGTAAACCTAGGCGAGCAGTACTGTCTTTATAGTTTTTACCACAATTTATAATTATATATTTATACACTTACTGCAAAAAAAAAAAAAAAAAAAAAACCTCGGATCATAATCCCAGTTTTGGCTGGGATCATAATCCCAGGGTCCTGGGATCAAGCCCCATGCCAGACTTCCTGCTCAGCGGGGAGTCTGCTTCTTCCTCTACCTCTGACCCTCCTCCCCATTCACGCTCTCTCTCTCAAATAAATAAATAAAATCCTTAATTTAAAAAAAAAAAAAAAAGGGAAAGTGATTTAGTATAACCAGTCTGCCACAGTTGACTGGCTAATCACCACAAGGAAGATGCCATATTGGGGGCTATTAGTCTCTGTTCTTGATAGATTGGGAACTCAGTAGTGGCTATAGCCATCTGTCCTTGGTAACAGGAAGTCCATTTATTAAGGCCATGTATAACTTCAATGTTCAATATCCTAGAAAATTTCTAAGCATGTTGAGCAAGAACAAGAATGTCTGGGGACAGAATGTACCATCTTGTTGATCTTATTATTACACTCCTCCTCTGCCGAGGTTGCTCTGTAGAGAACATTCGCATGGTATATGAATGACTTTGGACTCTGCCTTTTCAGAGACATCTATCAGCATAACCCTTAGCACTTTGTTAAATTTTCTAATTGTATTCCTTCTCATTTCCTAACCATCCAGTCTAACCAATAGCCACTGATGACACAGTGCTCTAGCTATTTCTTCTCAAGGTTTAAAGTTCTGCTGCCTAGGGGGATTTCTTGTTCTCACTGTCCCTCAGAGCCACCCTGGAGTGGAGCTGTAGTGGTAGCACACGGTTCACAGTCAGATTTGAATTTTTTCAGACTCCTTTAAGGCTGATATCACAACATCTAATACAATTTTATTTGTAGAAATCACTCAACAAATAATTGTTAACATGAACGTAAAATGCCTCTTTTTAACTAATAATGTTGGCTATCTCTTGGGAGGAAAAAAACTCAGCAGTTAGAGAGGATTAATGGAAAAGACATTTTCCCCCCTTTAGTTCATTTGAATTTTGAACCATTTGAATATATTGCTTATTTTTAATTATTTTAAATTGGTAACAACAAACTCAATAATTATTAATTTTCTTAAAAGAATGGTTCTACACTTCACAGTTAAAAAAATTTAAATGTGATTTATTTATACTGCAACAGTTTTGTATTAGAACTTTTATATTTAGTATTGACAGAATGGAGGCTGACTTTCTTTTTTTTATTTTTTGGGGAAATTTTGCACAGCTTTAAAGTAAGCCATGCTTACATAATACATGCATTAACCTTTTTAAAAAATGTCATTATGCATGCATGTTCACATAGTGCCAGTGAATATCAGATGTTACTCAAATCTACTCTACCACTTCTAATCATGTCAAACAAACTTCTTCCAGTTTCTTTCACTCGACAATTAATTGTTTTATAAAAACTCTCAATACGGCTTCAGGGAAAAGCTACACCATTACAGTCTGAATACTAGCTTCCATTCTTTTGATTAAAGAAAATTCCAGATAATGTGCTGGCCAATTTTCCCACAGACTGTAGGTTGGGCCTCAGTTTCACTCATGTCACCTTGTGCATCCAATTTCTCTGATGGTGTAGGAACATGCATGAATATACATGTATTCTGAGATTTATTAGTAGATCCCAATTATTTCCTGTTCCATACATTTTTTTTCTTCATATTTGATTTAGAGTTCCCATACCAGTACCTCTCAATTTTCCCAAATGCATTCTATGAAGGAATAAACAAATGGTGAGTTTTCATTTAAAAATTACAATCAAGTTTCAGTTCTTATTATGGCTTATTAATAGCATTTGACATATTTGACCACTGCCTCCTTAGAACACGTTTTTCTCTTGGCTCTTTTGGTACCTTATCTAATTACTGCCCACTTCTTACCAGACTCCTACTGAATTCTCCTCATGTCTACATCTTCTAAATATTGACATCTCCAAACCTTGGTCTTTTCTTCTTTATCTACTTTTATTCCTATATGACCTATTGCCTCATGACTTTAAATACCTTTAATATACTAACTCTCAAATTTATGTCATTCCAGAATTCTATCCAGAATTTCAGATTCATATTTAACTACCAACTCAACATTTCCACTTAAATATCTGATAGGTATCTGAAACTGAACATGTCAAAACTCCTGATTCCCCTAAAATTCAGTAATCCCATAGTCTTTTAGTTTTGATAAGAGACCATTCTATCCATCTATTTAATCAGGCCCACGTCCTTGACATCTTATTTTCATACCCATAACACTTATCTATCAGCTACCCATCAGTGAATCTTATCAACGACTTTTCTCTCATCTCTCCTACAAACCACCTTGATTTAAACCATTATCACATCTCATCTACCTTATTACAAGGACTAGTCTTTTGTTTTACATCCTAATCCACACACAGCTTCCAGAGTGACCATTTCTAATTATATCAGATCCTGTCATTCAGTCCTCAAAATCCTCCGTTGAGACAATTATCACTAGTATTATTATTATTATTAATATCATCATCATAATCATCATTAAAATGGCAAGATTCCTGCCTTAATGAACTCATAATGAAGCATAAAATGGGGGTATAAGAGAGAGTACATAAATTAACAATTACTCTGCAGGTAAAAGAAGGAAAAAATATTCTGGGAGGGAGAGACAGACAGGGAAGATGTTATAGAAGGATAATGCTCAATCCAGATCTTGAATAATGGATAATAGAAGGCTCTCAAAGCAGATCTAAAAAGAGAAAAGGAAAGGGAAGGGCATAACAGGAAAGGCAACCTATTTGAGAAACTGTAAGACTTAGGGTTGGGCCTCTGGGTTCAAGGTAGAGAAGTGGTAAAGACAAGATTGCATAAATAAATAGATATCATAAAATTATATATTTTCTATTTCACACAAAGGACTCTGGCCTGTAGCTTTCAAATTATATCAACCTATTGAAATATTTTAAACTTGAGAGTGACATGGTCATATTAGCAATTTTTAAGGATGGTTCTGGGCAGATTAATTAGAAAGGGTGAACTAGGAAGGTGCTAAAATAATATAGCTATAAATTCATAGGATATTTGCCCAAGAAAATGAATGAGAACATGTAATATAGAGGTAAGAGATGGGAAATGAACTGAACCAGAATAATGCTGAAGTTATCTTGAGCAAAAGGGAAAATGGGTAATTTAGGATGATTCCCAAGTTTTCAGGTTAAGAAAGTAGAAATATTTTGATATCTTATAAACTAAAAGAATAGGGATGCCTGGGTGGCTCAGTGGGGTAAAGCCTCTGCCTTTGGCTCAGGTCATGATCCCAGGGTCCTGGGATCGGGCTCTCTGCTTATCGGGGGGCCTGCTTCCTCCTCTCTCTCTCTCTGCCTGCCTCTCTGACTACTTGTGATCTCTGTCAAATGAATAAATAAAATCTTTTAAAACATAAATAAACTAAAAGAGTAAGTTGAAAAGGAAGCTGAATACATTATTTCATTTTGAACATAACTGTATTTAAAGTAAATGCCCAGTCTTAAACTGTTTACTATGGTTGTGGGCTATCCCAGTGGAACACTCAATAAGGTGAAGCAGTTCAGAAGAAATCCGAGTTGCAGGTGGAAATCTGGAGATTGTAAATACATGTGTGCCTATTAAAACCATGACTGTAAGTGGGCCCGTCCATGAAATCTGGAGACCATAAATATATGAGGCCACACAAACCATCATACTAGGGAGAACATAGCACAAAAGAAGATCCAAAACAAGATCTGAAACACTCACATATAAGGGTCAGATGAAGGAAAAGCAGCCAAATAAGAGTCAGAACTATAGTTAAGAAATGAGGAGGAAAATCAGGAGTATAAAGTACTAAGGTGAAGAGGGAAAGTAAAAAAGTGACTGCTCAGCAGTGTCATATCCTACGGAAAATCCAAGAGGTTGAAAGGGAACATGTGGCTGTTAATAATTTGGTAGCCACCACACAACTGCTTACATATCCCACCATTTAGTAGGTATTGATCTTCACTAGATGCCAATGGGAAAACAATTTTCTTTCTGTTTATTTAATGGGCATTTCCATGTCTCTGGTACATCATGGCTAACACATAGCCTCAGGAA
This sequence comes from Enhydra lutris kenyoni, assembly GCF_002288905.1. NCBI lineage: Eukaryota > Metazoa > Chordata > Mammalia > Carnivora > Mustelidae > Enhydra > Enhydra lutris. Next base: position 13,903,185 of record NW_019154105.1, on the reverse strand, counting down.
TTAAAACAGATCCTCTAAAACAAAGCCCTTTTCCCTCATCATTGAAAGTCTTTGGCTGAGTTTTTGCCCATTTCTCCTTATCAATACAATCTACAATGCAATAAATGCCAAATTTTCAAACATTAATTTTAGTGATCTCTAATTGGACATATATGTATTGTCCTTCAAACAGTGTTTCATCTCTTCTATAGAAATAGCAGCACCTTTATGTTTTACTCTGCAACCTTCATCAAAAGATTTAGACTTTATAGAAGCTTCCATTGGCCACTGTCTGAGTCATGGCCTTTACCTCTCCTCAGGTGCAGCTTACTCATTTTATAAGCCAAAGAGAAAGCATAAGATGAAAGTGAGCAAGATAAAAGAGGATAATAAAAGAAGTGAAGCTGAAAAAAAGGTGGCTTCCAGTACTCTCGTGAACAATAAGGGGACTTCATTCATAAAAAGGAGGCACTTTGCTGGAAGCATTCTTTCAAGGATGTAGTAAGGGGCATAACCTTGGAAAGATAAGGTGAAGTCAAACCACTACAGGGAACTGTTATTTTCCTCCAACCCCAGTATATAAGACAAACTTTTCTTCTTTTCTTGCAATACTCATTGGTGAAGTGACAACATATTTTCAGGACAAATACAAAGTTTCCGTCGTAAATATAGGAAAAGATGCAATCTGAATCAAAAAGAGGGAAACTAAGTAAAAAGTGTGTAGATTATCAGGACACTCAACTCCCTCTTAAAAGGTGAGAACAGCACAACAGCCTTCAGTTACACTTAAACCACATTGTCCTCACACAGAACATCTGGTAACTTTCAGCTGCAAATTCCCACAGGATTTCACACTTATTAAATTCTTATTAAAATTAATAGCAGGGCTTCAAGGCAGGACAATATTAGAACAGCCCTTTATCAGGAAAATAAAATCAACTGAGATAATAAAGCTACTCTCTACTGTAAGAAAATTAAGGCCAAAAATTATATACAGGAAATTAGTTTAATTTATTCCTAAAGAATGTTATTCCTTTCCACACTGTATTCACACACTGATTGTTTACTTGTAATGCAATGTCATGGATATTAAAGATGAATACTTCTCTATGACTAAAACACATATTCCCACAAGTCTCAAATTCCAATTATTCTCTTTCATATATTCTCTTATTCTATAATTAAATGGTTTAAGTGACTGAAATATCATTTTACGTATTGTGTCATTGCTACAGTCTAATAAATGTCATCTTTAAAAAACATCATCTTTATATAGCGTAAATCTTCTTTTGGGACATGTCAATACTACCTATTAAGTAATTTATTTATAAATTGGAGTTACCGTTTACCTTGATTTCATCATATTTCAATGTAGTCTTTTGCACACACACTTCAACTCTGATTCCTATCCATTCTTTGCCTCATTTCTTTTTCTCCTTGTATCTATGATTATTTCTTTCTCTCTCTCTCTCATTCTCTGTGTAACTCTCTGTATATCTTTATTTGGATACCTTTTTCTTCCATGTGTATGGCATGTGGCTACTGTATTTATGGCTTTCTCTCTACAAGGTTTGTGTGTTGGGGAATGACTCATTTTTTTTAATAAGAAAAAATTCATGTAGCAAAAGACTCAACATTTTAACCAGTTTAATTCAGTGGTTTTCAGTATATTCACAATGTTGGGCAAACATTACTACTATTTAAGTCCAGAGCACTTTCATTAGTCCAAAATGAAGATGGTACCCATTAAGCAATCACTCCCATTTTTCCCTTCCACTAGCCCCAATGACTCATCTTTCTGCCTCTACAGAATTGCCTATTCTGGGCATGTTGTTTAAATGGAATCATACAGTAAGTGGCCTTTTTTTCTGGCTTCTTTCACTTAATATTTTCAAGATTCATCCATGTTGTAACATATATGTACTTTGTTCCTTTTTATTTTCAAACAAGGACTAAGTGAGCCACACTTTTAAGTTCCCAGTATATGTGTCGGAGTGTGTGTGTGTGTGTGTGTGTGTGTGTCTCCCTCCGGGTGTTTTTCTGCTTTATCTCTCACTTTCTATGTATGTTTGTGGTGTCTCCCTATGTCTTTATTAAATAAACATTGGCTAGGCTCATCAATTCTACTGTAGTTGTATGTCTGTGTCTCTAGGACAGAAAGACACACCCTGCGCTAGAGATTCAGATAATTTATCATAAACTTATTTGCAGGGAGCTTGTTTTTAATGGTTATCGTTTTGTTGTTACTTAAAAGCCTTAATTGGCTATTAAGGATAACTAAAGATCCTCCAAAGTGGAGAAGAAGAGGAATCACACCTCATATACAGATTCCCTCTGAAATGGACATGGACAGGCCCATACAGCTAGACACAAAAGGCCTGCCCATTAACACGTACAATATCACCTGGACAGGGAACTACAAATTAAAATAACAGCTACATGTCAGAAAATATAGAGTTAATAAGTTATACTTGCAGCTTTCTAAATTAAAGTCTCTTCTATATATTAGATTAGGATTCCTTTACATACTATTCTGCATGGTCTCCAAAATCACAAGTCATATTGTGTCATTATCTTCACAATCTATTTCTGTTCCCAATGAACTACAAAAAAATCACGAACAGGGGACGCCTGGGTGGCTCAGTTGGTTAAGCGGCTGCCTTCCGCTCAGGTCATGGTCCCAGCGTCCTGGGATCGAGTCGCACATCGGGCTCCTTGCTTGGCAGGGACCCTGCCTCTCCCTCTGCCTACCACTCTGTCTGCCTGTGCTCGCTCACTCACTCTCTCTCTCTCTCTCTCTCTCTCTAACAAATGCTATGATAGGCACCAGAACTTTAAAAAAAAAAAAAAATCACGAACACCTTACCGTGGCTTAGCATACATACATAAACCATGGCTTACCAGAAAATACATAATCTATCCATAATTTATAACTTTAAGATCACCTACTACTTTCTTTCACCCCATCTAAACCTAGTTATTCACCTTGAATGCATCATGCTTCTGCTGGTGTTTCTCAGGACATCTTTCTTTTTCTGGTCTGTATGACATCTTTTAAATGTCAGATCAAATGTAACCACCATGTTCTTATTTCTCCCTATACTCTCATACATCTCATATACCCTATATCTGCCCCCCAGTGAAATTAATTTCACTCATGGATGTGCCCACATTTTAAAAACAACCCTGTTGGGAAGCCTAGGTGGCTTAGTTAGTTAAGCTTCTGCCTTCAGCTTGTGTTACGATCCCAGGATCCTGGTGGGGTCCCACACTGGGCTCCCTGCTTAAAGGGGGTCTGCTTTTCCCTATCCCTCCGCTCCTCCCCCTCTACTCATACTCTCTTGTGGCTCTCTCTCTCGCAAATAAATAAATAAAATCTTTTAAAAAAAATAAAATTAAAACAACTCTATTGTGGCATTGGTCATATATTTATTATAGTTTTATATATATATATATATATATATATATATATATATATATATTTCTTTACATCTGTCCCTTCTAAAATATCAAATTCTTGAGTATTGTATTTAGTTGTTCATATCCAGTTCTTAACACAATGTCTGACACAACTAGGTTCTGGATAAACTTTAGTGGAATTAGATAATTAAAAATAATTTTTTTAGGTAGTGTGAAGTTTATGCTGCTTTATGATAGCTGAAGCTGAAAGGAAGAAAAAGAGGATAAAATGAAACAGAATTTAAATAAGAACATGATTTTTAAGTCCATCCATAGAGAAAGGATGTCTGGACACTGGCCCATCTATCATCTTTGTAAGTGGCAAGCCAAGCAAAGAGCTACTGTGTGTTCAGTTGGCAAACAACGCAACATTAGTGATGACAGTGGATGGGCACTTGGGGAAACGTGTTGAGTAACATGGACCACTGAAGCAGCAATCCTTCTCAAATCAATTTCACTTTCTCAAATGCTGAGTATGTAGTGATATTTCAAAGCAATCTCCAGAGATGCATTCAAGCCGCAGTAGGAGATCCTAAGCTATTGTTCCATTTGCACAGACCAAGTGTGGATACTGAAGCATCAAGTGTTGTTTTCATGATTTTTTTTTTTTTTTAAAGAGAACAAGACACAAAAACTTCAGAGAAGGCAAAAATTGATGCTCTTGGGTCAAGTACAATTATCCCCCTGTTCCTTTTGAGGCCCCCCCCCCATAGTTTATTATCCCAATACTTAATTCTATATACCCAACCAACCTAACCCAGTAAATGTGCCTCCTTATTGGACATTTTGGGGGCTATAGTATAATTTCTGTGCATATGGCTTAAAGAACTATATTTTGTTAGATAAGCAAGGACTGTGTACTTCCTCCCAGCTGAGATGAGAGAATCTGACATCAGGCAATAATCATCCATGTTGCATTGTATTCTTCATCTTTTCTAATGTCAAAGAACTCAGGTATTTGTGTAAGCTGGAGAAAGAAAAATTGTGTCTCATGCACTGAAATCCCAGAAACTAAAAACATGCAAGCTTCTTAAGTAAGCAAGGAGAAGAAAGACTAAAATAGCAGTGGTGGTGGTGGTAGGACAGGGTAGTGGTGGTGATGGTGGCAATGCAGGAGAAGGAGCAGTAGCAGGAGGAAAAGCAGCAAGAGCAGCAGCTAAGTTGAGCTCAGTGAGAATATCAAAATATGGTTGAAGAAATGAATATAAGACAGGCTGGTAATCATTTTATATTGACCATATGTCACAATGATATTTTGAATATATGAGTTAAATAAACAGGTTAGGAAGATTATTTTCCCCTGCTTCCTTTTTTTCATGTGTTACAGAATTTTAAATCACATATGTAGCTTGCATTACATTTCACCTGGACATATTAAATTAAAACAAATCCAGATTTGGGTAAGGAGAGAATTTATTTGAAAGAATTATTATAATAAAGGAAAAGGAACATTGCAATAGGAGAGGGGGAACTACAACAATAAGGAGAATGCTCTGATCACAAAGCTCTGCAGGCATCTCAAAGATTAGGCAGAAAGGATTTTTTTTTTTCCCCCACAGAGGGGTAAATAAGACTAGAAAGAACTGAGTATGTGGGAGTGGGTAGCAAGACAGGACAGTTGATCAAGGAATGTATTTCTTTGTGGTCAGCTGTTTCTCAGGAATAATAGATAAGGAAGAGTTGTATATTGGTTCAGGCTGAGGGCAAATCGAAAATCAGGGGCTCAGGAGAAGGAGAAAGGTTGAATTCAAGTTGGTCAAGTAAATTAATAAGCACTTTGTTCCACCTGATCAGTTGGGACAGAGTTTGGCTAATCTATGAATCAAAGAAATGGGAATTTGGAGAGTATGTGTCTGGCTTCCGCACATGTAAAGAAGAGGAGGCATCCATCAATCTTATCTAAGTCATGTAACGAAAGGAAGCTCTTTCCAGTAAGCCAATATCCTGGAAACAAAGGGTGGGGAATTTTTTTTAACTGCCCCTGTTTTCCAGTATCACAGGGCTTCAGTCAAGTTCAACATTGTGGGCTAGTACAGTTCTAGATCCTCGAATTAACACTATTTCCAGAGTAGTTAATGGTTAAAACAAGCTACAGATTCAGACAAATTGATTTCAGATCTCAGCTCTGCATTAGCATCTCTGTAAACTTGAACAATGGACATAATTTCTGGCTCAGTGCTTTTATTTGTCAAAAGTACTTCCTTCTCAGAGTTGTTACAATTGCCGAGATAAACAAAGACCATGCACATGAGGAGAAACAGGTTATTTATCCAGAGCCTGCTATAGCAAAGGAATAGGCTGCCGTCACCTGCATTTGGCAGAGACAGGGGAGTGAAAAATTGTCATAGTAGATAAAAAGAAGGGAAGAAGGCTTCAGGCAGGCTCTAATCATGGGTTGTTGGCATGGGGAAGCTGGGGACAGGTCAACTAGAAGCAGAACATCTTATTCATTTGGGGAACATATTTGCTTCTTTTCTTTGTCAGTTGGAACTGGCGGGGGCGGGAGTGTGACACTGTAGAATAGGAAAGCTAGCTATTATTGATCAAGTCCTGGTTTCTCTGGCTGGTTGCTTTGAGGATGTGGGTCAGAATTCTACTGTCCTATAAGGTCTGGCTACGTCAGCTTGTATATTCAGTCTTTCATGATGGTAAAATGAAATAGTACATATAAAGTGTTCAGCATACAACTTGGCCCACAGTGAGGTTGAGCTTTAATTTCACCACATCTTATTTTCTTAGTAAGTAATACACAATTACTCATTCCTGGGCCAGTTTTCTTTTGTTTCAAAGAGAGAAGTGCAGTGGAAATCATAAGGCAAGGATCTTGAGGGATTCAAAGCATCTCTGGGCACAAACTCTCTGTTTTGATGAGTCTTTTGAGAAGTTCCTGTAATGAACAATCATACCATTTGCTTAAGCAGGACAGCCCTGGAAGAATAAAGAAATGCAAATGAATTGCAAAATCATATTAATGTAGAGAGTAAATTACTGTTTCTGTTTTCAGTGCCCAGGCTGAAGTGTGTGGGAAGAAGGTTCTGGTTCTCACATAGATGGTGCCTATTTATGTCTGTAATTTTTTAAAAGATAGTTACAAAGATCTTGATTTAGCTTAGAAAAATTTAATTTCCCATGGAGTTGCTTTTTATCCAAATGATTCTCTAAATGTTTCTAATGTATTTTCCAAAGAACCTCCATTTTTTTTTCAAGATATGAAAAGGAATTAGTGAAAAAAGTGATATGATTGAAAAAGATGGGCAGGTTCTTCCACATCTTCCTTGAACATGAATGCACTTGAACATGAAAAATCTGAGAAGTTCAGCATTTAAGACTCCTCTTTAACTTTAACTCAGCAGCAGCTTTGAGTGTAAGTGGGTTTATTTGGCAGGTCAGAAATTGATCCTAAGAGGCACCATGAGAGTGATGGGGGAGTGAGAAAGTGAAGAAAGAAAGTCAATACAGGGTGCATTAATGAGCAGCCTGCTACTGCAGACATCTGGGTTTCTGTCCGTCTGCAAAATCTAAGAGACAGTGGAAAAAGAACTTCAGAGTTGTCCCATTGTGGGTAGTTATAATCTATAGGCATTTATGCTCCAATTCCCATTCCTCTTGGGTTAAGAACGGTTCTTAAGAAATATTGGGGCACCTGCGTGGCTCAGTGGGTTAAAGCCTCTGCTTTCGGCTCAGGTCATAGACCCAGGGTTCTGGGATCGAGCCCCACATCGGGCTCTCTGCTCAGCAGGGAGCATCTGCTTCTCCCTCTCTTTCTGCCTGCCTCTCGGCCTACTTGTGATCTCTCTCTGTCAAATAAATAAAATTTAAAAAAAAAAAAAAAGAAAGAAAGAAATATTAACTCCTCCACAATTTGTGGCTTGCCCTGGGCAGTGGCTAATAGAAAACCCTCAGGCCAGAGCCAAAGGATTTTAAAATAGATCATCATCAATATATTCTTGTACCAAAACAATGAGTGCTATTGCACATTGAATATTGAAGGGTATATTCTTGGGGCATCAATAGCATCTGCTATAGTATGCCACTTGCAATGCACAGATTTACCTATTTCCCAAGATAAGATCAATTTGTCTCATCACTGCTTCTGCAAGTTGATGGTCCATAACAATTTCCAAAAAACAAGTAAGACTTACAATGAGAAGGTTAATGGGAATTTAAAATAGGACATATAATGGGGTAAGCTACAGTCCTCACTGAAGCAGTTGACACTAAAGCTTTAATTGACATTATACATCTCCTGCTACCACTTGCTGTACTCACTTTAAGTAGCTTAGCCAGTACTTCTGCTTGTCCCTGAAAAGTCCAAGCCCTGATTATATCTCCATGTTATTATAAAAGCCTCAAGAAAAGACTGTAATAAGAGACAAAGAAGGGCAATACATAATGATAAGGGACCAATCAAACAAGAGGATATGACAGCCTTTGTTTTAAAAGTCTGCTAAAGCCTCAAGAAGAATTTCTGAGAATTCGTGGGCTTCAAACAAACTCCTGCCTGTCCTTATTACATAGCAGCAACCTCATCTCCTTGCTTTAATGTGGGTTAATTACATATCAGTAGAGTAACTCCTTTGCCTGTTAATCTAATAGCACAAAGAGCTCCTAATGACCTGGTAGCAGCTACTTAGTGAAACCATTACTGTGTCCCCTGATAGAAATACCCATCTCTTCCCCAGAAATCAGAACCTCTAATCCAGCAGGGAGCACAAAAGGCAAAATTTCTCCAAGTAAGTCATTGGGAATAATGGAAAGGGTCTCTTCAACCTTCACCTCTGTTTCAAGACTCATGTATTCTATATGAATACAGCATCGTATAGTGGCCACTGGTTGAAGGTTTTACCACATCTTGAAAGACAGTACCCCAATTTGGCCAGGCTGTACTTCACTACATTTTTAGAAGGCCATTCCAAAATTCCATTAGGCCAGCTATTTCAAGATTAAGAGAGATAAATGATAGGACCAGTGAATTTCATAATCATGTGCTTTCTTTGCAAAAAAAAAAAAAAAAGAAAGTCGTTCCCTTTATCCAAAGCAATCTTATATGGGATGCCATATCTGTGAGTTCTCAGATAACGATGCCAATCAACAATGTGACAAAGAAAGGAAACCCACACCAAGAATATATATAAACTCCAGTGAGGAAAAATCACTTCCTTCTCTAAGGGCCAATGCCACTTTCTAGTTTATGCCTTACCTGTTTCCTGGGGAAATCTCAAAAGCAAGGGGAAAGATGATATGACGCAAGAAATAATGGGTGTATTAATAAGCAAGAGAACATTGGGGACAACAGGGGTTTAATTCTGCTGAGAATCTCTGGGAGACAGTCTGGAATATGCTTGAGAGTTGCCCAATCTAGAGGACAAGAACACTGAAGTACTTACACTCCAGCTTCCATTCATTATTAACTAAGAATCTCCTGGTGGCATTAATTTTCCAGAACCCACTGTCTGCCTTGTGCAACAGCTGAATGAAAGCCCTCGGGTAGAGAGATGGTAAGATATCTGGGCATGTAATGAAATACTGTATACGGAGGAGACATAGGCAGGGTACCCACAGGGTTTCTTATATTTAGCATTTGATAAGATTATCTTAGCTTAAGAGCAGAGCTGATATTCAGCTGGTTTGCTCTGCCCAGCTGTTCCAGTTGTTTACAGCTGGTATCTCTTGTGATGGTCAGGAGCAATGCTCTGTTGGTTAAATGTTACGAATACCATCCTCCTAATGGTATGTGGTAGCTCCCTAATTATTAGTAAATGAGAGACTAGAAGTACAGGATGAGCTATTGTTCAAAACCCAGAGGTCTGAAGAAGAGCTCTAAACAGTGGGAAAACACAAAAAAGTTGTTAGCCTCCAGAACACTTTGTAAAACCATCCATTTATATGGTCAACTGTCTTACTGAGAAAAACTAAATGTTCATGGAGACTTGAAGCAGAAATATTAGGTTTTTTAAACAGGATGAGAGTCTGGGTCCTTGAAGCAGAGTTAATTCTTACATTCACAGTGACAAAGTATCTAGAGAATAGACAGAAATCCTGAATTTGTTCACAGTTCAACTAAGTGGGCTTGTTAGCAATCCCATGTCAAAGTATATACTTTGCTAATCTTTTGTGGAGTAAAGCTATAAAATTAACATCCACAAAAAGACAAACTTAGTTCTATCTTCCAGTGGGTAACAGCCTTTAAATGTAAGTTGCATGCCCGAGATCATACAGTAAATGTAAAAATAAAGCCCATCTCTGCACTTTTAGTCCAGAGTTCTACCCAATAAATCACTTTGCCTCTTATTTAAAACTTCTCAATGGTAAGAAATTATTTTTTAGTCCTTTTCAAAAGGGCAAACCTAGTATGAAACTTAAGCCAATACCATATGGAACAGAGAATAAAATGAATTAGCATATTATTAATTGCATACCATTAATTTTCAAGGACAATTGCAAATTAAACCAACTCATTTATTTCTAAAGTGTAGCTTATGCATGGGGAATATCTTCATGTCTCAGACAGGTTATCCATTTATTAAGATTAAAATATTTCCTTTCAATCTCAGTTCTCTGAAGGGTTCCATAATAGGGGGACAGATGTTGAATGGGAAGAGTGAGAGTTTGTGAGCCATAAGCCTAGCACTATAAATCAGGGAGGAAAAATAGCAAGAAAGAAACAAAGAACTAAGGAAGCCCCTGTTGCTATAGCCCAAACACCCAGTCCAGAGACATACAGAAAACTAAAAACAATTTTAATGATATCAGTTCTTAGAAAAACTAAGAACTTTATAGCAGAACTATTTTTCTCTCTTTGCTATTACCTCCATTATTCCACTGATGTCAGTAAGGTAAGACTGCAAAGTTTTACTCCCAAATCATTTGCAACACACTGACAATATGCTCTGCTCTGTATTGACTTAGAAGAGGACTTGGTCTCTGCCCCAGGCTCTTACAATCTGGTTGAAGTACTCATAGCTATTCAAAAATAAAAATGCCAGCTGAGAAGGGGATTAAATCTCAAGAGGTGCAAGGGTGCATGTAACATTATTAGCCATAACACCACATAGATGGATGGTAATTAAGTAGAGAGCACTTCCATTTTGCTACCTTCAGCAGCCCACATCAAAAGGCCACTATTTAAATTAAGTTGACCTATGACCTTGATCTGACATGATTTGCCAAACTCATAATACTGCACACCAGTAATTCAAATAAATTTAAAAAATCAGAATTGTATGCTGCAGATTTACATGATTTTTTGATATTTTAGAACCAAATCACATGGTAATTTTGAGACTGTGAAACCATCTATCAAGTCATCCTAACACAGAAATATAACAGGAAGAAAGTAAATTTGGTTTTGATACACTCATATGACATGCCCATCAGCTAAGTCTCACCCTTGTGGGTAAATTATTAAAACTGGTTGAGCAAATCAACAATATATTCATATTAGGCAACTGTGACAGATTCAATCTATAATTATACATCAGTGAGAATGGTCAAATAAAATTAGTGCTAATTTTATTTAACTGAATTATATTCTACATCAAATAGTATTATGATTGGTCAAGTGGTCAGAACTACCCCTTAATTCAAAATGTTCTTAAGAAGGCTCCATTATTCTGCATATGTATATTATGCTAAGGTACTATTTCAGTTCCATGAAGCTGGTATATCTTAAGGGGATGTAAGGCTGACACTTATTTCCAAAATCTTATCCTTCTCAGCCTTTTCTTAACTCTCTGTAATATAAATGAATATTAAGGTATTTAAGCTCATAAACTGAAATAATTAATATTGTTAAAATGCCCATACTACCCAAGGCAATCTACAGACTTAATGCAATCCCTATCAACAATGAGAGACTATGGACTCTGAAAAACAATCTGAAGGGTTTGAAGAGGTGGGGGGTGGGAGGTTGGGGGAACCAGGTGGTGGGTATTAGAGAGGGCACAAATTGCATGGAGCACTGGGTGTGGTACAAAAACAATGAATACTGTTATGCTGAAAATTTAAAAAAAAAATGATTAAAAAAAAATACCAATAGCATGTTTAACAGAACTAGAACGAATAATCCTAAATTATTTATGGAACTGCAAAAGACCCCCAAATAGACAAAGAAATCTTGAGAAAGAAGAAAAAAGCTGGAAGTATCACAATCTATTGTTTAAGATATACTACAGAGTGATAATAATCAAAATAGTATGATACTGGCACAAAAAGAGATACAGAGACCAATGTAACAAAGTAGAGAACTCAGAAATAAATCCATGCTTATCTAGTCAGTTAATGTGTGACAAAAGAGGCAAGAATATACAATAAGGAGAAGAGAGTCTTCAATATATGGTGCTGGGAAAACTAGACAGCTATATGCAAAAGAATGAAACTGGACCACTGTCTTATACCACACAGAAAAATAAACTCAAAATGGATTAAAAACCTTCCCAGAAGAAAACATTCTTCCCAGAAGAAAACATAGATGGTAATCTCTATGACACTGGCCATAGCAACATTTTTTTCTAGTTGTATTTCCTCAGGCAAGAAAAACAAAAGCAAAAATAAGCTATTGGGACTACACCAAAATAAAAAAATTTTGCACAGTGAAGGAAATCATCAACAAATGGAAAGGCAACCTACTGAATGGACGAAATCTGCAAATGATATATCTGATAAGGGATTAATATCCAAAATATATAAGGAACTTCTACAACTCAACAACAAAAAAATGATGATATTAATCCAATTTACAAATGGGCAAAGGACCTAAATAGCATTTTTCCAAGGCAGATACATAGATGGCCAACAGACACATGAATAAAAGTTCAACATCACTAAATCAGGGAAATACCTTATTGAGGTGTGACTGACATACAAAAAAACTTTATGTATCTAATGAATAAAACTTCATAAGTTTGGAAAAAAATAAAATAAAAATTAAAACTTTGAGTGAATAAAAAGGAAATGCAAATCAAAACCACTATCATCTTACACCCCTCAGAATAACTCAAATCAAAAAGACAAGAAAAACAAGTGTTGGCAATGACATGAAGAAAGAGGAAACTTGTACACTGCTGGTGGGAATGTAAATTGGTGCAAACACTGTGGAAAACATTATAGCAGTTTCTCAAAAAACTAAAATAGAAATACTATACAGTCCAGTAATTCCACTACTGGGCATTTACCCAAAGAAAATGAAAACATTAATTCAAAAAGATATATGCACCCTTATGTGTCTCAAAGCATTATTTACAACAGCCAAGAAAAGGAAGTCACCTACATTTCCACTGATGAGTGGATTTAAGAAAAAATGTGGTATATTTATACAACAAAACAATATTCTGACAAAAAAAAAAAAAAAAAAAAGAATGAGATCTTCCTATCCATGACAACATGGATGGACCTAGAAGGTATTATGTTAAGTGATAAGTGCTAAGTGACTTACAGTCAGACAGAGACAAATACTGTATGATTTAATTTATATGTGGAATTTAAAAAACAAAACAAACAAAAACCAGAAACAGACTCATAAATACAAAGAACAAATTGTTGGTTGCCAGAGGGGACAGGTAGAGGAATGGGCAAAATGGGAGAGTCAGAGATACAGGCTCCCAGTTATGGAACAAACAAGTCACCTAATAAAACTATAAAATTACTTTCTATCTCAAGCCTGTTTCTTTTCTTGCAGTAATTCATTTTGATATCAAGAGTAAATTACTTGAAAACAGATTTTAAACTATAATTAAGTATCTCCACTAAGTGTTACTTATCCAAAAGAAGGAATTATTTATAAATATTGGATGTGCTCTAAAATCCACTTCCTTAGGCGCCCGGCTAGCTCAGTCGGTAGAGCATGAGACTCTTAAAACCCACTTCCTTATCTACAAAAGACAAGTTTAACCATAACATTTTTCTAAGATCCCAATACTGATAAGCACCAATGAGACACTTAAAAAGGACCTTAAAAACCATATGTTATTGACCAAGAGTTCTTTTTATTCAGTTCCATGAATCCTCAACTGAAAATGATATTTATAATCTAAAAACCTCCTTTCAGATTGACATGGATGTAATTAATCACTTTATTTTTAAAAAATAATACATTATGTATCACTGAATGTGTGATCCAATATGTACTATTCTCAAAAAATACATACTAATATGAAATATTCTCACATTTAAAGGGAGATTAACCAATCCCCCCCCCAAAAATACATAAAAACAACTAATTATATCTTTGACTAAGTGAAACAATCCAAGCTGGATACTGAGTGTGAAGAGCATGAGTGAGCCCAGTTGGGTATGTATAGATTATTAAGAGCAAAGATAGATAAGGAGACCATAGACAGTGAAGGAGGGACAAATTCTAGCTCTCAGAAGTGGGCCAAGCCTTCTAAAGCCTAAATTCATACTGGTATTTTGTAGAGGTGGAATGGAAATGGAGGTTAGTGATTCAAGGAAGGAGAGGAACTAACTATTCAATAAAGAGACTGAATGAACCATCCACAAGAATAAAAGTGGGAGTGAGTTACTAAAGGAAAGGCATAACGTATGCTTTTAGCCTCCTCTGTTATTTTTTCTCAGTCAATTAATGTTGAAATGTTGACCTCACATATTTATTAAGATCATTTTCTGTCTATTTTCAATATATGCTTCCTAAATGTATGCAGATATGTTAATTAGTTCACTTATGTAACTCCACCATACCATAATTATAAATGTTTATAGAGTTGGCCAACTAATCAAGGCCATGCATGATAACATTTTTCATAATTTGTCAAAATTATTAGAAATGTTCAATATACTTGACTAAGCACCGAAATATAGCTCCACTTCAGTGGAAATAACATCATACTTACTTTTACTTAACATCTTTTTGAACAAAATTAGACTCCAGAGCCTATGCTATTTCTGACACTACTGTGTATCTCTTCATGAAGATGAGTCCTATTTCCCAAACTAAGGGAAACATTGAACACTAAGCTAGAAACCTAGACTTGTGATTCCTGGCAGCATTGAATTCACAGTACAGAGCAAATTGCTGAAACAACAAATTTTTGTTGAAATGAAGCTAATTTATTTTTCTACCTATCAATTTTCACAACTGAAAGGCTCATGTCTTTTTTCCCCCCTCTAATATTACAACTAATGCCCTGAAGCACAGTGCATTCTAAATTCATGCTGCTTATTTATTCTGTCATACAATTTCTGGAAGTCAGTCAAATGTAAATTGCCTTTAATCCACTTGTAAGCATCTAAATGAAGGGTAAATATATACTGAAATTTTCATATAAATACGGAAATAAAATCTAACAAATGATAAACTCTTGTGAATTATTTTGATCGCTATTCTTTAGGCTTTTATGGTTTTCAAATAGGCTTTAAAATATTTCTAAAGCCATGATTTCATTTTGTATTGGCTTTATGAACATAATATGGATTTATCATCATTTTTGTTTCATTACATAAACTGCACTACAGGGATACCTCATTTTATCATGATTTGCTTTATTGTGCTTCACAGATAATGCATTTTTTTGACACATTAAAGATTTGGGACAACCCTGAATCACATGTCTATCAACGCCATTTTTCCAACAGCATTCGCTCACACTCTATGTCTGTGTCACCTTTCTGTAATTCTTGTAATATTTTAAGATTTTTCATTCTTATTATATTTGGTATGGTGATCCAAGGTCAGCAATCTTTGATGTTACCACTGTAATCATTTTGGGGCACCACAAACCATGCTCTTATAAAGACAGTGCACTTCATTAACAGATACTGTAACATGTGTTCTGACTGCTTCACTGACTGGATAGTCTCCCATCTCTCTCCCTCTCCTTGGTTCTCCCTTGTCCCTGAGACTCAACAATATTGAAGTTAAGCCAATTAATAACCCTACACAACAGTCGTAAGTGTTCAACTGAAAAGAAGAGCCACCTGTCTCTCAATTTAAATCAAAAGCTAGAAATGATTAAGCTTAGTGAGGAATGCATGTCTAAAGCCAACATAAGCCAAATCTTGGCCTCTTGTGCCAAACAGTCAAGTGAGGAATGCAAAGGAAAAGTTTTTGAAGGAAATGAAAAGTGCTACTCCAGTGAACCCACAAATAATAAGAAAGTGAAATGGCCTTATTGATAATATGGAGAGAGTTTTAGAGATCTATTTAGATAAAACCAGCTACAATATTTCCTTAAGCCAAAGCTGAACCCAGAGCAAAGCCCTAACTCTCTTCACTATTTGAATGCTTAAAGAGGTAAGGAAGCTGTAGAAGAAAAGTCTGAAGGTAGCAATGGTTGGTTCATGAGGTTTAAGGAAAGAAGCCCTCTCCATAAAAATAAAAGTGCAAAATGAAGCAGCAAGTGCTGATTTAGAAGCTGCAGTATATTGTGCGAAAGATTTAGCTAATTGAGCAAATGAAGGTAGCAACACTAAACAGATTTTCCATGTGGATGAAACACCTTACTGTTGGAAGAAAATGTTATCAAGGACTCTCCTAACTGGACAGAAGTCAGTGCCTGGCTTCAAAGTTTCAGAGGACAGGCTGACTTTCCTGTTAGAGGTTAATGCAGCTGGCGCCTAAGTAAAAGCCAATAGTCGTTTACCATTCCAAAAATCATAAGGCCCTTAAGAATTATGCTAAATCTACTCTGTCTGTGCTATAGAAATGGAACAACACAGCCTGGATGACAGCATGTTTACAACATGCTTTACAGAATATGTTAAGCCCACCATTGAGAACTACTGCTCAGAAAAAAAAAAAAAAAATCCTTTCAAAATATTACTCCTCATTGACAATGTACCTGGTCACCCAAGAGCTCTGATGGAGATATACAAGAGATTAATGTTGTTTTCATGCCTGCTAACACAACATCTATTCTGCAGCCCATGAATCAAGGAGTAATTTCAACTTTCAAGTCTTATTATTTAAGAAATACATTTTGTAAGGCTATAGCTGCCAAAAACAGTGATTCCTCTGATGAATTGGGGCAAAGAAAATTGAAAACCTTCTGGAAAGGATTCATCACTCTAGATGCCATTAGGAACATTTATGACTCATGGGAAGAGGTCAAAACGTCAACATCCACAAGAACTTGGAAGAAGTTGATTCTATCCCTCATGAATGACTTTGAGAGGTTCAAGACTTCAGTGGAAGAAGATGTGGTGGAAAATAACAACAAAACTAGAATTAGAAGTAGAGCCTGAAAATGTGACTGAATTGTTGCAATCTCATAGTAAGACTCTATAGGATGAGAAAGTGCTTCTTACAGATGAGCAAAGAAATTGTTTCTTGAGATGGAAACTATTCCTTATGAAGATGCTTTGAAGGTTGTTGAAATTACAACAAAAGTTATAGACTATTACATAAACTCAGTTAATAAAGCAACAGCAGAGTTTGAGAGGATGGACTCTAATTTTGAAAGAACTTCTACCATGAGTAAAAAACTGTCCAATAGCCTTGCATGCTATAGAGAAATGATTTGTGAAAGGAAGTACCAATTGATATGGCAAATTCATTGTTGTACCATTTTATGAAATTACCACACCTACCCCAACCTTCAGCAAACACACCTTAATCATTACAGTTATACTGTAAATATAACTTTTATATGCACTGGGAAATCAAAAATACATTTGACCCATCTTATTGTAATATTCACTTTATTGCAGTGGTCTGAAATCTAACCCATGATATTTCAAAGTTATGTCTGTATGTATTTTTCCATACCAGACCATTCTCCATATGCAAATATATAGTATATAAAAACCAATTCTTCTTACATCATAATAGCCAAAACTATAGATGATAACCTTCTTCACTACTGTTGTAATAGGGTTCTCCTAATTCAGAAATTTCATTGGTAAATTTCCTATTTTTCCAAAGACAGCACAAATTGAAAGAATCAAATCTTGGGACCAAGTAGGACATTAAAGACACTCTTGGCTATCAGACACATGAAAAAATGTTCATCATCACTAGCCATCAGGGAGATTCAAATTAAAACCACATTGAGATATCACCTTACACCAGTTAGAATGGCCAAAATTAGCAAGACGGGAAACAACATGTGTTGGAGGGGATGTGGAGAAAGGGGAACCCTCTTACACTGGTGGTGGGAATGCAAGTTGGTGCAGCCACTTTGGAGAACAGTGTGGAGATTCCTCAAGAAATTAAAAATAGAGCTTCCCTATGACCCTGCAATTGCACTACTGGGTATTTACCCCAAAGATACAGATGTAGTGAAGAGAAGGGCCATCTGGACCCCAATGTTTCTAGCAGCAATGGCCACGGTCACCAAACTGTGGAAAGAACCAAGATGCCCTTCAAAGGATGAATGGATAAAGAAGATGTGGTCCATATACACTATGGAGTATTATGCCTCCATCAGAAAGGATGAATGCCCAACTTGTGTAGCAACATGGATGGGACTGGAAGAGATTATGCTGAGTGAAATAAGTCAATCAGAGAGAGTCAATTATCATATGGTTTCACTTATTTGTGGAGCATAACAAAAAGCATGGAGGACAAGGGGAGTTAGAGAGCAGAAGGGAGTTGGGGGAAATTGGAAGGGGAGGTGAACCATGAGAGACTATGGACTCTGAAAAACAATCTGAGGGTTTTGAAGGGGCGGGGGGTGGGAGGTTGGGGGAACCAGGTGATGGGTATTAGAGAGGGCATGGATTGCATGGAGCACTGGGTGTGGTGCAAAAACAATGAATACTGTCATGCTGAAAATTAATTAATTAATTAATTAATTTAATTTAATTAAAAAAAAAGACACTCAAATATATTCACCTCTGCTATTTCAACCTCCTCTGAATGTGCCCGAATTCAGCTATTCCAGATAATAGATGAGGATTTTATGTAGATCATAAATCCTCTAGAGAAAGATTGTACAACCTTCTAATATCCCTTTAGCACTTTGGCTGTTAGTTTATTATTTAATCCATCCTATAGTTTCCATAGTATTACAGCTTCTATATCTTAGCCCCTTTTCTTTTGTTTTGAATTCTATGTAAGGCACTCTGGATAGCAGGTCTTCACATGGTGTTAGATCTCAATTTCAATTCCTTAAACTTAGAATAAGAAAGTCTTAACATCACCTAGATACATGTCCTCCCAAAGTTTCTTCTATTTCCTTGACATGCCTGTCCCTCTATTTTTTTTTTAATTTTATTTTTTATAAACATATATTTTTATCCCCAGGGGTACAGGTCCGTGAATCGCCAGGTTTACACACTTCACAGCACTCACCATAGCACATACCCTCCCCAATGTCCATAACCCCACCCCCACTCTCCCAACCCCCCTTCCCCCAGCAACCCTCAGTTTGTTTTGTGAGATTAAGAGTCACTTATGGTTTGTCTCCCTCCCAATCCCACCTTGTTTCATTTACTCTTCTCCTACCCCCTTAACCCCCCATGTTGCATCTCCTCTCCCTCATATCTGGGAGATCATATGATAGTTGTCTTCCTCCGATTGACTTAATTCGCTAAGCATGATACCCTCTAGTTCCATCCACGTCGTCGCAAATGGCAAGATTTCATTTCTTTTGATGGCTGCATAGTATTCCATTGTGTATATATACCACGTCTTCTTTATCCATTCGTCTGTTGATGGACATCTAGGTTCTTTCCATAGTTTGGCTATTGTAGACATTGCTGCTATAAACATTCGGGTTCACGTGCCCCTTCGGATCACTACGTTTGTATTTTTAGGGTAAATACCCAGTAGTGCAATTGCTGGGTCATAGGGTAGTTCTATTTTCAACATTTTGAGGAACCTCCATGCTGTTTTCCAGAGTGGTTGCACCAGCTTGCATTCCCACCAACAGTGTAGGAGGGTTCCCCTTTCTCCGCATCCTCGCCAGCATCTGTCATTTCCTGACTTGTTCATTTTAGCGATTCTGACTGGTGTGAGGTGATATCTCATTGTGGTTTTGATTTGTATTTCCCTGATGCCGAGTGATATGGAGCACTTTTTCATGTGTCTGTTGGCCATCTGGATGTCTTCTTTGCAGAAATGTCTGTTCATGTCCTCTACCCATTTCTTGATTGGATTATTTGTTCTTTGGGTGTTGAGTTTGCTAAGTTCTTTATAGATTTTGGACACTAGCCCTTTATCTGATATGTCATTTGCAAATATCTTCTCCCATTCTGTCAGTTGTCTTTTGGTTTTGTTAACTGTTTCCTTTGCTGTGCAAAAGCTTTTGATCTTGATAAAATCCCAATAGTTCATTTTTGCCCTTGCTTCCCTTGCCTTTGGCGATGTTCCTAGGAAGATGTTGCTGCAGCTGACGTCGAAGAGGTTGCTGCCTATGTTCTCCTCAAGGATTTTGATGGATTCCTTTGTCACATTGAGGTCCTTCATCCATTTTGAGACTATTTTCGTGTGTGGTGTAAGGAAATGATCCAATTTCATTTTTCTGCACGTGGCTGTCCAATTTTCCCAACACCATTTATTGAAGAGGCTGTCTTTTTTCCATTGGACATTCTTTCCTGCTTTGTCGAAGATGAGTTGACCATAGAGTTGAGGGTCTATTTCTGGACTCTCTATTCTGTTCCATTGATCTCTGTATCTGTTTTTGTGCCAGTACCATGCTGTCTTGATGATGACAGCTTTGTAATAGAGCTTGAAGTCCGGAATTGTGATGCCACCAACTTTGGCTTTCTTTTTCAATATTCCTTGGGCTATTCGAGGTCTTTTCTGGTTCCATATAAATTTTAGGATGATTTGTTCCATTTCTTTGAAAAAAATGGATGGTACTTTGATAGGAATTGCATTAAATGTGTAGATTGCTTTAGGTAGCATAGACATTTTCACAATATTTATTCTTCCAATCCAGGAGCATGGAACATTTTTCCATTTCTTTGTGTCTTCCTCAATTTCTTTCATGAGTACTTTATAGTTTTCTGTGTATAGATTCTTAGTCTCTTTGGTTAGATTTATTCCTAGGTATCTTATAGTTTTGGGTGCAATTGTAAATGGGATGGACTCCTTAATTTCTCTTTCTTCTGTCTTGTTGTTGGTGTAGAGAAATGCAACTGATTTCTGGGCATTGATTTTATATCCTGACACTTTACTGAATTCCTGTACAAGTTCTAGCAGTTTTGGAGTGGAGTCTTTTGGGTTTTCCACATATAGCATCATATCCTCTGCGAAGAGTGATAGTTTGACTTCTTCTTTGCCGATTTGGATGCCTTTAATTTCCTTTTGATGTCTGATGGCTGAGGCTAGGACTTCTAGTACTATGTTGAATAGCAGTGGTGATAACGGACATCCCTGCCGTGTTCCTGACCTTAGCGGAAAAGCTTTCAGTTTTTCTCCATTGAGAATGATATTTGCGGTGGGTTTTTCATAGATGGCTTTGATAATATTGAGGTATGTGCCCTCTATCCCTACACTTTGAAGAGTTTTGATCAGGAAGGGATGCTGGACTTTGTCAAATGTTTTTTCAGCATCTATGGAGAGTATCATATGGTTCTTGTTCTTTCTTTTATTAATGTGTTGTATCACATTGATTGATTTGCGGATGTTGAACCAACCTTGCAGCCCTGGAATAAATCCCACTTGCTCGTGGTGAATAATCCTTTTAATGTACTGTTGAATCCTATTGGCTAGTATTTTGGTGAGAATTTTCGCATCCGTGTTCATCAAGGATATTGGACTGTAATTCTCTTTTTTGATGGGATCCTTGTCTGGTTTTGGGATCAAGGTGATGCTGGCCTCATAAAATTAGTTTGGAAGTATTCCTTCCATTTCTATTTTTTGGAACAGTTTCAGGAGAATAGGAATTAGTTCTTCTTTAAATGTTTGGTAGAATTCCCCCGGGAAGCCATCTGGCCCTGGGCTTTTGTTTGTTTGGAGATTTTTGATGACTGCTTCAATCTCCTTACTGGTTATGGGTCTGTTCAGGCTTTCTATTTCTTCCTGGTTCAGTTGTGGTAGTTTATATGTCTCTAGGAATGCATCCATTTCTTCCAGATTGTCCAATTGGTTGGCATAGAGTTGCTCATAGTATGTTCTTATAATTGTCTGTATTTCTTTGGTGCTAGTTGTGATCTCTCCTCTTTCATTCATGATTTTATTTATTTGGGTCCTTTCTCTTTTCTTTTTGAGAAGTCTGGCCAGGGGTTTATCAATTTTATTAATTCTTTCAAAGAACCAGCTCCTAGTTTCGTTGATTTGTTCTATTGTTTTTTTGGTTTCTATTTCATTGATTTCTGCTCTGATCTTTATGATTTTTCTCCTGCTGGGTTTAGGGTTTCTTTCTTGGTCTTTCTCCAGCTCCTTTAGGTGTAGGGTTAGGTTGTGTATCTGAGACCTTTCTTGTTTCTTGAGAAAGGCTTGTACCGCTATATATTTTCCTCTCAGGACTGCCTTTGTTGTGTCCCACAGATTCTGAACCGTTGTGTTTTCATTATCATTTGTTTCCATGAATTTTTCAATTCTTCTTTAATTTCCTGGTTGACCCATTCATTCTTTAGAAGGATGCTGTTTAGTCTCCATGTATTTGGGTTCTTTCCAAACTTTATTTCCTTGTTGATCTTTTGCTTGGATGATCTGTCCATTTCAGTGAGGGGGGTGTTAAAGTCCCCTACTATTATTTTATTATTGTCGATGTGTTTCTTTGATTTTGTTATTAATTGGTTTATATAGTTGGCTGCTCCCACGTTAGGGGCATAGATATTTAAAATTGTTAGGTCTTCTTGTTGGACAGTTCCTTTGAGTATGATATAGTGTCCTTCCTCATCTCTTATTATATTCTTTGGCTTAAAATCTAATTGATCTGATATAAGGATTGCCACTCCTGCTTTTTTCTGATGTCCATTAGCATGGCAAATTCTTTTCCACCCCCTCACTTTAAATCTCGAGGTGTCTTTGGGTTTAAGATGAGTTTCTTGTAGGCAACATATAGATGGGTTTTGTTTTTTTATCCATTCTGATACCCTGTGTCTTTTGATTGGGCATTTAGCCCATTCACATTCAGGGTAACTATTGAGAGATATGAATTTAGTGCCATTGTATTGCCCGTAAGGTGACTGTTATTGTATATTGTCTCTGTTTCTTTCTGATCTACTACTTTTAGGGCCTCTCTT
Source organism: Enhydra lutris kenyoni (assembly GCF_002288905.1). NCBI lineage: Eukaryota > Metazoa > Chordata > Mammalia > Carnivora > Mustelidae > Enhydra > Enhydra lutris. The sequence continues at coordinate 13,880,655 of NW_019154105.1, read as the reverse complement.
TGCTTAGAGGAACCCTTCCAATATTTCCTGTAGAGCTGGTTTGGTGTTTACAAATTCTTTCAGTTTTTGTTTGTCCTGGAAGCTTTTAATCTCTCTTTCTATTTTCAATGATAGCCTAGCTGGATATAGTATTCTTGGCCGCATGTTTTCTCGCTTAGTACTCTGAATATATCATGCCAGCTCTTTCTGGCCTGCCAGGTCTCTGTGGATAAGTCTGCTGCCAATCTAATATTTTTACCATTGTATGTTACAGACTTCTTTTCCCGGGCTGCTTTCAGGATCTTCTCTTTGTCACTAAGACTTGTAAATTTTACTATTAGGTGACGGGGTGTGGACCTATTCTTATTGATTTTGAGGGGGGTTCTCTGAACCTCCTGGATTTTAATGCTTGTTCCTTTTGCCATATTGGGGAAATTCTCTCCAATAATTCTCTCCAATATACCTTCTGCTCCCCTCTCTGTTTCCTCTTCTTCTGGAATCCCAATTATTCTAATCTTGTTTCGTCTTATGGTGTCACTTATCTCTCAAATTCTGCCCTCGTGGTCCAGTAGCTGTTTGTCCCTCTTTTGCTCAGCTTCTTTATTCTCTGTCATTTGGTCTTCTATATCGCTAATTCTTTCTTCTGCCTCATTTATCCTAGCAGTGAGAGCCTCCATTTTTGATTGCACCTCATTAATAGCTTTTTTGATTTCAACTTGGTTAGATTTTAGTTCTTTTATTTCTCCAGAAAGGGCTTTTATATCTCCTGAGAGGGTTTCTCTAATATCTTCCATGCCTTTTTCGAGCCCGGCTAGAACCTTGAGAATCGTCATTCTGAACTCTAGATCTGACATATTACCAATGTCTGTATTGATTAGGTCCCTAGCCTTTGGTACTGCCTCTTGTTCTTTTTTTTGTGGTGAATTTTTCCGCCTTGTCATTTTGTCCAGATAAGAGTATATGAAGGAGCAAGTAAAATACTAAAAGGGTGGCAACAACCCCAGGAAAATATGCTTTAGCCAAATCAGAAGAGATCCCAAATCGTGAGGGGGGAGAAAGGGGATAAAAAGAGGTTCAGAAAGAAAAAAAAGAAAGAACAGAAACAATTAAAAAAAGAAAACCAATAAAGAAAAAATATAAAAAGGAAAAATATATATATATATATATATTAGATAAACTAGTTAAAAAAACGTTAAAAAAGAAAAGGGTAAAAGTTTAAAAAAATTCAGCAGAAGAAGAGAAAAAAAATTGAAAAAGAAAAAAAAATTCAATTAACTGCAAGTCTAAAGAATCATGGGGAGAAAGCCATGAGTTCCGTGCTTTGCTTTCTCCTCCTCTGGAATTCAGCTGCTCTCCTTGGTATTGAAACCGCACTCCTTGGTAGGTGAACTTGGTCCTGGCTGGGTTTCTTGTTGATCTTCTGGGGGAGGGGCCTGTTGTAGTGATTCTCAAGTGTCTTTGCCCCAGACGGAGTTGCACCGCCCTTACCCCCGGGCCGGGCTGAGTAATCCGCTCGGGTTTGCTTTCAGGAGCTTTTGTTCCCTGAGCGCTTTCCGTAGAGTTCCAGAGGGCAGGAATCAAGATGGCGGCCTCCCGGTCTCCGGCCCAGAGGAGCCGAGAGCCCGGGGCCCCACTCCTCAGTGCGCCCTCAGAGAACAGTGCCCAATTACTCCCGTCACCCTGGCCTCCGGCCACGCTCCAAGCTGACCGAGCCTGCGACCGGTTCAAGGTTACCCCGAGCTGAGAGCTCACTCCTCGGCTCTGTCTCTGTAGCCGGCTTCCCTGTTCTAATACCTGTAAGCTCTGCGACCCTCAGATGCCCCCGATCCTTCTGTGACCCTGCGGGACCTGAGGCCACGCTGACCCCGCGTGAGCTTCACCCCGGTTAAGCCTCTGGAGCGATGTCCCTCAGCGGAACTGACTTTTAAAAGTCCTGATTTTGTGCTCCATTTTTCCGCCGCTTGCCGGGAGCCGGCCCCTCCCCCCGCGGTCTATCTTCCCGTCTCTTTGGATTCACTTCTCCTCCAGTCCTACCTTTCAGAAAGTGGTTGATTTTCTGTATCTAGAGTTGCTGTTCTTCTTCTCTTCGATCTCCCGTTGGATTTGTAGGTGTTTGCAATCTTTAGATAAACTATCTAGCTGATCTCCTGCTACCTGAAGTAGTCTCAGCCTGCTACTTCTCCGCCATCTTGACTCCTCCCTGCCTGTCCCTCTCTTGATCATACACTCCCAGTGACAGCGAGCTTAACATTTTGTGAAGATACCTCTCTGTGCAGATCTTTTCTCCTTCCTTCCACTATTTACCCCTTGGCCATACTATCAGCCTTTCAATTATTTGAAGGCAGTTATCGTACTTTATTTTCTTCTAAGAGAAATGATTGATATTCCTTCATGGAACGAAGTTAAAGATATTTAGCCCTGAGAAAGAGAACACCCATGTCTAAGAACATATAAACCTGGGTCCCACTCCCCCCAGACCTCAGGCATCCTGCACAGCATCCTATCTCTGATAGCAAATCCAAGGGATTCACTGTAAGAAAGAATGGGTATATTCCCAAAAAACAATTTCAAAAATAAATGTAAGTATATGATCTCCAATATTTCCTTAATTAATGATTATGTCTTTATCATCAGAATTTAGAAGTTCTCTAACCTGTATTTCAGTCTCAACTTTCTTTGGAAGTAACTATTATCTTAAGGCTATAGTTATACATAATAATAAGAGATTTATTTTATTAGTCTTAAACTTAATCTCATTAAGTTTCAAAGTAGCTCCCTAGTTTGAGTTTCCCAGAAAATGGTAAACAAGTCAGCATTGTAGACTATTTTTCTTTATTCATCTTCCAAGACTGTTTATTCATAATCCTTCTTGTCTGCTCTCATATAATACCTCTTTGCAACATTTTCTCCACCCACCCCCTTACCCTAAAGTTTTCTCATTACTAATCTGGAATATGTCCTGATTTTTTTTTTTTTTAATCTTTAGGAGTAGTGCTCTGGTATCACAAGCTTGAATGTATATATCACTTATGCTTTGGTTTGTGAGACAATGGGTTTTCTGAGAGATTAATAATACTAAGTGTTATGAAGGAGTAACACCTGTGAAAGGAAAAGGTAGGAAACAGGATTGAGTAAGGGAGCCATCAGTCTGAATTGCAGATATGACAATGTCTAGGATGACACAAGAGGAGCTCCAAAGGGAAGAATACCTAAAGGAGTTCTAATGCACTGGGCAAAAAAGGGTAGGCCTTTGTACCAGAATCTTTCTCTGTCATTGGCTAACCAGAAGAAGGTTACCGTCACTCAAAATTAGAAGTGAACCCAAAGAAGTTAACAGCTAGAGGCTGTCAGCTAAGCACAGTTCTCAAGGCAGGGCAACGAGCTCTTTCCTGAGGAAAGATCTGATCTACCACAGTCCCCTCCTTGCACCATGTGGATCCATTTCTCCATATATGTGCAAGGAGCTACAGGACTCTGATGGGCTTCTCTTACAAAAAGAAAACTTAGAAAAGATTAGGGAGTTAAGGAAAAGAACTGCATACAACTCCTATCACTACAGTTGGTTCCAAGCTGAAATCATCTACTTCTTCTACAATTTAAATTTTCCTTGCCTCAGCTATCAGCTTTGGTGGTCATAATGGCCTGCCTGCAGGTATGACCTCTATCCTCACTTCTTAGAGGTCTGAGCTCTAATAAATATATATTTCTTATTTATGACTTGCAGAACTTATCTATTTATCATCACAGTTGGTCAAGAAATTATCAATAGGCACCCAAAAGATGCAGAGTTCCACATATATTATTCCTTGTTCCCACAGCATCCCTGCCTCCTCTTGATGATCATGTCAATTATTCCTACCAGTATCTTAATTTCTCTTATTGCTGCTGGTCCCTGGACATAAGGAGTACAAAGTGCTCCAGCAGCAACCTAGACTGTAGTAGAAATGCTGTATCCACTGACAAGAGTAAAGTCCCTTTGGGGACCAGTACCTCTAACTTGCAGAGTCCAGAGTTGAAGGGAAAGTAAACATAATCTCTTAGCAGGTTATTGGAAATGGTGATACGTGGAGAAATTCCTGCTTCCACCCCTTTGTAGCTAGACCAATTAATTGAGCTCACAATATCATATATATTCTGTGACTCAGTGGGGATGTTATAACCTGTGGTATGGCCCTTCATGCCCACAACTATTGCCTTTGACTAAGTGTTTCAGCTGTGTCTTCAGTAGACTGTTCCAGTGACCTATCTTGTTGGCTGCTTCAACTTCAGACATTTCAATTTTATTTAACAAGAGCTACTAAGAGTCACCTTTGCAGCAAGTTTATTTCATCACCTGAGTCCTTGCTAGGCTATTAAGCAAGTATCCTGAGAGTATGTTTCAAGTCAATTTGCTCTTCCTTATTTTAGCCTCATTGATTTAATTCTGGCATGCTGAAAATCCAATCCCAAGTAAACTCCTGCGGCTCTTGCTGATTCATGCTGGTTAATTCTGGAGATCCATTGGTATAGACCCCTTTTCTCCCATATCTTACTCCACATGCCTCCAACTTAGTTGCCTTTCAACTTAACTCTACCTCTTGGCCTGAAAACTAAGAGAGAAATGGGGACTTATCCTGAGAGGAGTTCCTGCAGCCTTACAATGAAGAGGCCTCAGTATATCTTCCCGCATGTAGATATGCTAGCTCTTAATAAAGAAGCATAGACCACTTCTGGTGGACTCTGGGGAATCACAAGAATGTATGAAGCCAGAAGCTTTAGGCACTCTTATCCAGATGTGTCAGGATACATGTTTTCCCAAACAGGATTTTGACTTTGACCCAATAGTCCGGCTTTGACCGAGGATTCAATCATCTCTGAAGCTTGGAAACTATTAAATCCCAAGTTTGGTCATCAGCATTTTGTACTCTCCCATTCTGTCTCCTTTCTCATAAAAGTTTCCAAAATCACTACCAGCGAAAGTTTTAGCAATTGAACAACCACTACCTTATGCCAAGAACAGGGTTCTTATGCCAGGGATACTGCCTCATATAGGGTCTTCTTTGCCAACAAGATGGTGGGCAATCCAGACCCCAAATTCCAACTTACTGGCTCTTTTATTATACTTGTTCTAGTACCACTGTCAATTGGGTACTCTAGAAAGCAGATGCTGAGAAAGAATTAGGAATCCAAAAGTTTTATTGGCAAGCAACACCAATGAAAGGAACAAGAAAAAAACAAAAATGAGCAGGAAGCTCTCACTAAGTCTCTGAAAGCCAACAGGGCACTCTGGTATAAAAATTGTCTATTAAAGAAGTCCCATATTGGGTGGAAGCAGCCTCCCCCTTATAGCACAATTTGGTTTAGTCATTGGTTAAGACCACCCTGAGAATATGATCTTGACTCAAAGGCTGAAGCAGAAGTGAGTTAATCAGCAGAGACTATCTACTTATACACTAGTCCAATGGTACCAAACATTATCTGTCATAGTTTTACTTCCCAGAGCTTGTCAAAAAGCACTCAAGATTTTGAATTTTGGATCCACTAGGACCTGAGACCTCTGAGTAATAAAATTACTAAAATAACCTCTATTGAAGGTCAAATCCTTAAGTTAAAATAAAAACATAATTCTTGGTCAATCTAGTTGTCTAGTACAGATAGAAAATAAGTGTAACCAGTATTTTTCTTCAGTAAAGTGTGATTGTTCCTTAGAAACTTGCGTTCATGAAGGTGTTTGCAAATTGATTTTCTTATAGTTGTTCTTGATGTTTCTTTTGCTGCAAGTCTTATCTGAGTTAATCTATTACCTTATATATTGCTATGACCATAACTCAGATAAAACATAACACATTTTCATTTTGTCACTCCATTATTTTTGCAGTAAGTCAATATAATCTGAGGTGAAGCATGCCTTGCTCAGCATTTATTGATCTGTCGGTTTGTTCATTGTTTACATCAAAACCCCACTTGTCAGTTCTGGCCCTATTACAATTATCTTCACATAGGGAAAATGACAGTTTCAAAGCCCAAATATGAGTCAATTTCCAAGGTGAGTATTCTCAAGATGCTGGTATCAAATGTATACCCTACTTCCTCCCTCTAGGCGTGAATGATGGATGACTTTCATTTTCTAGCTAAAAAAGAAAAAAAGCATATATCTATCCTAACAAGATACCACTTTCTCCTATACAGAAGAAAAGTATTTTCATTGCATCACAGTGCATGAGCACACAGTAGATGTTCAGTAAATGAAAATCATTATTAATATTGGCTCAAACAATTGTGAGCATGTCTGATAATTAGCAGGAATCAATATAGTGATGTGGGATGGGGAATGATGAGATAAGGCAGGTTGGAGCAACTTTTCCAACGCCCACAGAAATTAAATTGGTCTTTACTTACATCTCAGTAGGCAGACAACAAACAGTGCTGAGCTTGACTTCTCAGCTTCCTACGCTTCTTTTTGTTTATTTTAGATTTATTCTGCAGTCACATTAACTCTCTGAAGTCATGGAAATATTAATACTTTACTAACATTTTTACTCAATGAGGGTGCTTTTTCTAACTATTTTACTATCGACTCTTATTTCTAAAAAGCAGTTTAACCTCTAATTCAGGCAGTCACCCTACTAACCCAGTTTATGTGAATTAATCACATTCCTAACTACACAGAACTTTGCCATTAACAGCCCTTTTAATAAAAATGCCTTTGCTTTTTTTCTTTACATATGAAAATTACCTTAAACCTTTCCTGGACTCAGCTCAAAACCTATTGTCTTCACGGAGTCTCACATATGAGGACTATCTACACAAATCTCTGTTATCTCCTATAACTTTTTTTATTGTTTCACATATTTCAGCACTTGGAAGAAAATTGTTTTCTATGTCATCGATGTTCATGGAATCACTTTTACAATGCAGTACTGAAAACACATATGGCACCCTATCAGATTGACAGGATTTGTATGGTCTTCAGTCCCTGAGACTCTCTGAGCCTTTGTCTGTACATTTTCAACTCCCTCCCATCTCTATGATGCTGTAATTTTATGAGTTTGGCTTTACTTCTTAGCCTGATATTATATTCTACACAATTCTGAGGATCCTCTCAGAACCCACCAAAGTAGTTTACTTGGTACATACAAAAGCATTAAAAAATATATGCTGAATCAATGTATTAATGAATTCATTAATTTAAGGCTTCACTGACTTAGAAAGTATAATTTGAGTAGGGAAATTTAGTTATAACTTTTACTATTGTTTATGTTACTGAAAGCTTTAGTCACTATTCCATTTAGGTTTTATAGTGACGCACTAACTTTTTTTTTTTTCCAAAAGAGTTTTTCTAGACAATAGGGTCACTGTTAGATATAGACATACACACCTGAACTTGTTTGAATTGAACAATCGTTTTGAAAGAAAGAATGCAAATGACTGACAATTTTTTAATTAAAAAATTAAGTCAGTCATTTGCATTCTTTTCTTTTTAATATTCTTTTTAGTCAAATTGTTATAAAGGCAACTTCTACTATGTTCAAAACCATTATAAAAACTTAAGTAGCTCAAAACATCCATGCATGTGTGCATATATATATAAGTTATTGAAAATGGCCAAAAAGCAGTGGCCTAAATCTAAAATCAAATTTTTAAATAGTATACAAAAATTGCCACACTTTGAAAGCTTATATATGAAAATGAAAGCGAAATTGGGCTCATGATTGGGAACAGACTCTAAGCTTGATTAAAATCCAGCAGCATACGATGTCTTTTCTTATTCTGTGAGGACAGGAATGCGATTGTTTCTGGTCATCTCTTATTCACCTGATAGGTCAAGGAAAGCTCTCTCACCCTCAATATTACAAGACAACTGAGCACATGATACATGACACTAGACACATGAAATTAAGAGAAGTTTGTCAGCCTCATATACTCAGAGCTTGGGGAAAACGACACTGCATACCATGCAGGTCAAAATAGGGAACATCTGCTCTCAGGAAAAGAATGTACCAAAAGTGGCCATGGGAGAAGTCGGCTTTGTTGTAACAAGAAGGTGAGGTTCCCCTTTGTTCCTTTGTGACTGGCTTGTTTGAATAATTTATGGGCTGAAAGGGACGTGAAATCCATTTGGTTGAGGATGAGGTGGAGGGCAGCTAGTCTTGATAAGAGAACTAGCTGGATGGGGAGACTTTCCTCTAATGGGAAGTATATCTGACAAGAGCAGGAGAACTCATAAATAGGTCTCTGGAGCCCTGGGAAGCTCAAATATGTCAAAGAAGTTCTTAAAATTCTAGGCCCTGCAATACGTGAGCAGATGCCGATATGACACCAAGATAAGTTTATATGAAAGCAGAAACTATTAGACATTTACAAATTCTTTCAAGTATTATCATGAATTAGTCCTCTATAAAGAACACTTCGTATATACTTAGCCATTCATATATACATGCAACAAGAGATAATACCCAAATTAGTGTTGGAGTACCTTGATGTCTCAGTCAGTTAAGCTCCAGTTAAGCATCCAAATTGATTTCAACTCAGGTCATAATTTCAGGGTCATGAGATGGAGCCCTAATCAGGCTCCACATTAGGCATCCAGCCTGTTTAAGATTCTTTCTCTCCAGCCACTCTGGAAAACAGTATGAATGTTCCTCAAAAAGTTGAAAATAGAGCTACCTTATGACCCAGCAGTTGCACTACGGGGTATTTACCCTAGAGATACAAATATGGTGATCCAAAGGGGCATGTGCACCTGAATGTTTATAGCAGCAACGTCCACAATACCCAAACTATGGAAAAAGCCTAGATATGTCCATCAACAGAAGAATAGATAAAGACGAGGAGGTGGTATATATATATATATATATATGTATATATATATATATATATATATACATACACACACAATGGCATACTATGCAGCCATCAAAAAACTTGAAATCCTGCCATTTGCAATGACGTGGATGGAACTAGAGGGTATTAAGCTAAGTGAAATAAGTCAATCAGAGAGAGACAATTATCATATGATCCCTCTGATATGAGGAATTTGAGACGCAGGGTGGGGGGTCATGGGGGGCAGGGAGGGAAGAAATGAAACAAGATGGGCCCAGGGAGGGAGACAAACCATAAGAGACTCTTAATCTCAGGATACAAATAGAGGGTTGCTGGAGGTGCAGAGGGATAGGGTGGTTGGGTTATGGACATTGGGGAGGGTATGTGCTCTTGTGAGTGCTGTGAATTGTATAAGACTGATGATTCACAGATTGTACCCCTGCCCTCTCCCTTTGCCCCTCCCTGACCCTGCATGCACATGCACATGTCTGTGTATAGTATGGCACTCTCCCTCTCTAAAGAAAAACAAAACAAATGAGTGTGAGTGACACCTGAAATTGCCTGATGTTTGGTAACAATAGAGATACAATATGGTAACCATCTTCAAGCAATTTTATGAATTTAAGGAGCAATCTAGTTTGTAAGATTATTTATACTGAATATTTAATTTAGCTAACATGTAAGTTGAAAAAAGAAAAAAATAGGAAGAGTGGGTAAGAAGAGAAAAAAAAGGAAAAGGAAGAAGATGATGAAAAGGAGGCAGAAAAGGTAGAGAAGTAACAGGAAAGTTCTCTTATCCTCCCTCCTACTGAGCCCTTAAATATAAATATAGAGATCTCACCAGAATCTTTCAATACAGGAATGGTAAGGGAAAAAAAATTTTGATACGATTTTCCCTTAAACATCAGAGGTTCAATTTGTAGGGGTCCACTTATACATGGATTTTTTTTGATAAATACATTATGCTACTGTAAATGTTTTCCTTACAATTTGCATTTTAAAAAAGATTTTTTAAATTTATTTTTTTGTCAGAGAGACAGAGAGCACAAGCAGGGGAAGAGACAGACAGAGGGAGAAGCACACTTCCCACTGAGCAAAGCACCCCATGCAGGACTCAATCCCAAGACCCGGTCCCCTTACAATTTTCTTATTAACATTTTCTTTTCTAATACTTAATACATGTAATAATACATATAACATACAAAATATGTGTTATTCAATTATTTATCATAAGGTTTCAACAGTAGGCTATTAGTAATCAAGTCTTTAAGGAGTCAAAAGTTATGGCAGATTTTTGTCTATGCAGGAGATCAATGTCCCTAACCTCCATGCTGTTCAAAGATCAACTGTAAATGCAATCAAAATTAACAAGAGCTTAGGGAACTACAATTAGTATTGTAGAAATACAAGTATTAAGACCATAAGACCTAGCTTGAATATATCTACCAAACTGTCAGAGCCATAGAATAAGCTTTTATTCTGACTTTAAACTGTAAGCACTTCAGAGACTATGAACATCAAGCTTTCCCCCAGGAATTACATTTGCCATTCAATAAGCTCTGGGGAAAATGTTTCAGACAGATAGTGGCTGTGTCCCTGTCAACATCAGACTGGGCTAGGGACAAATCCTAACAATTACACTGCATTTTATAAAACATCCTTATATTCTTTCAGGAAATGAATCATTTCATGCTCATCCATTTCTATTATGACGTGTGCAATACTACTTACTCCCCAGAAAATAAATTATAGCCATACTTTCTTCCAAAATGCTTGTAATGTCTTCTCCATCAATCCCCAAAGCAAAGAATGCTGTTAGCTGTTAAGGAGATTCTGGAAATGCTTTTGGATGGAAGAACCAGGAGACTCTGATGCTTAGAGGTATAGAGCAGGGCAGGGCATGCATAAATGAATAAAATCAGTGAAAGTTTTCCTTAAAGGATCAATCACTTTGACTCACAAAGATGAGAAATTTCCAGCACCTCCTAGATTTTGACCAAGGTTTCTTAAAGGAAAAGAATTTTAAATTCAAGTAGAATTACCCTATAAATCTGAATGAAGCAGATGGAAACCTAATGGGATTTTTTTTTTAACAAATTTAGTTTTTTGGACTGAGAGTTTATATAAGAAACTGTATCAAATCCCCACATTTTAAAATGGAGCTATAAAACTGAGTTGAAGATTAGTTCCTAAAATGTGAATATTTTTAAAAGACATTTGCCTTTGTTTAGAATTGCAAATTTTCCCAGCCATAGATGTGCACCCCATCTGTTCCTTTTTCCCTCCTGTTGAAATGCAGGTCCTATCAGATTCCAGTCTACCCACTTTTTCTTTCTTCTCCCTTTCTTAGAGGATGTACTCCTACATCTTCAGCCCTCTCCCTCTCTACTGATTCATCCTTTTCAATGTCCTGTTTTAATTCCATCTGTATCTTAAAAACTTAAAAACTTTGATCTCATATACCCCACTCTAAGTATCAACACTATTTCTCTTCTCCTCTCCACAAATTTTTCAGAGTTTATACTACCTGCAATTTCTTATCTCCTATCCACTCCTCACCAAATTGCATCTACCATGCTACAAATAATCCTCTTTCAAAAGTCACCAAATATCTATGTTGCTATTTCCAGGATACCCTTTTCTGTATGTATCTTACTTGTTTTATCATTCAAAATAGTCTAGTCTTCCTCCAGTAATTAAAGACCCAAACAACAGCAGCAATAATGGCTTATTTTCACTCATGTTACATGTCCATTACAGATCAGCTATGGTTGTGCTCCACTTCGGCTTCACTTAGGAAGTGATCACTTAGGATCCAGACTGTTAGAGCATCCTCTACCTGAATCATTGCTTGTGCATGGCTAAAGGAAATAGGGTAGAGGAAGTGTATGCTAGCTTGAAATGACTCATGTCACTCTGGTCAAAGTAAATGCATAGTCATGTGTGACTTTAACAGGGAGGAACAGTGAATATTGGTGAAGAGTAAGACAATCTAAGACACTTGGCATTTCAACTATTTTTTCATAGTTGAATACATTTTAATTTGTGTGACATTCTCATTACTTGGCTTCCATAACCCTGCTCTTTCCGGATATTCATTCCTTCTACCCCTCTGGCTCCTCCTTTTCAAGTACTTCTTTTGAGTGCTTTTCTTATCCAATCCATTAAGTTTGGAATTCTTCAGGGTTCAGTGTAAAACCTTTCATGATTATACATTCTCTCTCTAAATTTTCTTACCTACTTCCATGATTTAAAATATTGCCATACAGAATACATCAAAATAAAAAACTACTGCACAGCAAATGAAATAATCAACAACAACCAAAAAAAAAAAAAAAAGAAAGAAAGAAAAGAAAAGAAAAGAAAAGAAATCTTCTGAATGGGAGAAGATATTTGCAAATGACATATCTGATAAAGTGTTAGTATCTAAAACATATGAAGAATTTAGCAATTCTAAATTCTGAAGTGTTGAGTTGCTAACACCAAAAAAATCAAATAATCTAATTAAAATGGGTAGAAGATATGAACAGACATTTCTCCAAAAAAGACATACAGAGGGCCAAGAGACATGTGAAAAGATGCTCAATGTCTCTAATCATCAAGGAAATACAAATCATAACCACAATGTGGTATCACTTTATATCTGTCAGAAGAGTTAAAATCAAGAAGACAAGAAAAACAAGTGTTGGTGAGGATGTGGAGAGAAAGGAATCCTCATGCATTGTTGGTAGGAAAGAAACTGGTACAGCCACTATAGGAAACTGTATCAAGTTTCCTCAAAAATTAAAAGAAAAAAATTGCCATTTGATCCAGTAATTCCACTACTGGGTATTTAAATAAAAAATACAAAAACACTGGGGCGCCTGGGTGGCTCAGTGGGTTAAAACCTCTGCCTTCAGCTCAGGTCATGATCTCAGGGTCCTGGGATCGAGCCCCGCATCGGGCTCTCTGCTCAGCGGCGAGTCTGCTTCCCCCTCTCTCTCTGCCTGCCTTTCTGCCTACTTGTGATCTCTATCTGATAAGTAAATAAAATCTAAAAAAAAAAAAAAAAATACAAAAACACTAATTCACAAAGATATATGCACCCCTGTATTTATTGCAGCATTTACAATAGCCAAATTATGGAAGCAACCCAAGTGTCCCATCAACAGATTAATGGATAAAGAAGATGTGGTATATACATACAATGGAATATTACTCAAAAAGAGTATATAAAAAAATGAAAAAAAAAAAGAAATCTTGCCATTTGCAGCCACACAGAGAGACCTAAAGGGTATAATATTAAGTGAAATAAGTCAATCAGAAAAAGACTAATACCATATGATTCACTCATATGTGGAATTTAAGAAACAAATGAACAAAGAAAAAAGAGACAAACCAAAAAACAGACTCTTAAACATAGGGAACAAATCAGTGGTTACCAGAGGGGATGTGGGTGAGGGGATGGGTGAAACAGGTGAAGGGGATTAAGAGTATATTTATCTTGATGAGCACTGAATAATGTGTTGAATTGTTGAATCACTGTATTGTACACCTGAAACTAATATAACACTGTATGTTAATTATACTAGAATTAATATATATATAAATATAAAATATATGGGTAATATATATATTACATACTTATGGAATATATCAATATATACATAATGGGTAATGGGTATATGTGTGTGTGTATGCATATATAATGAGTAATGAATAAAAATAATGGGTATATATTATATACCCATTTTATATACATATAACACATAATATATATTATATATGGGAATATTATGTATGGATATATAATATCACATATACATATATGTGCATGTAATATACATATTATACATATATATTCATCATATATTTATAATTCTTATACCTATGCCCATAAATGCATACATATACCCATATATATGTGTATATCATATAACCCATACATTTAAAATTCTTAAATGTAAACTCCAGTTTTATCTATCTTTCAGACATACTCACTTACATATCACACAAGCATCCTGCATTTAAAAGGTCCAAAATGCAGCTTTTGATCCTCTCCTGGCAAAACCATTTCTCCCTCAGTCTTCTCATGACAGTAAATGGCATTTTCAGTCACCTAATTGTTCATGCCAGAAACCCAGAGTTGTTCTTAACACCTCCCGCTCTTTCACCACCATATCCAATCCATTACAAAGTTCTGATGAGTCTACCTCCAAAAATGATCTCAAATAAGGCTGGCTCCTACTATTTTTAGTCTAGTTTAAGCCAATGATACCTGTTACTTGAATTACCATAGTAGTTACTGTCTTAATTTCTCCTAATCTCCTTTTCTGCCCACTCTCCTGTATCCCTATGATTTCTCCTTAGAGAAATATGGATTATCATGTTTCCAATGTGTCCTCTCCACTCTCAGTAAGCTATCTTCTCTCTGAGTCTAAAAATATGGCAAAATCTTTCCTTACTCAGAGTTTGCAAAAAGCAGACCTCTCTGCCTGATTACACCTTCTCTTCCTCATTGCCCCCATCTTTGTCTTTGCTAACTGTTACTTATTTCTCCATCTGAACTAAAGGTTATTGCAGTAAGACATCTTGCTTGGGAATCCAGATTCATACTATTTTAACTCTTCCATAGCTCCATAATATTTTCTTGCACCACACTTTTAAAATTGGATATTGCATCAGTTTCCAGAGCTGCTAGTGTCACAAACTGGGTGGCTCAGGACAAAAGAAATTTATTCTCTGGCAGATATGAAAACCTGGAGTCTGACACCAAAGTGCTGAAAGTGCTGTGTTCTCACTGAAAGGTCTAGGGGAAGAGACTCTCTTGCTTCTTCTTTGCTTTTGGCGATTGGTGGTAATCTTCGGCATTCCTCAGCTTGTAAATAAATCACTTCAAGCTCTGCCTGTCTTCACATGGCTGTCTTTGTTGTGTCTCACATAATCCAACCTTCTGTGTATGTCTCCATGTTCAAATTTCCCTCTTATAAAGATACCAGTCACTGGATTAGGGCCCACCATAATCTGGTACGACCTCATCCTAACTTGACTACATCTGCGAAGAATTTATTTCCTTATAAGATCATATTCACAAGTTCTGGGGAGACGTGAATTTTGGGGGGACATTATTCAATTCAGTACAAGTATGTATACATTTATTATTCATATAAAAGGCACATTTTATATTTTGTGGCCCTTTATATATATGGTCAATTACAAATATTTGTTGAATGAATCTGAGAATATCTGGATAGTTTAGAAAAAAGTCAGCTAAACTGTGGAAAGAGCCAAGATGTCCTTCAACAGACAAATGGATAAAGCAGATGTGGTCCATATATACAATGGAATATTACCCATTGGAAAGGATAAGTACCCAACTTTTGCATCATAATGAATGGGACTGGAGGAGATTATGCTAAGTGAAATAAGCCAAGCAGAGAAAGTTAATTATCACATGGTTTCACTTATTTATGGAACATAAGGAATAGCATGGAGCATATTAACAGAAGGAAGGGAAAAATGAACGGGGGGAATCAGACAGGGGAGACAAACCATGAGAGACTATGGACTCCGAGAAACAAACTGAGGGTTTTAGAGGGGGAAGGAAGTGGGGAGATGGGTTAGTCCAGTGATAGGTATTAAGAAGGGCACATATTGCATGGAGCACTGGGTGTTATATGCAAATAATGAATCATGGAGCAATAGTGAAAAACTAATGATGTACTATACGGTGACTAACATAACATAATAAGAAAAGAAAGAAGAAAAAAATTAAGGGGCATTTTGAAGAGATAGGATCATACCAATATATCATTTTTTTTTAAGATTTTTTTTTTATTTATTTGACAGACAGATCACAAGTAGGCAGAGAGGCAGGCAGAGAGAGAGAGGAGGAGGAAGCAGGCTCCCTGCTGAGCAGAGAGCCCGATGCGGGACTCAATCCCAGGACCCCGAGATCATGACCTGAGCCGAAGGCAGAGGATTTAACCACTGAGCCACCCAGGCACCCCATACCAATATATCATTTATTGGAAGTAGATTTATCTTAGACTAGAGGATAATTTTTTGTTTTAATTTTATTGAGGTATAAATACAGATAATAAAATGCATCCATTTTGTTATTTATGTTTTAAGAAGTTGTGGCAAATATAACCACTCCCACAATTAAGATATTTCAGATATTGCAAGCTAAGGAATGCCAAAGACTACCAGAGGGGAGGTGGGTGGAGAGATGGTGATTAAGGAGTACGCTTGTTGTGATGAGCACGGGGTGTCATATGGAAGTGTTGAATCATTATATTGTACAACTGAAACTAATATTACACTGTATGTTAACTAACTTGAATTTAAATAGGAACTTCTTGAAAAAGGTATGCAATATTTCCATCACTCCAAAATATTTCTTTGTACTGCTTTGCAGTTAAGTCTCCTCACTAGGCCTACCCCCATTCCAGCTACAGGCAATCACTAATCTGTTCTCTGTCACTGTAAAGGAACTTTGCCTGTTCTAGAACTTTACAAGAATGGAATCATAAAGTATGCATGCTTTTATATTTTCCTTTCATTTACACAGCATAACATTTTAGGGATTCATCATTGTATTGTTTTTATCAATAGCTTATTCCTTTACATTGCTTATCAATTTTCATTGCATACATATACTACAATTTGTTTATCCATTCACTTGTTGATGGACATTGTGGTTGTTTCTAGTTTTTTAGCTCTTAAAAATAAGGTTTCTATGAACATTCTCATGAAAGATTTTGTGTGTATATGGATGATTTTTTTTTTAGTTGTTTTTGAGTAAAAACCTTTGTGTAGAACTGCTGGATCATATAAAACTTATATGCTTATAATTGTCAAATAGTTTCTCAAAGTGATTGTAATGTTTTACAGTCCTCTTAGCAACGCATAAGAGTTCCAGTTGTTATGCAACTTCACTAACATTTTGTCTTTTTTAGTCTTTTTAATTTTAGCTATTCTAGTGGGTATGCAATAGGATATCATTGTGGTTTTAATTCATATTTCCCTAATGATCAATGATGTTGAGCTTCTTTATATGTGCTTACCAACCATTTATATGTCTCCTTTTGTGAACTATTCAAATTTTTTACACATTTTATATTGAGCTATTTGAATTAGTGAATAGTTTTATAGTCTACATACCAATCCATTTTCCATATGCATATAATCCAAACATTTTCTCATAATCTGTGGCTTGACTTTTCATTTGTGCAAGTTTTTTGAAGAATAGACATTCATTTTGATGAAATCCAATATATTAATTTTTGTCATTGATAGTTCATGCTTTTTGTGACATAAAAGATCAAGATTTTATTCTATGTTTTCTTCTAGAATTATAAGTTTTGCTTTTACCTAAGTGTGTAAGGTGTGACATAAGAGGAATGGTTCACTTTTTTTCCATATGAATATCTAGTTTTTCCAATACAGTTTACTTTAATGACTATCCTTTCCCTATTGAGTTTCTTTGGCACCCGAGTAAAAGATTATTTGACTACATGTAAGTTTCTATATTTTTATAGACAATCCCTCTCTGGTTATTGATCTATATGTTTTTTCTAATATCAATACCACACTCTCTTGGCTTCTGAAGTTTTAATAGTTCTTGAAATTAGGTAGCATACATTTTTCAAGTTCCTTCTTTTTCAAAATTGTTTTAGCTTTTTATATTCTTTCAAATTACAAAAACTGCTTCATAATTTCTATTACACACAGAAATCCACTGATACTTTGAGTAGGATTGTTTGTATATATATCTCAATGTGAGAACAATTTACATCTTAAAATTTAAGTCTTCTAATTCATGGACATAATACATCATTCCATTTACTTAGATCTTTAATTTCTCTTGGTAATATATTGCAGTTTTCAGTATATAGGAATTGGATATATTTTTATGTTTTGATATTTTATGTTTTAATACACTTACATATGGTATTTTTAATTATTTTCAATTTTTTTTGTATATGCATGGTGATAAAATTTTTGTATGCTGACCTTGTATCCTGCAACCTGTCTAAATTCATTTGTTAGCTCCTGTAGCTTTTTTATAGATCTCTTAAGATTATTAACATACACAAACATGGTCTCTGAATAAAAATAGTTTTACTTCTTCCTATTATGTTTATCTTTTTTTAATTTTCCTTTCATTATTATACTAACTAGGGCATCTACTAAAATGCTGAATAAAAGTAGTAAAAAAGAAGCAGACATCCTTGTCTTTTTCCCAAATTTGGGAAAGAAATAATCAATCTTTCAATATTAGTAAAAATCTTCACCTTAGTTTTTTTTATAGATATATGTTATTAGATTGAGCAAGTTTTCCTCTATTCCTAGTTTGTTGAGTTTTATTAATCAATGGTTATTTAATTTTCTTGAATGCTTTTTCTGCATTTCTTGAGATGATTATATTTCTTGAGATGATCATATTGTTAATTTCCCCTTTTTAAAAAGACTTTATTTATTTGACAGAGAAAAACAGTGAGAGAGGGAACACAAGCATGGGGAGTGGGAGAGGGAGAAGCAGACTTCCTGCTGAGCAGGGAGCCGGTTGTGGGACTCAATCCCAAGCCCCTGGGATCATGATTTCTTCTATTATTTCTGTTCTTAGTGCATTAATTTCAGACAATTTTCCTTTTTTTATATTTTTTAAAAGATTTTATTTACTTATTTGACAGAGAGAGATCACAAGTAGGCAGAGAGGCAGGCTGAGAAAGAGGGGGAAGCAGGCTCGATCCCAGGACCCTGAGATCATGATCTGAGCCCAAGGTAGAGGTTAACCCACCAAGCCACCCAGACACCCTCAATTTTCCTTTTTTAACATAAACATTTAAAGCTTAAATGTCCCAATAAGCACTCCTTTCACTCCATAAAAAAATATATATAATTGTGTTTAAAAATATATAATTGTGTTTTCATTGTAATTCAGTTCAAAATATTTCCTAATTTTCTTTGTGATTTTTTTTCCCATTTGGGAATTTTTATAAATTTGTGAAAATCTCTTTCCATTATTAAAGAATTTTAATTCAATCTTTTGTGCTCAAAGAACGTACTTACATATGACTTCAAATATTTTAGGTATACTATGCTTGGTATATAGCACATTTTATTGAATGTTCCATGTGCATTTTAAAAGAATGTTCATTCTGCTGCTGTTGTGTACAGTATTCCATATTTGTCAAGGCCTACCTGGCAATTGCTAGATCTAGTTTCCTGATAGTATTACTCAACTACTCTCCTTAGTGATTTTATGTCTCCTTA
Source organism: Enhydra lutris kenyoni (assembly GCF_002288905.1). NCBI lineage: Eukaryota > Metazoa > Chordata > Mammalia > Carnivora > Mustelidae > Enhydra > Enhydra lutris. Next base: position 13,861,614 of record NW_019154105.1, on the reverse strand, counting down.
TTCTATTCTCCTTGAGACCTTCAACAATGATCATGGATTTATTTTTTATTGAAGTATAACTGACATACAATATTCTACCAGGTATGCACCATAGTGATTTGATATTTTTTACATTATGAAATGAACCCCCATGTTAAGTCTACTACCCACCTGTCACCTTACAAGTTATTATAATATTATTGACTATATTCACCATGCCATACATTACAGCTCCACCAAAAAAACTTATTTGATAACAGGAAGTTTGTACCTCTTCATCCCTTTCACATATTTTGCCCACCCCTCAGCCCCCTTTCTCTTTCTCTGTCTGATTTACCCTACCCAACATAATTGTCTCTAGATCCATCCATGTTATCAAAAAGAGCAAGGTTTATCTATTTCTTATTTCACATCTTTAGTTTTTGCTTCACATATTTCAAAATTTTGTTATAAGCTGCATATGATTTTGAGATTTTTATTTCTTGATAAATTGAAGTTTTCATTGTTAAAAATAATCAATAAAAATATGTTTCTGCTTGTCTATTTATTTATTATTAATATATACTTTTATTTTCTTATGATTAGCATTTATGCAATATGTTTTCCATTATTTACTTTTTTAAAAGATTTTATTTATTTTTACTTATTTTATTTGACAGAGAGAGAGAGATAGCGAGAGAGAGAGAGCATAAGCAGGGGGTGTGGCAGGCAGAGGGAGAGAGAGAGAAGCAGACTACCTGTTGAGCAGACAGCCCGCTGTGGGCCTCGATCCCAGCAATCTGGGATCATGACCTGAGCTAAAGGCAGATGCTTTAATCAACTGAGCCACTCAGGTGCCCTGACCATTATTTACTTTTAACTTATCCCCCCCTTTTTTTAACTTATCTTTGTCTTTACATATAAAGTGTTGTTGTTGTTGTTGCTGTTGTTTTGTTGTTGTTGTTTTACAAAAAGCACATAGTGCTTGCTTTTTTTAATGCAGTCTGATCATCTCTGACTTTTAATTGGGTGTTTAGATTATTCATATTTAATGTAATTATCAATAAGTTGAGTTTTTAACTCCACCTTCTTCCTTGTTTCCCCTTTGGCTATCTGTCCATTATTCTCTCGTCTTTGCCTGCCTTCATTGTATTAATTGAGTTGTTTTTTTTTAATATTTCATTTTATTCCCACTGTTGTTATTTATAGTTTTATATTTTTATATATATTTATATACTTATATATATATTTATATATATACTTATATATATATATTTATATATATTTTATATTTTTGGTGATTAATCCAGGGTTTATATTTGCGTCTTAACTTACCACTGTCTACTTTCAAATAATAGGATACTATCTTGAATAATATAAAAACTCTATAACAACTTACTTATGTTGTCCTCCCCTCCAGTCCTACACACCCATTGGGTCATAAAATTTTACTTCTATAACTTTCCCTGTATCTTCCTCCTTCTCTACTTATACATTCTCCATCAGGATTCGTGTCTCTTTATCAATGTCTTTTCCAAATTAAAATTGTCCAATAACATCTTGAAAAACAATTGCCTCACTTTAGAGATTAGCATTCTAATGTCTATCATAGGCACTCAGAGGGAGCCATAGGGATAAAACAAGATAATATACTCAAAACACCTTATAATATTTAAAAAGAGTTATACATGACATCTTCAAATTTCCAGGAGTATTTTCTTGAGTAACATATGCAACCCCCATACAAACATAGCAAGGCATCTATTTAAATTCAGTACTTTGAAATATGTGGCACATGAATGGACATGAATTCAATTCAGGTTTTGAGCCAGAATTTACTTGTGTGCTTTCTGTAAAATGAAATTTGATAAACAAATAATATTGTCATCATGGCAAATACTTAGCATACCTAACTGTGAAGGACAGCAAACTATTTTGAAGCACCACAGTATCAGTAGCTTTCATTAAAAGAATTAATATGGGTAAAGTCTGTTTGAAAAGCGCAAGTGGATACTTTAAAATAAATGCTCTTCTCCATCCTCCCCCTTCAAAGTCAGCATTTACTCATTTTAGCCCAAAGTACCAAAGCTATATTTCCTTTGAAATATACTATAATTCAGATTTTACATCAAGTTGTAGTGACCTTCCTTTCAGTTAGGGTGAGTTAGTGGGGTTTTAAACTATTTTTATCACATAAATACTGTAAATAGCAATTGGGCCTACAGCTATCCCTCCACACTAGAGAACTGAGTATTGGAGGGGGGCTAAAGGAAGAAGAATTACTTTCATTGTATCATCTTTGCAGTGCTTAAATCTTTTACCATGAATATAAATTACTTTTTCAATTAAAAAAAAGCTGTTTAATAAAACCATTAAGTGATATAATTTCATAATTTCATTGTGCATGGTCCATTATGGATTATAAATTGCCAGTAAGTATGCATATCTACCTTTATTAGCACTATATCTGAAAAGGTATTTGTTGTGCATAATTGACTACTGTTTATTACATTTTAATGATTATAAATGCACCATACTCATATACTAAATATAAATAATTAGTGATGAGTAAAAACATTTTTTCTTGACAATGTTAAATAGCTAATAAATATCAAAATTTCATTGATTCCCATTAAAATTAAAATTCAGTCAGTGGGCTCATACTTAAGGCCACTACACAGTCAGATAAGAATGCTGTGACTTCTTCTTTGAAATGCCATATGTCCCATACGTTTTTTGCAGAACGTTAAAAATGACAAACAGTGGTGTAATGAAGTGGAACCTCCTATTATTTCATCATGGTTTATCATTATATCACTGAAACAAGGACACTGACTTGTAAAATCTACTAGCTCCCTCCAATTTACATTTAGAATTACAGAAAATTAAATAAGAAATATAATTAGGTTGTTCCTGTGGGAAAACCCAAGAAGCACTCTTTCCAATGCCTCCCTTCACAAATATTAATGCTTTATTCAAATGTGTTGCCCCTAATACTGGATTGGGAACTGGGAGAAGCTAACAAACCAGCATTAAGTTAGACACCTTAAGAATGAGATCAGCCCAGAGAACCTGGCAAACTAAAGAGAAAATTCCATTTTCTTCTTACCTATTTCTTTCCATTTAATTCTGGAGGCTATTCTAGAACACCAATTCTTATAGAATGGTTAAGAAGGAAATTATTCATATTCTATATAGGTTTTTGTCATGTCTAAATAGCAGCTCTGTCTTCATAAGGATTTCTGTAATTGGAAAATAGTTATGTGTCAGTTGATTATTAACATATAGACTTAAAGTAATTTCTATTAAAATCCCAACATGATTTTTTTGTAGGTATAGATAGGTCATTCAAAAAATTATATGGAAAAGGGAAGAAATTAATTTTGAAAAAGAAGAATAAACTGGAGGCATCAACTTACCCCATTTTGAGTCATTCTACAGCTACAATAATTGAAACTGGATATTACTGGTGAAGGGATAGATACAGAGACAGAACAAGACCAAGAAGGACAAGAAGAAGAGAAGACAAAGAAGGAGCAGGAGGAGGAGGAGCAAGGAGTAGAGGAGGAGGAGGAGGGAGGGGGAGGGGATGAAAGGAGGAGGAGGAGGGGAAGGAGGGAGAAGAGGGGGATGAGAGAAGGTGGACAAGGAGGAGGAGAGAACAGGGACAAGGAGAAGAGGAGGGAGTGACTGATTAGCAGAGTCAGCAGCTGGAGGAAGAAAAAAGAGGAGAGGCCCTCCAGGGCAAACAGATTGGGTGAACAAGCTGGGGCCAGCCTGAGGAAGAAGGTTGATTGTCAGATGTTCTATATATCGTCTGGAGCCTTGATGACCACTCTTGTCTCACTCAAAAGCCTTATTTCCCAAAGTTTATCAAATATTTCTCAAATATTATCATTTCTGACTTCCACTTTGAAGAGGAGTAAACTAAGACTGAGGAGAAGGATTTGCTTAGGACCAAAGTGAGCCAAAGTGAGACCTGTATGTCACCACAAACTGCAGGATGCTCAGCCCTTTGCAGCCTCTGTATAGGGAAGGAGAAAAGGTGGGGAAAGCCCACTTGTTTTTGGGCTTACATGTACATGGATGAGCATATCTTGGGTATTGGATGAGGTTAGTTACTTGAATGGTGATTTTATTTTCTATGAAAATTCATACACTAAAATTATTCATACACTGAAAAATGAGTAAGTGTCTTTTAGATTTTAAGTAATAGAAAATGTTTAAGTTTATCTGTCTCCGCTCTTTTAGGAGGGTATGCTCCGTTTAGCACAACTTATCGGCTTTAGCAGCATCGGAGGCTTCCATGGGTGCCATCTTCTCTAAGTATGTTCATTGATTGATTCTTTATACTCCTCTTTTATAGTCTTTGCTTCTCAGACAGCTCAAGTGGCTCTACACTGGCTCTAAAATTCAAATAAAACTTCTAGCCTCAATTTTTAAGACTTTACACAACTGGCCCCTCCACTTTTCACATTTAGATCCAGATTCCATTCTCTCAAACCATATCCCTCCTCCTCCAACCTTTGCGATAGAATTCACCTATCCACTCCAGGTTGTATGCAATCTCTAGCCATTTTGTTATTTACCAGCCATGCCACTTAAAACCTTTCAGAGTTGTCCTTTAATCTCAGACTAAGAGACAAAATCCTTGAACGTGGTCTGCAAGACCAGAAAGGTTCTGCTTTCGCGTCCCTCTCTGGTTTCAACCCCCTACTAATTTCTTCCTTGCTCCAGACACTGGCGGCCAGCTAGACAGGATTTGTTCGGTTTTTTGTCTGGTTTCGTTTTGTTTTTCCATTTCTTGTGTGCATTGTGTCTAGGTTTTCCCTCTTCATTCTGTTTGAGAAGTTTTTCCCTCCTTTTGTTATTGAAACATAATTTCCACAGAAAAGCCTTTCCCGGATGCTTTTATGGTAGGTCTGCTGAGTTGGGAAATACAAATGACAATAGTAATAACAACCATGATATACTTAACATTTATTTCACTTTTCTATTGTACCAGTATCAGTTCCAGATATTTTGCACATATTTATCAATTTATCTTTAAAATAACCCAAAAAAATCAACACCATTACAGTCCTTTTACAGACAGAGAAACTAGAGCCAGTGAGACACTCAGCCCATGTCTCACTGCTAGGAATTGAGGAGCTAAGCTTCAACTACAGGCAGCCTGACGCCAGGTTCCCTGCTCTTAACCAGTGGCACATTAGGATGCTTCATCTCTCTGAGGCAGAAAATGCAGCGACTCTTTTTATTTCAATGAGACAGAAATTTCAGGACACCAGGAGATAAAGATTCACCAAATTTCATAGGCTCTTACCACTGTTAAGCAACATCAAATCCAAATACTATTTGCACTGCTTATAGTCTTCTATTTGAAAGTGGGAATTTTCAATTACCCAGTTTTATATGTTCCCAAAGTTGGTGTGATTCAATGATTCTTAAGATCCTAGGAAGGACGAGGCAACATTTCCAGCAAACAGTAAGGACCGTGTTATTACTTTCCCTGGAGCAGAAATTGTGGGGTAAAGTTGAAATCCCATTATAAAAATGTATTGGCCCTATTTGAGACCTATATCAAAAAGAGAAGAAAGAAGAAAAGAGAAAAAGAGGGAGAGAGAGAGGGAGGGAGGAAAGAAGGAAGAGAAGGGGAGGGAGGGAGGGAGGGTGGAAGGAAGGAAGGAAGGAAGGAAGGAAGGAAGGAAGGAAGGAAGGTAGGTCTGTCTTATACAAATGTTATACAAACGGGCTTTAAGCAGAATAGAAAATAGTACAGATGCTACTTTTTCTCTTTCCATGTGAATGCCCATAGGTTACAACAATGTTCTCACATCTTATTTTAAAACCACAGTAATTACACATTAGTCTCATTTAGTTTGCTAAAAGGGATTGTATTTCCACAGTTGTGCCTGTCACTTCAGACCCACTTAGGGAATTTTCCTAGGATTACACCACTGTCCCCTATACTTCCTGAGGGCCCTCCCCCCAATCTCTCATTTGGCCCTCACTGCTTTTTCTTTAATATTCTGCACTTTTCTTTTCTTTTTATTCTCTTCCTCACTGACCCAGGAAAGCAGAGATCATTTCAGTCCAGTTCACCCATTGGGAAACGACCCAGAAAATTTGTTGACCAGCTACACTATGAACAAGTTGATTGAACAATTATTTCATTTATTATTTCAATGTTTTCATTCAACAAATATTCTCTAATATATAGGAGAATATAAAACACTGACAAGACACAGAGCTTGTCAAGAATTTTATAGTCTAAGGAAAACAGACAGTTCTAGGACATTTCAGGTAGGTTTATGTTGCAACAGGTATGAGCATAGAGTGAGAACCCATAGGAGAAAGAACTACAATCTCAAGCTATTTGTCCAGAGGAAAGACACTCAGTTTGATAACTAAAAGAGGACTTGAAGCAAAGGGGAGAGAAGGTACTCCCGTGAATAAATATAGAAGCAAAAGTATAGGGATTTGTGGACCTGGGAATGGTGAACCATAGAGTGGGAAAAGTGAATCTCAGAGGGAAGAAAGGGCCAAGCAATGGAAGGGACGGCCTAATGTGCTGTGGAGATTATTATAGTAATCCAGGTGATGGATACTGGCACCCCAATCTGGTAAAATCTGATAGAAATGAGTTTAAGAACCCCTAAAGGAACAGAATCAACAAAACTTCAGGACAGATTCAATGTGACTCCAAGTTTTGTGACAAAGACTGCTACTGTCACAGCCTGCATAGCCACATATACAGAATGTAGATGGTGTGAGTACATATGGACACAATCATTCCTCATGCCGTCTTTCTAATTCCCTCTTATTTAACTTTTTTATAATTAGTTTTTTTTTAAATGTCCACAGTCAGAATATTTTTACCTTTTGGAATTCCTACAGGGCCCAATATCAAGGTCTCTACCCAAGGATTCATCCAATATATTGTGTATCCACTTTTCTTCCTCAAGTTTGCACACCAAGTTCCTACCAGGACATTGGGCCTCCTCACTGAATTCTCGCCCTCAAAAAACCTTCCATGCGAAGGTTCAGTTTGGTACTTTTTAATGACCCAGTTACAAAGCTCTCATTTGGCCTTTCTCCCATGCTTGCCTCCTATGTTTTAGTGACTTCCAATACTTCACCTTCATGTTTATGAAGACAACGAATTACATCACTGGTCTGTATCATCTGGAAATATAGGTCAAATATAAAGAGAAGTCCTCTGAAATTAAATTGACTTCAAAAAATAATTTTTCTCTCTACTATCAACATTTAATATTGCTTTCAGAAAGGGATTCTGCTTGCTTCTCTATTATTTTGGTATTCCACTATTTTTTTAAAGTAGTCAGATGTTCCATATACTGGATGGCCACAGGGGGAATCTAAGCAGAGTTCAGACTTTCATGCATGAGCACCGAAGGCAGCATGAGGGGATTCAGCAGAGTGAAGGCCAGTCCTTTACAAATTTAGGGGCATAAATCAAGATTAGGTAAAGCATGTTCCCACTAGTCCCATGAATGGTACTGCCATGCCCTATAACATTCAGATAGTTGAATGCAGAAAGGAATAGTCTTAAATTATTACTAATGAGATGGCTATCAGAAGGAACTGCCTAGTGGGATCTGTATTCTTGTTCCTGTCTCTCCATGTTCTGCATGACTTGCATTATGAGTCAAATGCAAGGCAGGAAAGCCAGATCTGACGATGAAACAGCTTCTTCTGATTCCCCCACATCATCCTTCCTGCCTTCTTGGGGAGGCTGTTGATATTCACATAGAACTTCCTCAAGATGCCCTTTTTACAGAATAATAAATCAGACACCATGCTTTCAGTATGGTAGTTTTGCAGAAACCAATATGCCAATCATTCTTTTCCTAACCATATTCTAGTTTCAACCATGATGATTGGCATTAGGACCCTTCACTTGGTAGTGCCTTTAATTACAGCAGAGAGAATGCCCTCCTACCAATAAGGGTATTTCACAATCTAGCAGTGCAATATCTCCTTTGTGGTCCATAGTGAAAGGAATTTCTATTTTGGCAGTGTTGTATCAAATGGTAAGGCAAATTGTAAAGATAATTACTTGATGAATGGTGTGGCAAGACTGTACTCCTACATTATTAAACTGTGCATAAATACATTCAGCCCACTGTTTTCAAAAGTCTCTTTCACTTAACTACAGCCAGCAGAGTTTTCCAAACTTTAACACTTAAATACTTTGAGTATGCTTTGGTAGTTCAAGGAAACAATGGTATAAAATTAGTCTCAGCTTTTAAGAATTTGTGTTGCTTTTTGAAACTGTTTTTATCTTAAACGCTCTTTCTTATTGTACAGTTTCTTTTCGAGGGCTGGAAATATTGAAAATATCTTGTTATCACATAGATTTTAAATGGTAGGTGGAAAGTCAAAGTACAGCCTCACAAAAGTGCATTCGAAATGGTTAACTAGGCTCCATTGAACTGTTGCAGCCAAGAGAGTGAGGTTAATGGTTTAATCTGGAGGTGTTATGGAGTCCATACTTCTTGGAGGGAGTAGGAAAGTATAAGAGTGACATTTTTTTTTACAAGAAAACCTCAATTAGGAAGCTACTCATTCCCTCCAAGAGGTATTTTAAGTACCCTTTGTTTCATTGTACTGCAGCAGAGAACAAAGGAACTGAACATGTAGGCAATGAGCCAGGGAGCTTAGAGCAAAACTGAAGTTTCAAAATAATAATAATAGGAATAATAATAACAATAATAATAATAATAAAGCCCACAACAAAATAAAATGGTAAAACAGCGGTCATTTTGTGAAAGTGATTCTCCTTATTAACGTAATTGATAACATCTTGCTTAAGGAAAACATTGAACAAATGTAAAAACAAAAATCAAATTGTAATAATGCCTCTAATCTAAATTGTACTAAATCACTACAGGCCAATTATATATAAGAACCACCAAGAAGAGTCAGTGGAATTTGGAAATGTTAAAAAATAATTTAAAATATAAATAACCATAGAAATAAAAGTTATCATTTATTAAGTATTTACTATTTTTCCAACACCATGCTAAATATTTTCTATGTATTGCATTATTTAATACTCACAATAAATTTATGAAGCGAGTGCTTATTTTAGCATCAATTTTATAAATGAAGAATTGATGCTTAGAATGATCACAGAATTTATCAAAGATAAGTGGTAAAAATAAGTTTCTGACCCAGTCAAAAGCTCTTTTATCATATTCTTTATCACTACTCTAAGAAGAAATAGTGTCCAGATAAAGCAGATTATTCTCCTGATTCCCTTTACCAGCTCCTTAATAAAAATGAGTCAAATAAATGAATTAGTAAGAGTGAATAATTCCAACTTACATCAGAGTCTCAGTAAACAATATTTGTAATTTTTGTATAACCTTATGCTTAACTAGAAAAATGTCTCTACTTATAGCTATAGAGTGAAAGTTTAGTCAGTCTCAAAAATTCTTTCATATTTTCCTTGAGGTTTCTAATTAAAGTCTTAATTTCATTCCCAGATCCCACGTGGGAACAGAACACTTTATAGAATATTTTTATAAGATGTAATTTAATCTGGGAGCATTCCATGGTAAAGAAATACTGACCTGACCATAGCTATAATTAATGTCATTTTTATTGATGGCAAGGTTGCACGAGCTTTAGAAGGCAATTTTTAGTAATAATTTATCTATCTTCTATCTAGGTATTTTTGCTTTCCTTGTGTATGATGATCATTTCCCTATGTTTTATATAAAAAATAGATTTGCTCATGCATTCATGCATAAATGCACACACTTGCAGGCTTCACATATATGTACACAAGCACACATAGCTATAGATTTTTTTTTAATAATTTCAAAGCTATTGTGGTTGAGCAGGTACTTTGATAGCTTAGCAGTTATATTCATGCAGTGTCAGCAACTGCCCAGGCTATGATGGTATAAGGACACTAATGATATTATATTCACTGAGCTGCCATAATAAGTTTCCAGAGAAAGATAACTTAATTGACAGCCTATTATCAGAGTACATATATGGGTGCTCTGGCGTTCGGAATGTGCTCATTGAAGCCAAGGTAATTGAGGCATCAGGTGATTTGAGTAATGGTGATTAGAATCATCTGTGTGCAATGTGCAGTGAGTAAGAACATGTGTAGAAAAGGATCCTGTTTTATGAGACATTTAACTGTTGAGACCCCTGAATAACCTTGCTATTCTTTTACCCTCCTCACTTCTAAATCTGCTATGAATGCAAGTTGGAAATAGTTTAGACAAAGATTCCTGAGAACAATTTTTGTTAACAATTCCCAAGTCTTAAAAAAAAAAAAAATTATTTTTAAGGCAATCTTGATACATTTAAACTTTACTTAATACTTTTTCAACAAGTATATATTTATGCTCCTTCAGCAGTCTATACCATAGTTAAAAGAATCACACATGATTTTTAATGTGGTAAAACATAACGTGATGATAGTTTATGAGAGAACCAAGCAGAATTGCAGATATTGTTAATGAGTAAAAAAAGACTGTGTAAGTACATGGAAAATTCATGAATAACTGAATGCACAACCTATAACAACTTACTACTTCTTAATAAAAACAATCCTAATTATATTTTAAAAACATATATTTATCCTGGAATAGATTGTACAAATTTTAGTATTGTTCTAGTTTACATTAGGCCTGGGGTACTTAATACTGGTAGGAAAACAAAACATGATGTACAAAGAAAGCACAAATCCGTAGGACTTTTTGAATAAACTATCAGTAAAAATTATTATCCTAAACAGAGAAATCCAGAAATGAAGTCTATTTGATGTCTTGTTTTCTCCAATAGGTGTTCACAGATATTTAGTGAATAAATGAATGTATATTCAGGGACCAGAGGTTGGAAACCTAATTATAGGATTATAGTAATTTCCTTTGGAATCATTTTCCAGGAGCAATTACCACCAAATAGTACTAAATTTTAAATACTACATCAAGTCACTAAAAAACTTTAAGTTATGTTACTCTGAATACTGATTAGTAAATTTTATTAAATGAGGGTCCATATGATCATGACTTTACTCCATATGAGTACCCGTGTAAAGAACTATTCCCCAAAATGTAGGGAAACAGTGAAAGTTAGCAATATATAGAAATGTAATGTTAATGAAGCCTCCAAAATAGCCATTACCATGGCTTATACAGACTATGTGGAAATATCAGAACCAACTCTATGGCAAGTCACTAGATCCTAAAGGCCCCTTCTCTTTTTGGGTCCCCTAGGGTCTAGGTCGTAGCCCTGCCTATGACATTTCTATATCACTTTTCTCTCTAAAAAATGAATGAAAGAGGCTTGGTTGGTCAAAAGTAGCAATACCTACTCATTAATAAAAGACTTAAGCTTGAAGATAACCTTTCTTTCCTTTAAGTCAGGTCTTTAGTTTTCCTATATCATGGTTTATCGTAACCACTTTATATTTTAGCCGAAAAACTTCCACGCTGTTAGAGTCTAATTAGGTAGTGACATTATGGGTAAACTCTGAAGAACAGACATTTGGAAGAGTAGAACAAGAGGTCATGTCTGCTAAGCATATCCTGGTGCAGTAGATGTGTCCTAATAACAGACATCAGAATAACCCTCCTAATAGGTTAATTAACGTTGCCAATAAGGAAAGAAAACAAAATCACTACCTTACATGACTTCTTTCAACTAATATTTTCTATAATAGGTCTGATGAAAGAGGTTGGAAGTTACAAGGCAGCTGCTGATTTCACGAAAAGACCTTTCTTGTCGATCAGTCGTATACCTCACTGAAGAAAGGAATCATTAACAACCTATAAGGCTTTTATTAAACTTTAATAAGAGGAGCAGTCGCTAGGATTTATCAGTCTCACAGCTAGCATGGAATCTTTTATAACTTCTCCATGTTCACATTTATTTTTAATCATCTTTCCTGAAAAATGAATTCATTTTCCTGATTCCCCTGTTTCAGTCAATTCTACTATCATCCAGCATTAATAATTACCCAGAAAGGAAAGTCTAGACATAATAACCAGATCTGTTCAGTCATCAAATCCTATCATTTTTTTTCCCTTGGGATATTTCTTTTTTTTTTTTAAAGATTTTATTTATTTATTTGACAGACAGAGATCACAAGTAGGCTGAGAGGCAGGCAGAGAGAGAGAGAGGAAGAAGCAGGCTCCCTGCTGAGCAGAGAGCCCGATGCGGGGGCTAGATCCCAGGATCCTGGGATCATGACCTGAGCTGAAGGCAGAGGCTTTAACCCACTGAGCCACCCAGGCGCCCCTCCTTGGGATATTTCTCACATTCAGTCTCTTCCTTTGAATTTCTGTTGCAGTCAACAATGGTATGATTAGATCCAGGAATTCCTAGAACCCAGAGACTAGACACACATTGACAAACAAGATAAAAAAATGTAAGGAAATCTGTTGTGTTTTGGCTGCTTTGTCTTTCTTTTAGTATTTATCCCTTCCACAGTGAGTATAGTCTTGAGGACCTCACAGTGTAATGGAAGTCTACTGCATTTGAGCATTTGATCTCGTTAAGGAAGTCAGGGAACACTTGCCCAAGGAATTTAATCTGAAGCTGAGCCACAACATGAGGAGAAAAAAATCAACCAATAAAGAGAAGGAAGGGTCATCCAGGCTGAGAGAATCTCACTTACAAAAGCTCTGTGATGGTGAATACTAGGGTCAAAAGGAAAGCCTGTGTTGCTCCCACAGAGAGCTTTAGGGAACACAGTCACACGAATGAGATTGGAATAGAAGGGACAAAACCATGCAGCCTTGAGGGCTATGTTAAAGAATTTTGTCTTTATTTAAAAAAAAAAAATCACTGGATACTCCATGAAACTTCAAATGTAGCATGCTGGGGAAGGGGGGAAGCTATCTTAACCTTGAACTCTGATTTCTCCCCCTTCATTTCCTATCTTTTAGTGAAAGGTGTCCTCCATCCACAGTCTAAAACAGAAAACTTGGAGGCTTCCAGATTCAACTTGTCACTAAAGTCAGTCTTTTCTACCTCCTACACATACCTCAAATTTATGCCATTTCTATCACTGCTGTCTAATTCAGACTTCATTGTTTTTCTTGATTTATATGATTAGAATTCTCCCTGTTCTCTAACTCAGACTCTTTCTAATCCATCCTCCTCACTGCTCAAGACACATCTTAATATTACTAATATAATCATCTTAATCCCCTTCTTAGAATCCTTCATAGTAACACTGACTTTTGGTTCTGATTTCTTAATTTATTGTAGAAGCCACTACCTAAATCTTTATTCTGTCTTATGACCTCTTTAAATACATCTTGATTTCAATACTGAGCTGCTTATAACATAAATGAATCCTATTGTTTCGTGTCTACATGATGTTCTTCTAACTTGGGTTCCCTTCTCCAGCCTTATCAAGATAACAATACCTCGACTTCAAGACTCAACTAAAGCATTACCTCCTCAAGAAAGACATTCACTCTCCCACTCTGGCTCCATCAACTTTTAATAGAGTGGTTGAAATGTGTAGTGATGTTTGGTTTTAAGGTTCATCACTTCAAAGAGATTACAATCTAATTGAGTTCAGGGGCTATCATATTTATCACTATATTTCTAGCACCCAAAGCAATGTTTGAATCATTGAGAAACTTAATTTTTTGTCAAACATTTAATTTTGTAATAATTTCTTGCAGTAAATAATTTTAAAGTTATTAAATTTGAAATTATGATTGAGAGAATGTATCTTGCTCAAGCAGCAATTTGTCAATTAATAAGGAGCTCCCTTCCCCTGTGCAATAAAAAGCCACTATTTATATTATAGATAGCTCTTTAATTTCTGAGACATGATTTAGCCTCACTGTTTACTGTCTTCTCATGGGCCATTATTAACATTAAACATAATGTTATGGATAAATATAATTCCATTAGAGGATTTTCTGTGAAGAGTCCATATATAATATATGTGATATATAGTATTCTAAGATTCTAATATTAATGACAATAGTAATGAATAGTAATGAAATGCCTACAATTTCAGGCCAACATCATCTCTTTATATACAGACACAGTACTCCTAACACCACGGAATAATTCTGGGAAGTTTAAAACTCTGAACAGTGATGAGTAAGTAAAAAAAAAAAAAAGCAACTTTATTAATTCCTTAGGTATAGAAAGTTTTCAGGGAAAACTCAGGAGTTGCAGCTTTGTATCATTTGCTCAGGGAAGGTCTCACTGAAAGAGTGACATTTGAACAAACATCTGAAAAAGGAAAGCCCACTCAGCACCCTAGAAAAGAGAAATCAGACCAGTAGAGACTGACAAACCAAGAAAAACTGAGACCCAAATAAGGTCAAGAGAGAAGAAAGTTTGAAGAGGGAAGAAGGGAGAACAGCTCAAATGCTACAGAGTGATTATATAGGATGAAGACTGAAGAACATGTATTCGTTTTCATGATTTTTTAATAGCAGTTTCAAGGGAAGGGAGGGGCAAAGAAAAATATAAAATGAAACAACAATCTCATATTCAACAAGTTGAAAAGCAACAAAGAGGTGAGAATTGGAGAGAATTCAATACATATTAACATATTCTTTCTTTCTTTCTTTCCTTTATTTTTCCATTTTATTCTCTTTTCAGTGTTCCAAAATTCATTGTTTATGCACCACACCCAGTTCTCCATGAATATGTGCCCCCTCATAATACCCACCACCAGGCTCACCCAACCTCCCACCCCCTTCCCCTCCAAAACACTCAGTTTGTTTCTCAGAGTCCATAGTTTCTCATGGTTTGTCTCCCCCTCCAATTTCCCCCAACTCACTTCTCCTCTCCATCTCCCTGTGTCCTCCATGTTATTCCTTATGTTCCACAATAAGTGAAACCATATGATAATTGACTCTCTGCTTGACTTATTTCACTCAGTCTAATCTCTTCCAGTCCCGTCCATGTTGATACAGAAGTTAGATATTCATCCTTTCTGATGGAGGCATAATACTCCATTGTATATAGGGACCATATCTTCTTTATCCATTCATCTGTTGAAGGGTATCTTGGTTCTTTCCACAGTTTGGTGATTATGGCCATTGCTGCTATGAACACTGGGGGACAGATGGCCCTTCTTTTCACTACATCAGTATCTTTGGGGTAAATACCCAGTAGTGCAATTGCAGGGTCATAGGTTAGCTCTATTTTTAATTTTTTAAGGAATCTCCACACTATTTTCCAAAGTGGCTGCACCAGCTTGCATTCCCACCAACAATGTAAGAGTGTTCCCCTTTCCCCACATCCTCTCCAATACATGTTGTTTACTGTCTTGTTAATTGTGGCCATTGTAACTGGTGTAAGATGGTATCTCAATGTGATTTTGATTTGAATCTCCCTGATGGCTAGTGATGATGAACACTTTTTTATGTGTCTGTTAGCAATTTGTATGTCTTCCTTGGAGAAGTGTCTATTCATGTCTTCTGCCCACTTTTTGACATGATTATCAGTTTTGTGTGTGTTGAGTTTAAGGAGTTCTTTATAGATCTTGGATATCAGCCCTTTGTCTGTAGTGTCATTTGTGAATCTCTTCTCCCATTCCATGGGTTGCCTTTTTGTTTTGTTGACTGTTTCTGTGCTGTGCAGAAGCTTTGATCTTGATGAAGTCCCAAAAGTTCATTTTTGTTTTTGTTTCCTTTGTCTTTGGAGACATATCTTGAAAAAAGTTGCTATGGCTGATGTCGAAGAGATTACTGCCTATGTTCTCCTCTAGGATTTTGATAGATTCCTACCTCACATTGAGGTTTTTTATCCATTTCGAGTTTATCTTTGTGTATGGTGTAAGAGAATGGTCGAGTTTCATTCTTCTACATGTAGCTGTCCAATTTTCCCAGCACCAATTAAATGACAATTGCATCACTCTACACTGAGTTCATCAAGAGATTATGTTGCCATTCTCTTGGACATGTGTCCACATCTTACCACAATTCATTCCCTACAGTGCTATCCCTAATCTAAGCCACCACCCTCTCTTTTCTGGACAGTTAATACAGCTTCCTAATTGGGCATTCTTCCTATTTTCTTGCCTTTTTCAGATCTATTTGCCACTCAGGAGCAAGAATATTCTAGTTAAAATATCACTTCTCAAATCAAAACCCATCAGTAGCTTCCCTTTCACTCACGGTCTCTTCATTGATCACAATACCCTAGATTATCTGTCCCCTACTACCACCTGTTGACTTCAAATTCTACAAATGCCTACTTCCCCCACTCAATTCCAGCCATACGGGCCTTTTCATAGTCCTCCAATAAGTCAAAGGAGTTCTTGTCCATGAGCCTTTGTGCATGCTGTTCCTGCGGCTTGAAATATTGTGTCCTTCAGTTATTTTTCTAATTTTCTCCCTCCTTTTCTTCAGGTCTTTGCACAAATAATACTCTTTCAGTGAGGTCTTCCTGAGAAACTAATATAAAATTGCAAACTCCTCTTCCTTGGTCTCTCTCTATATACCATCCCTGCTCTTCTCTTTTTCCCCAGTACTTATCATTATGTAAAATTCTATTTTATTTACTTCTTAGTTTATCATATGTCTCCACACACTATAACATTAGCTTCGTTAGAACAGGGATTTGTATCTGCTTTATTAACTGTTGTGTCTGCAGTGCCTAGAATATGCCAATAATATCATAAGTATTGAATTAGTATTTGTTGAATAAATGAAAGAGTGGATGTCAAGAGAAATAAAAAGATTAAATAGAGCAAGCAAAGTTTTGTGGAAGGATTTTATAAATATGGGCAAACTACAATGTGTGTATATACTGTCAAAAAAAGACAAAAGTAAAATGTTGAAGATACAGAAAAACTAGAAAATTACTGACAGAACAAAGAATGCAAAGCAGCAAAGCAGTAAGAAAGCATGAATATAAGCACGAAGATAAAGTTAAAGGTGAATAGAAGGGTGCCTAATCTATGTTTACTGGGATTCAGTATTTACTGCTCCTCACTGTTCTCAGAAATTAACTTAAATGCAAAAAACGAGATTAAAACAACTTGTGATATGTCAAAAATAAGTTGACATGTTTTTCATTGTATTTTCATGAAAAGAAATTTTTTCATGCAAACGGATATTATGTACTATCCCTAAGAATTACACTAATTAGTTAAACAGTTAAACAGTAATGTGTTTAAATATGTACAAAATAACATTTTATTCATGACTTTTAGGAGACCTACCAAAGAATTCAGATCCATCAAATCAAATCCAAGTCCAACTACTAGAAATGATCAACACTTTTTTTAAAGATATTTATTAGGTTAATGGGATATTAAAGGAGACCCATTGTTATCCCATCTGGATCCAGCATTGCACAAATTAACATAAAGGCTTAAATAAAAATGATTTCCTTCTTTACTATCTGCATAATAATATCAAAGAAGTCAAACCTCACATCAAACAAACGATCATCCTCAAACTAATTTCACAGGCCTAGTAGGCCTGATTAGTTTTGACAGCATGTAAAGAAAGGACTTGTTGAAGTGTTCAAACACTTGGCATCAGATATGGCTTTTCTGCCTTCCTTGTCTATTTGCATTTTCCAAGCGTACTTCCAAGAATTTTATATTCCTCCTCTGAAAGCATATCCCATCCTCTAAAAGCACCTTCACTATTTCACTATATCAAGCACTTGTCACCTCTCTGAGGGACCATTACAGCAGCCTCCTTATCAAATGCCAAGTTTTATGGTTCTTAGGACCAAGTGGCTGCATACATATGTCTAAGTGACTACACTACAGATCTCATACAGTTATGGTATCTTCTCTGGAAGTTTTAATGACAACAGAGCTCCATGTTGGTCAAACTCTGCAGTGTCATGTAGAATCACAAATCAACCTGAAAGTTGGCTGTGGATGACATGTCCTATAGAGAAACCCTTAGGATAATTAAAATAATTTATAAGCCATTTGATCAGATATCTTCTATGGGAAAAAGTACCATTATTCCAAAAGTTAAGTATCATTTTCTCTTGATAGATACATGCATATGTGCATACATACATAGTTGTGACATCTTTTACTTCAGAAATATTTTCTTCAGTACTCCCACAGAGTATCACAACACGTCTGATTGGCTAAGAAGGAATCTGAATGTCATTATGTCACATAAAATGCTATTGGCTGAAAATAAAAATCCTGACTAAAACTGGCTTAGACAATAACATAACACCCCTCATTAGCACTACTGTAGTTTTCATGGAATTATCTTCCTTTGCATGTTGGCTTTATCCCCAGACTAACTGAAAGAAAAGTGGTGGTGGTAGGCTCAAACATCACTTCCAGACATGACAATATCCAGAAGAGAAAAAGGGACTGTGTCTTTATGCATCTCCCATTAGGAATGAGAAAATTTTCCAAAAGACCTCCATAATGGGTTGAATTTTGTCACAGAAGAAGATATCTGTGACTGTGACCTTATTTAAAAATAAGGTCTTTGGGGGCGCCTGGGTGGCTCAGTAGGTTAAGCCTCTACCTTCGGCTCAGATCATGATCTCAGGATCCTGGGATTGAGCCCCACATTGGGCTCTCTGCTCGCCAGGGAACCTGCTTCCCCCTCTCTCTCTCTGCCTACCTCTCTGCCTACTTGTGATCTCTCTCTCTCTCTCTCTCTCTGTCAAATAAATAAATAAAATCTTAAAAAAAAAATAAGGTCTTTGCAGGGCACCTGGGTAACTTAATAGGTTAAGTGTACCACTCTTCATTTCAGCTCAGGTGATGATCAGCTCAGGTCTTGTGATCAAGCCCCCTGGCGGGCTCTGTGCTCACTGCAGAGTCTGCTTCAGATTCTCTCTCTCTCTCCCTCTTTCTTGTGTTTTCTTTCTCTTTCTCTCTCACATTCTCAAATAAATAAATAAAATCTTTAAAAAAATAAGAAGGAAGGTCTTTGCAAATGTAACTGGTTAGGATGCTGTCATGTTCAATCCATGAAAAACAAAACATCAGTATTTTAATTAAAGACAAGTCCTTTAATTAATGATTAGGGTTATTATTGATTAGGGTTAGTCCCCAAACTAATGACTGGTGTCTTTTAAGAATATCATGTGAACACTAAGAAACAGAGGAGATATACAGAGAAAAGTTCATGTGAAGACAGAGACAGAGAATGGAGGCATCTAGCTGCAAGTAAAGGAATGCCAAGGATTGTGAGCAACCACCAGAAGCTAGGAAGGAGACATTGAATAGATTGTCCCTCAGAGCCATCAGCCTATCGTGATTTCATATTTCTAGCCTCTAGAACTATGAGATAATCCAGTTTTTGTTGTTTTAAGTTACTCACATTGTGGTAATTTGTTACAGCATCCTTAGGAAACCAATACAATTTTCAAGCCTATGTTCTTGTGGATCACATTTCCCAAGATTGGGTCACAAATCCATTCCTAAACAAATTACTGGAAAGGAGAATGGATTGGGACCATTTGATCTAGTAATTTGTGGTAGAAAGAACTATGGGAATCCAATCACAAGGATTACTATAGTAAGTCACCTTTTACTTCTCCTTCTTCCTTACCACATTTACATGCAGTTACCAAGTTCCACAGATTGTGCTTTGTGAATCTCTTTTGTATGAATGCCTTTCTTTTAATTCATATTTTACCTTTTGAATCTTCAAAGCATTCATGTTTCAAAAATCAAACCATTACAAAACAAAACAGAAAACCACAAACATCCACCCAGAAGTTTTCCTCCCATCCATGGCCCATTCCTTCTGTTCAACCACTATCCCACACCTGATTAAACACTGTTATTAGTTTTCTTACATATTTTTCTAGGATTTCCTTATGCAAACGTTTTTAAAAGAATATAATGCCCTTAACATAGAAGGTAGCACTTTGGCTTTAATTTTTTAAATCTCAACTCTACTCTGGGGATCTTTTCTCTAAATATCTTGGATATCCTTTGACCATTTGACCTCCCTTTGACCATTCTCCCACAATAATCCACAATATTTCTCTCGCTGGGGTGGGGGGAGCTGTCTCCAAATGATAATGTTGCATTCAGTGTTGGCCCAGACCAAACAGTAGCAATAGTGATCTTTGTAAACTTTCATCTGTTCCCGTCACTTTACTTGAAAGGCACTGATGATAAAAATCTACCTAAAGACCAGCTATATAATCTGCATGTCCCAGCACAAAGTGACATGTGGGACCTCTGGTTTGAAAAAATTTCAAGATGATGATAACAGAGCATGGAAAAAGCATGGGATTCTTCAAAACAAGGAGTCCTGTGTAACTGGCACAGGTCTTACATCCACAAAGCCATTCTTGAGGCTACATATTATTTATAAATTATACTAATCCTATTAGTATGAAAAATAGTATAAATTTCCAATGCATCATAAAATTTTCAGAAGGAGAATGTTTTGTACACCATTTGTCTTTTTGTGTGTGTGGCAGTTTTAAGTTATTAGTTTTTAAAATCAGTACTTTTTAATGGAAACAATTTGACCAAAAATTTGTCACAGAATTTTGAGACCCATTAAAACAAAAGTTTAATGAGAAAAAAGAATTCCTAATCGTGTAATCAAGTTCCCTTGACATTCGTGCCACAACCATCCTAGATTATGTCAACTTCTTATGCCCTAGATTTTTCTCTCATTTATAAGCTCCGAACACTACTCTCTCCTCACCTTTCCCACTTCTTCAACTAAGTCTATGTATCCTCCGGTCATGGCTAGTATTTTACTTCCTCTGAGAGACCCTCGGTGAATCCTTAAACTTAAGGTAAGAATCCCCTTACTACATGCCACAAAGCAGCCTATAATCCTACTCATAAGGCATATCTGAAATAAATAACTTATGTCTATTTGACCTAATGTTAATGTTTTCTAATGTTTATTGAGTGTTTACTATGTATCCACCAGGCAGGGACTAAAGTGAAGTGAATGAGGCATTTGCCTTGGGGTGCCAAAAAAACATAAAGATAAGATTCATAATATTTAATGTGATACTTCAAAAAATAAAATTAAAACCTGAAATACAAAATATTAACATTTTAATTAAAGTGTCCTAAACTAAAAATAGTTTTACTGATTTTTTTTTCCTCAGTCTACAATATGGCTCTGTACTAGGGCCCAGCATTGTGCTAAGCCCTCTACATATTTAGAACTAAATTAATCCTCAAAATAGTTTTATTAAAAAAAGATAATCATTACCCTTCTTTTACAAATGACACATCCTAAGGCACAAAGAGGCTAAACAACTATGTCAGTGCTGTGGCTAAGGAGTAGCACTTAGATTCATACTCTAGTCAGCCTGCCTCCATGGTCCCTACTCTTAATCACTGCTAAATTACTTCCTGATAGGTGGATAATTGAAAAATTTGCCATATACCTTCTATTTTAAATATGTGTTTAGACATAAATTACCTGACCCCAAGAAATTTCTTAAGGAGAAAAAAGAAATGACGTGAGAGAAAGTTTATAAAAATAAAAACATTTTTATTTAGGTTACTAGGTTAAAATGTAACAAGGAGTAATTATTAGCATTTTAGTCATTTGCTGAATTTCAAATTCCAGCTCCTTCATTCATACAGCAAT
Organism: Enhydra lutris kenyoni; assembly: GCF_002288905.1. Taxonomy (NCBI): domain Eukaryota; kingdom Metazoa; phylum Chordata; class Mammalia; order Carnivora; family Mustelidae; genus Enhydra; species Enhydra lutris. The sequence goes on along the minus strand of NW_019154105.1, from coordinate 13,840,099 downwards.
ATAATTTTTAATTTTTTTTAAAGATTTTTATTTATCTGAGAGAGAGAGAAAGAGAGAGAGAGCATGAGAAGGGGGAGGAGCAGAGGGAGAGGAAGAAGCAGACTCCACACTGAGCAGGGGGCCCAATGTGGGGCTCAATCCCAGGACCATGGGATCATGACCTGAGCCAAAGGAAGTTGCATAAACTACTGAGCCACCCAGGTGCCCTTATTTTTAAAAATCTTAAAAATCTTCATGTAAAAAATTTTCACTTAGTCAATAAAAATATCTGTATTAAAAATATATCCATTCCAGTTAACATTAACTTATATGATCATTATGGAATAAGGAGAGAGCAAATGTTTCCATTTGCATTTTATACTTGAGGAAACAGATATGCAAATAGGCTCAGTGACTTATCCCAGATGACTCAGAAATCAACCAAATATTTGGCTATTATGGCCAAATATTCATATTGTAATATAATTCTGAACCTTGAGAAGGTGAAGAGGAGCACAGGGTTTCTGAGTAAAAGAAAAGAGAATATGTGACAAGGTGGGGGGTGAGAGGAGACCATAAACCTGGAATGTAGAAGACTGTAAATTCTGTAAACAAAACTATTTGTATAACAATGTTACACAAAATAGACATAATATTCTATTTTTACTACCACACATTTAAATAGGGAATAATCACGGGAAAAAAAAATCAATATCACACAATAAGAAAATTATGGAACTAGAATTCATATGTCTTTGACCCCAAGATTCTTTTCTTTTTACTCATACTATAGAACTGAAGAACACTTGCAACATTTCTTAGTAAATTATGGAATCATGAGGTACTATAAATCAATTTACCTAAATTTTTTAAAGTTATTTAGATATTAATATGAAAACAAGAATGAAAATTTTTAAATTTAATAGAAATGCAACCAATAAAATTTAGCTTCAGATATTTGGTAATTTTTAACCTATTTGTAGGTTAGATGAGGTTTAAATTACAAAGCAAATGTGCTTATCTACTCTAACATTTCCTTGACATCAAAATGCTTATCATTCAATAAAGTAGCCCATGGTGCATAATTCCGAGGAAGAGAATGAAAGCTAAAAGTTCTAAACATTTCTGAGTTCAAAAATCTCTAGAAAATAGAAATTGATGCAAGGATTAAGTAATAGCGATTAATGGGGGAGGGTGCTGGGAGAAACCCAGGGCAGGGAGAGTGAGGGAAAGTGGAGTTGCGCATGAAGAATGGCAAGTAATGCAAAGTGATGCGTTTCTGGGCCAGCCACTGCTTCATGAGGAGCCATGAATAGACACATCTGCCTCTTCAGTAGAAGCATCTGCACAACCATGTGGAATATCTCTAGAAAGTTGTAAGGAAAAAAAATGTGCCTTAGAACATTTCAGTGGAAGAGGAACAAAACTAGGTATAAATCTTCATGGGTCCTGCCCATCTCTTGTTTCCCGCTGCTTAAAGTTGCCCCTCTAGAACTCAACCCCTCACATATCTGGGTTGCATTCTTCTCCTTTGCAATCTCTTGAGAAGTATAATGCCAAGCCCCAAGTATGGCCGGTAGTTCAATCATACAACCATACAAGCACACAAAGAGTAAGTCAACCATGAGGAAGTCATCTACATTCATTCCTTTTCAGTCTTTTTTCTTTTTGCTCCTCTGTTTAAATAACTTCTACTGACCTGTCTTCAAGTTCACTAATCCTTTTTTCCACTTGATCTAGTGTTCTATTGAACTCTCTATTAATTTCTCAGTTCAATTACTGTATTCTTCATCTCTAGATTTGTTTGTTACTTTTTTTCCTATCTCTCTGTTGAAATTCTCAATTTGACCATGCAGTGCTTGTCCTAATCTCAGTGAGCATTACAGCAATTATTTTGAACTCTATTGGGGAACTCACTTATTTCCATTTCGTTAACATTGGTTTCTGGAGATTTATTCTTTTGTTCGGAACATATTCCTGTTTCCTCATTTTCCTGAATTCTTTATGTTGATTTCAGTGCATTAGATAGAATAGCCACCTTCCAGTCATAACAGACTGGTCTCAAGTAAGATATGGACTTTGTCAATCAACCTGGCCTAAGTTCCTCTCAAACTTTTGTGATCATCCAAGTCACCATCTTTTTCTTAGTGGTCTCCAGTAGCTGAGAGTGCACCAAAACCCACCAGTATCCCCAGCTGGAAGATTGTGGCTGATCAGAAATCAGACCCTCAGGCTACAGTTAGTAAAGTATAAAGGAAAGTCCCTTCCAGAAAAGACTGGGAGATGAATTTTTCTGTCTGCTCCCTCTGTGCTGAGTCTTGGTGGGGATAGCCATGGTGAGTGCTAGTTTGTCCATTGAGAACTACTTGTTTTTTATAGATCTATGTGTCTAATAGACATTGGCTTCATTAGCTTTCAGAGGTAGATGTTTGGGGAGGTTACTTTGTGTGGGAGCCTTGAAAGTTGAGGTGGCAAATGCGCAGGTCAAACTCTTTGCTTCTCTAAAGAAGCAGGGAGTTGGAGATTCCCTCCCATTTTTGGCATTGACAGGGTGGGTTTTGTGGCAAGAGTACATTTCCATACTTTCCTACTTCTTTCAATGTGGGTGCTTTCTCTTTCACCTAATATGTAGGACTCAGCTAGTTTCTGGATTTCTCTCAGAGAGAACTACTCCATGTGTAGCTGTATATTCAGTGTGTCCATAGGAAGAGGGAAATTCAAGAACCTATGTCACAGCTTGGTCCGGAGTCTACTGCTATTAATTTAAATTATCTTAGTTTTCTTATTTACTTGGTATTTAATTGTAAAATTATTTAGGTTTTATAATTGTCATTAGATCTATAATCATTAGGATTTATATTTGATCTATATATTTATGTGGTATTAAAAATGATTTGTATCCACACTAGGAATCCAAGAGAATTGTAGTATTTTTTCTAAAAGTGTTTCATATTTTATTTTAGCTTAAAATATGCTGTAATAAACCATTGCCAGGTTAATTTTCCTAAACCATAGTTCCAATTATGTCATTCTCTGATATAAAATTGTTATTTATCATTGACCATAAAATTAAGCTCAAATTTATGAATCTGGCATTCCTGTATATAATCTCCTTTATTGCACAAGGATTCATCTTTGTTTTCTAAACTTCACCTCACCATATATGCACACAGACACAACATATTTATCCTGTCTTCTTTTGTATTTTTAGTTTGGCCACAATTGTCTCATGACCAATACCACCCATGCATTAAAATCCATAATACCTTGCCTGATTCTCCAAGCACTTAGACCTGACACTACATTAGATTCCATGTGACATTTTGTACATAACCATTCTCATGGCATTTAGCATCTATGTTTTATATTATGGTTGCTTATGTATATACTTTAACAGGTCATCTTATCTTCATCTGTGCATTATTTAATGGGTGTAGACTGGTATTTTTAACAGGTTATCTGTTCAATAAATTCTTGTTAAGCTAATGTAAGACCCGAACAAAATTAGATGCTCACACATTTAAAAATGCCTATGTACTGTGAAAGTAATCACCATGAAATTATTGATGGCTGAAAATGAGGCAAGTAAGGAAAGCTCCAGAAGAGTGAATTTGTGTGTAATTTGTTGAATACCTAGCAAATAATGACCTTCTAAATGCAGGATTTTTATAAGGTAATGGCAAGCACTGGAATCTAGACTTGTATGTTGTTATTGATTAAGATGACTGATGAAGGAGAGAAAAAAACAAATAACAACTGAAATAGTTCTTTGTTGGATACCAATTAACTGCTAATCTGTTTGCTCTAATAGGCCACTATTAGAGGAAATGATAAAATTAGCTATACACATAAGAAACATTTATTGCCTACATATTACTTTTGCCCTGAGACCAGTGCAATTCAGCAAGCTTGTACAATAAAATTGTTCACAAAACAGTTTCAAATCACACAAGCTTTTAACAAAATGTACTTGAAATAAGGTTTTTTTAATACTTTAAAATCCTAAACATTTAAAGAGGTAAAAAAAAAAATCTGTTTCTTCAAATGGTGTTAGAATACTCTGATTTTTTCTTTTAAACTGAATTGCTTTCTGCATCTAGAACACTATTTAAATCCCTGCTGACTTATCCTTACACTTTCAGCAGGATTTCTTTGCTCCTGGGCACCAGTCTTAATAATGGCAAATCCTTTCAGTCCCTGGTTGGTGCAGGTAGGGCTTTGATTGACAAGGTAATAAAAGTGTTAATGAGACAGTGGCCCAGTCAGAGATCAATAGTTGCCAATAAGAAAAACAATTCTGATACTTAATTTTGTAGAATTCCTTTAGTTAAAAACCTTTTGCATCAAAATGGAGACTTTCTATTTCATAAGAAAAAATTTTTTTCAAGTCTCCAGCACAGCTGTCATACACATTACTTTAAAGGATAACCATGTCTAGAATGGATATTGTTCATACAATCATGCCTGAATTCCTTTGCTTGCCATTCACAGATCTGGTGGTCTTCAGATAGTGTGTTGTCACAAAAGACTGCAGTCAAAATGAAACTTTTATCTCCTTTACTCAGCAGTTGGGAGACCTAGGGCAAGTTTCTAAACTTCTCTAAGCCTCAGATCCTACATCTGTCAAAAGACTTTACAAATACCTTCCCTGCAAAGCACTCATGAAGGCTAAATGATGTGAAATATGTAAAGAAGTGAACAGAGTGACACATAGAAGACATTTCAGAAATGAAAGGTATTATTACCTTTAAATGCATATATTTTCTCTCAGTGAAGACTGGTTTTAAACTTTAAGATTGTTTTTTCTTTCTTTTATCTTGGGAATCCATGATATATTGAATTAATAGGACCACCATTGGATTCAGGAAATGTAAATGGATATATACAATTGTTTTATGGTGTTTGTTTTCACTTGATCTTTGTTCAATTTTTATTTCATTTTCTACTTTTTATATTGATTAGCATTTGCTTCATAACAAACTATTTCCAAAATTAGTGACCTAAATAATAAACATTTATTATTTCTCACCATTCTATGGGTCTGCAGGGTGTACTTTTGGTCTAGGCCATCCTAGCTGGAGTAGGATGGTATAGGATGACCTCTTTCATATCTAGCAGTTGGTTATTGTCAGGAAAGTCCACAGAGATGATTTGGCCTTGTGTAGCTCATCACCTAGCTGACTAGCCCAGGTTATATGCATGCTATAGTCACAGCCGTCCCAACAGAAGCAAGAAAAGAAAAGCCCAGTGAGCTGTACTTTTTAAGTCAGCTTCTGTCACAACTAATATCATCTTATTGATCAAAGTAAGTCACATTGTCAAGTCAAGGGCAAGAGCATGAAGGACTACCTCTGAGCACACATACAAAGGTGAATTGTTGAGGCCATTTCTGCAAAAAGCTACCATACTCCCACACTCTCTTGACTCAGATGTCCTCAAGAAACACGTACATTTTCCTCAAGAAGAATAATTTCACTCATATATAATATTATCAGATTAAATATATCAAAAGTTCTTAATATACCCTTATATTTTGAATTTGCACTGTCTGATTAGCTTTTAATTATACATAGTGCTGAGAAAGCATATTTGGAAAAAAAATGGAGTCCTTATACTATAGATCACATTTGTTGGAAGCTTTTTGAACATGGAAAAAATGTTAGTTTTATCTCTGCAGTTTAGAAATCACAGCTTTTCCCTTTCCCTTTCTTTCCTTCTTTCTCTTTCTTTCTTTCTTTCTTTTTTTTTTTAAAGATTTTATTTATTTATTTGACAGAGAGAGATCACAAGCAGGCAGAGAGGCAGGCAGAGAGAGAGGAGGAAGCAGGCTCCCTGCTGAGCAGAGAGCCCGATGCGGGGCTCAATCCCAGGACCCTGAGATCATGACCTGAGTCGAAGGCAGTGGCTTAACCCACTGAGCCACCCAGGCGCCCCTCTTTCTTTCTTTCTTTCTTTCATATATTACTTGGGGGTCAATTATATTTTTTCAGTTTTTGAAGGGAAGTTGAACCTACCTCAGAATCTGAGTTGTTCATATATCTATGTATTGTACCTTGTTTTTATTTGTCAGTTTTCTTCTACATGATATGTCCTTAGAACAAAAAGTATGCCATCTTCAAAACAGCAAAAAGGACAGGGGAACTGTATTGGTCAACTCACGCTGCCATAACAAAATACCACAGACTCTGTGGCTTAAATAACAGGAATATATTTCTCATAGTTCTGGAGACTGGCAAGTCCAAAATTTGAATGCCAGCTGCCTTAGGTTCATGGTGAGAACACTCTTCCTGTCCTGTAGATGACTGCCATTGTCCTGTGTCCTCACATGGCAGAGAGAGAGAGCATATGCTAGGGTCTGTTCTCATAAGAACATTAATGATATCATTATCAGGGCACCACCATTATGACCTCATATAATCTTTACTGCTTCCTCACAGGTCCTGTCACCAAATACAGTCACACTGGGAGTTAGGGCTTCACATAAGAATTTGAGAGTGAAAGAAGGACATAATTCAGTCCACAGCAGAAGACAACTGCCATCTTTTCAATCCAGACAGCAAGACTAATCTAAATGCCAAATTTTCCTGTTATGACTTAAAAACTGATGGTTCTCACATCCTTAGTTAGGTCATAGTTCTCCAAACTGTAAATTATCATATACTTACTGATTTTGAAACTGTGTAGTGTAGACCCTGCTTTAAGGATCATCTCTGAGGGCACCTGGGTGGCTCAGTGGGTTAAGCCTCTGCCTTCGGCTCAGGTCATGATCTCCAGGTCTTGGGATCGAGCCCCATGTCGGGCTCTCTGCTCGGCGGGGAGCCTGCTTCCTCCTCTCTCTCTCTCTCTCTCTCTGCCTACCTCTCTTCCTACTTGTGATCTCTGTCAAATAAATAAAATCTTGAAAAAAAAAAAAAAGATCATCTCTGAGAGAAAAGATAAGAGAATTCTTCATCAGTGCTAGGAAACTGGGGATCTGTAATCCAGACATTTCTTATGGCAAAAAGGGAGAAAGCTTCCTTTGTTTCTAATTCCTTCCCATTTTTTCCTTCTATACTCCTATCCTCAGCATATTCTGGAATATTAAACAAATTATAGAAATTGAAATTTTCCTATTGGTTTTGTACTTATTCATTTATTATTTTATTCAAAATATGTATTGAGTGTTCACTAGTGTCAGACATTGTATTATAACTAGGTGTGCAAATAACATTTATTTGGTCTTTCCATAAATGTTAAACAAGTGCCTAATATATGCTAGGCATCTGTGACTAAACAGAAAAAGATTCCTTTCTTCCTGGAGTTTATATTCTATGGGAGAAAAACACAATAAATAATTAATTTTAAAAGTTTAATTGTATACATATTAGAAGTTGATAGGTGTCAATAATTATAACAACAGGGTAAGAAGGTAGGAAGTGAAAGGAATGGAGTGAGTTACAAAAATAACTAGTGTAGTATGCCTCAATGAGAATGTGAAATTTGGGCCAACAAAGATTAAAAGAAGATGAGAATGTTAGATGACCAGACATCTGGGGAGAGAACATTCCAAGCAGAGAGAACAACTAGAGCAAAAACTTTAAATTTGGAATGTGCCTAAGAAGTTTCAGAAACAACAAAGAGGCCACTGGGGTTGGATCAGGGTGAGCAAGAGAAAGAGAAAATCATGGTTAAAGGGTCATATCATGTAAGACCTATAAACCACTATAAAGTGTACGTTGGAGAGCCATTTCAGCATTCTGAAAACTGGAATGACATGTTCTGATTCACTTTTAAAGCATTGTCTTTAGATTTAAATATTATAAGCAGAATATAATTGCATTTTGGTTTTTAATTCTGTGTTATCAATCTTTAGGTGAAAAGTTTGTCTTGTTAATCTTGATTATAAATTTGGATTTATTGCTACCACCTTATTTTGTAGTCTTCATTTTTCCTTTTTTTCTCTTTGTAGTTGTTTATTTTTCTTTCTTCTTTGAAACTGATTTCTCCCCTCATGTGTGTATTTCTATTTATTTTTCAAATAAATTGCAATAATTTTATTTTTTTAGTCATTTCCCCAGAAATTTTAGTATGCTTATTTAACTTTACTGGTTCTAGCTTTATTTCCCTTCTGAATAGTACAATGACCTTAGGATGTTTGACTTCAATAACTATACTTTTTCCTTGCTTATATGAAATTATTGGATAAGGTCTAATTTCTGTCTTTATATTTTTATCTTCACTAATTAGTATTATTATTGTTTTATATATTCATTGTTTGGATTTTTCCACAGGTTTTCCATTGTTTTACCTACTGAAATTTCATGAATTTAAGATCTTTTCATAATGATCATTTCCCCTCTTCTTAAAGAATATCTTTCAGAAATTCTTCTAGTTAAAAGCTATTGTTAGTTAAGTTTCAGTTTTCATTTGCCTGAAAAAGTATTTCACTCTTATTCTGTAAAATAAGATTCTGTTCAGTATGGAATCCCAGATTAACAGATATTGCTTTGGGGCGCCTGGGTGGCTCAGTGGGTTAAAGCCTCTGCCTTTGGCTCAGGTCATGATCTCAGGGTCCTGGGATCAAGCCCTGCAACAGGCTCTCTGCTCAGCAGGGAGCCTGCTTCCTCCTCTCTCTCTGCCTGCCTCTCTGCCTACTTGTGATCTCTGTCTGTCAAATAAATAAATAAAATTAAAAAACAAAGACAAAAAAACACAGATATTGCCTTTCCTATTTTGGCTCTATCTTTCTACTATCATTTGACTTCCATTGCTGTTATTGAAAGTCAGCTGTAATTTAAACTATCATTCTTTCATATATAAAGGTTGCCTTTCCTCTGGATGCTTTTACATAATTTTCATTGTAAAGAATTGTATTTTTAAATGTCCTAATGAAATCACTGCATTGCTGCAATAATCCTATAGGCCAGGATTCTAATAATATATTGTGTGATACTATTGCTAATAGCATATGTAGGATTTTTGCTTCATATTAGGAGGCATTTGCTTTACTCTTTGCACAGAATAATCTGTAATCCCCACATCTGGCTTTTTCTTGCCAATCAGATATTCTCCACTGGACCTTCGTTTTCCAAGCATTCTAAAAAGAACCTCTTTCACTCTCCATAGCATCACCCTGTTTACATTTCTTGCAACTCTCTTAACTAACAGTGTCCTGCCAATATGTTTGCTAAAGTGTCACTTCTATACCACTCCCCCCTCACTTTCTAAATCTGTGTGAGTGCAGAAAATTCTCTGTGAGTCCTCTTTGTCCCTCACAAAAAGGGCAAGAGGGTCCTAAGTTCCTTTGTCCTAGCAGCTCAGAGAAAATCAAGAGTCTTTCAGGTTATTGGGTTACCTTTTTTTAATCATTTCTTTTTACTGGGACTGGAAAGTATGCGTATCAGTATATGTCACCATGCTGACTGGGTCATAGTTCCTTACTTTGTCGTGATTATGTTAAAAACAAATGCCCTAATTAATGTAGTGTATCTATATATATTGACAGTGTTCATTCTACATTGTTAAATAACAACAGAATAACTTAAATAGTATGACCCTATTTTTCACAGAATAAAAAATATTTGCATGCTCAGATATATATTTTTTACACATATCAAGCTAAAACTGTTTAGAGATAGTAGTATAGGACTAGAGAGGGAGAATTTTAGTTTATTATAACTTCACCCCAAAAGTTTTAAGCAAATTTGTTACTTTAACTTCCTTTTCTGTTTTAGTAAATTTAGAAGCCAGACATTCCCCCAAGGATTCCGCTAACCAAATCTTATACATTAACTTAAAAATAAAACAAACAGAAAATTACCTAAAATTCCCTACTTTCTTTCTTACTCTAATTTTGGAACTCCATATTTAACTTTCTGTTACTTACAGAAATAAGACACTGAGCTCCCAGCTTTTATTAAACTTTTTCAAAATTCCACTCATTTCTCCAAAATACAACTTCCTATCAGCATCAGTGTTTTGTAAAAGCTTTAGCTACCTCATTAATTGGCAAGAACCAGAATCAAGAGCAGCCCTTATTTACACATGCAATCAAGGGAGTTAGCCTAACTTTACTTTCAAGACCTTCAAGCCATCATGCCCAGAAATCTGAGAAAGCACTGTTCCAGGCTCCCATCAGTTTGATACCAAACAATGAAATGTATAGCACAAAAAGAACCTAACTGCACATTTGCTCTGAAAAAGGTCATAAAGAAAGAGTATCCATAAAAAAGAGGTCTATATAACCAAATTTCATGAGAGTACAAGAATACATTCTTTTTTATGAGAAATTCTTATGCCTTGGAGCCCAATTGTAAGGTACTGCATTTCAACTCTTTCAACTCGTATTACTGGGGAAAAAAATAAAAGATGGATTACTCTCTGATCTAACAAAACTCAAATGGCTAGCAGATTGAGCTCTGATACCTCTGCTCCATTTTTTGAAATATCTGCAATGCAAATAACTGTTCAAGATTCCTTTGGTTACACTAACATTTATGTGTGTCACGCCAAATAAAATAGCTATTTATGTGCTTAAAGGAGAGCATTTCTTGTTCTGTATGTACACACCTGGGCTCACTTCCCTTGAGAAGATGCCTTAACAGCGCTAGTATAACAAGACAATAACAGCAGAATAATAGAGATTTATAGTGATTGTCCAGAAGTCAACAGGGGATGGCTCACACAGTGAGCATAACCATAACAAGTGTCAGTTTTTTCAAGCAGAAAACAAAAGCAGAGCTGTTTGATGCAATCTAATGTTTCACCCACACAGCCACACTGAATCTACAGGCTAATCATAGCATGCTCTTGTTCCCAGAATGAAAAAGAAAAGTTATAAAATATTAAACTGTAAACCCTATAACCCAAATTGCATGTAAAACTCTCATTTTTCAACGATAATTTTATGGATTTTCATTGCTAAAGATCTTTCCTAAAAGTCCAAACTAGGCCACAGATTGTTTTGCTTGACCTACACAGTAACAAGAAAATCAGGACATTTCCACATTTAAAGGTCTAGATTTCCAGCTTCTTTGAATTATCAGAGGATTTAGCAAATTTGGAATGACATTCCTGCATGGTAACAATCAGATCAGCTGAATAACAGCTGCCCTTTTTGTTAGGCATTTCTTCTCTAGTTGAGCACATACCCTACTACTCCCTATTGTCTTTCATCTCCTAAACTTTTATAATTTATAAACAGTCATTACTTGTCTGACACTTCTCTGGCATTTGAGTTTGCATTCCCCAGTATATATAAATCCTCTCTATTGCTGCTCCAGAGTCAGGCTTTATCATCAAGGATTTCATATCCCAGGAAAAGCCTTGAAATAGACATTATGGTATGAAAGAATTTGCGAGACAGACTAGCTGAGCTTCCAACATGGCTTACCCATGGAAATTAGGAAATATCTTTAGAAGGAAACTCCAAAGAAGAGGATAAAGGATTTACTCTTCATAAGGAATAAATTTTCCAACCTTTGAATCTGGAAGAGAATGCATGATGACACAATGGAATAATCCAGAGCCCAGTGTTAGCCTTGACTCTGTTTTGGGCAGATTATCTTACCTATCTGAGTTTCAGTTTCCTCATCCCAAAGGTAAAGGAATTGTGACCACGGATAATAAAGGAGTATACCTTCCAACTATTGGTTTCAATGTAAATCCTAAACAAAGGGGAAAGGACTTTATCTTAAGACTTCCTGGCTCCAACTTTGGAAAACAGTGTGGAGATTCCTCAAGAAATTAAAAATAGAGCTTCCCTATGACCCTGCAATTGCACTACTGGGTATTTACCCCAAAGATACAGATGTAGTGAAAAGAAGGGCAATCTGTACCCCAATGTTTATAGCAGCAATGGCCACGGTCGCCACACTTGTGGAAAGAACCAAGATGCCCCCTTCAACTGACAAATGGATAAGGAAGATAAGGTCCATATACACTATGGAGTATTATGCCTCCATCAGAAAGGATGAATACCAACTTTTGTAGCAACATGGACGGGACTGGAAGAGATTATGCTGAAATAAGTGAAATAAGTCAAGCAGAGAGAGTCAATTACCATATGGTTTCACTTATTTGTGGAGCATAACAAATAGCATGGAGGACAAGGGGAGATGGAGAGGAGAAGGGAGTTGAGGGAAATTGGAAGGGGAGGTGAACCATGAGAGACTATGGACTCTGAAAAACAATCTGAGGGTTTTGAAGGGGCAGGGGATGGGAGGTTGGGGGAACTAGGTGGTGGGTATTAGAGAGGGCACAGATTGCATGAAGCACTGGGTGTGGTGCAAAAACAATGAATACTGTTACACTGAAAAGAAATTAAAAAAATAAAATAAAAAGAAATAAATATTCAAAAACTTAAAAAAAAAAAAAAAAGACATCCTGGCTCCAGAGGGCAAGTGTAGAAGGAGTAAACATGTTTATTACCTACCTTAGTTGTTCGGTAGCCTTTGTAAAATGAAAATTATATTTAATCAGTATTCTCCAATAAAATAATAATTTCTTCTTTACTTTAATCATCTTGAATCCTCACCAGCTAGCACAAGGAAATGTGCAAGAAGACATGTGCAAGATCTGAAGGAATGACCCAAAGTATCTAGGTTTCTGCTGTTAAAAGAAAATTTTTCACAGACAATTTCATGATCTAATGGGCCTTAATTCAGTCATTCATGAATCCAATCTAGTAGAGAGAAAGGAGCTTCAAAGGACTGTTTAAGCTGAGGGATTTTTTGTTTTTTTTTTTTTTTTTAGAAGGGGTGGGGAGGAGCAGAGGGAGAGGAAGAGAGAGCATCTTAAGCAGACTCCTTGCATAGCACAGAGTCTAACTCAGGGCTCAATCTCATGACATTGAGATCATGGCCTGAGCAAAAATCAAGAATCAGGTGCTTAACCAACTGAACCACCCAGGGACCCCAAGCTGAGATATTTTATAGATCAAATGGAGCAGGAACAAGAAAGTTATATATACTGGGAATCTGGGGATTGGTTAAAGCAGGGCTACTTTCCTTGTAGTAACAAAAGGAAATCTTAGAGCTAGGTTAAGTAATTTGAGCTAAGCAAGCAAGTGCTGATTGGGTGACTTCTCCCTTCCTTTCCTGGGAGAGCCAAGCATAGAAATTTAGTTGTTTCCATTTGCTTAGCATAAGTAATTTCATCTTGGGTCTAGTCTAAAGCACTTTAACACTGGGATTACTCTGATGATTATAGATATTCCAGTCATGATTTTCTAAAACCATGGTGATGGCTATGGCTTATTGACTCTCTAATAAAGTTTCTGGCAGGCGCTTCATGTGCATCATCTTATTTAATTTAGATCACCATTTCATTAACACAGGAACCGTTCACTTCCAAGCATCTGTATATGTTTCCTCTCAAATGACATTTTCAATGCCATATTATGGAAGTTTAATCAGTGAAGTTTCAGAAATGGGAAAACATAAATCCAGAATGGGACAAAAAGCCTTCTTACTGCATTGATTGCCTAACCAAAACCTTAGTGAGTGTTTATAGACTTAAGGGTTCACATCCACCCATTCCATTAGCATTTTACTTCCTACAGTCTTTAATTGCTTTTCTGTCAACATATATTTCTTGCTTTTTGGATACACAAAGATACACATAATACTTGTAAATCCTAAGATTTAAAATTTATTTAAAAAGTAAACTTTACTCTCTTAGGGGTGCCTGGGTGGTTCAGTCATTAAGCATCTGCCTTCAGCTCAGGTCATGATCCCAAGGTCCTGGGACCTAATCACATCAGGCTCCCTGCTCAACAGAGAATATGCTTCTCCCTCTGCCTCTCCCCAGGCTTGCATAAACTCTCTCTCTCTCTCTCTCTCTCTCATTCTCTCTCTTTCTCTCTCAAATAAATAAATTAAATCTTTAAAAAAAAACACTTTGTTATCTTATTTCCAACTTGTCTGTCTCTCTCTCTCTCACTCTCTCTGTGTATATATATATATATAATATATGTTAATATTTAGTCGGGATTCTGTTCAAAATTACTTGAAATATAAAAGAAATCAATTAGAAGAGAAATTATTATTTGAATTAACCTAATGTTTCTTAAAGAAATCACTTAAAATATAAAGCCTCAGTTTTATTATCTATAGCAGGGATTGGCAAATGTTTTACTGTTAAGGGCCAGACAGTAAATATTTGGACCTTGCATACTCTATGAGCTCTATTGCAATTATTCACTTCTTCCACAGAAGCATGAAAGCAGCCATAGACAACAGATAGATGAATGAGTATAGCTGTGTTCCAAAAAGACTTTATGGAAACTTTAATCTTATGTAATTTGCACATGTTATGGAATATAATTGTTCTTTTGATTTTTTTCCCTAAGAATTTAAGAATGTAAAAAACATTCTGAACTCACTGGATACAAAACCTATCCATACACGGGCTATATTTGCCCTATAAGACAAATATGTGTGATATGACCATATCAAGCTATAGTTTGCTGACCCTTTAAATAAAGAACAGAGATCAAAAGAATTAGCTTAGAAAGTTAATTGTGAAGTGTATGAATATTAACCTATGTAAACTACATAGTGTCATAGTGTAACAGACCCTCAATAGATATCATTAGTAATTTTTATTATAAATAAGATTTTTTTGTTTAATCCATATTCTTTTATAATAGTTTTTTAATCTTAAGGGCCAATAAATACCAGGTTAGGATTTATCATTTTAATGGAACTAGAAAAATAAAATCCAAGATGTTTCACTATTGCTTATCATAATAAAGACTACATTAGCAAAGTGGTTTTTCTATAGTTCCAGCTTAGACAGCTATCAACAACATTTTTATAGTAGTTCCATGAAATTGTTTCCTAAATATCTTCAATATTCATAGTATAAGTTTCCTAAGTCATCATGAATTGTCACAGTGAAGAGAAAGTTAACTTCAGAATTTCACAAATATTTAAAATCCCAAAAGGAATATCAAAATCCATGGCTATCCAAATAACATATTTAAAAGGAAAGTCATAGTAAGCTAAAACCCATTATATTTTATCAATAATATGTATTACTGTACTCAGTGAGTCAGAGTATTGAAAGATCTCTAAGATGGTCATATACACCAGAGCAAGCTGAGACACAGTATTAATGTTCTCAATCCTTCACATGATAAGCATAATCAGCAGTGAATGTTAGAAGGTTCTCTATAAAGAACATTTTGAGAGCCTAGATGTCCATCAACAGATAAATGGATAAAGAAGATGTGATACACACACACACACACACACACACACACACACACACATACACACACACGGAGACTACTATTCAGCCATTAAAAAAATGAAATCTTGGGCTGCCTGGGTGGCTCAGTGGGTTAAAAGCCTTTGCCTTCAGCTCAGGTCATGATCTCAGGGTCCCGGGATTGAGTCCCACATCGGGCTCTCTGCTGGGTGGGGAGCCTGCTTCCTCCTCTCTCTCTCTCTCTCTCTCTACTTGTGATCTCTCTCTGTCAAATAAATAAAATCTTTAAAAAAAAAAATGAAATCTTGCTCTTTGCAACAACGTGGATGAACTAGAGGGTATTATGCTAAGCAAAATAAATCAACCAGAAAAAGACAACTATCATGTGATCTCTCTGATATAAGGAATTTGAGAGGCAGACTGGAGGGTGGAGGTGAAAGGGAGGGAAAAATGAAACAAGATGGTACCAGGAGAGAGATAAACCATAAGAGACTCTTTTTTTTTTAAGACTTTTTTTTTTTTTTATTAGACAGATCACAAGTAGGCAGAGAGGCAGGCAGAGAGAGAGAGGAGGAGGAGGCAGGCTCCCTGCTGAGCAGAGAGCCCGATGCGGGACTCGATCCCAGGACCCTGAGATCATGACCTGAGCCGAAGGCAGAGGATTTAACCACTGAGCCACCCAGGCACCCCCCATAAGAGACTCTTAATCTCAGGAAACAAGCTGAAGGTTGCTGGAGGGGAGAGAGGTGGGAAGAATAGGGTGGCTGGATGATAGACATTGGGGAGCATATGTGCTATGATGAGTGCTATGAGTTGTGTAAGACTGATAATTCACAGACCTATACCTCTGAAACAAATAATATACTATATGTTAATAAAAATAATTTTAAAAATAATTTTGAAAAAGAATGATTTCCAGCAAATCAACTTTATAATCACTAAACGAAGAAAGTCCATTGTTTTTACATGTGTGAGAATACATACTTCTCTGTTGCTGTCAAATTTGTAGATGACACAAAGCTGGTTAAAGAGTATATATATTA
Source organism: Enhydra lutris kenyoni (assembly GCF_002288905.1). NCBI lineage: Eukaryota > Metazoa > Chordata > Mammalia > Carnivora > Mustelidae > Enhydra > Enhydra lutris. The sequence goes on along the minus strand of NW_019154105.1, from coordinate 13,823,885 downwards.
GATGGAACAACCAAGATGACAAAATATACAAGCTGTCATTTGGGACTGAAAACAGCAAGAAGAAATTTAAAAGAGATGCAACTAGCAGGTAAGAAAAAGCTGCCCTACTCTGCTCAAACCTGGTCAGATCTTTCCAGGAATTGTGCTCAATTATTGGTAACGTGCTCTATGAAGAATCCACAGACACTGAACCATAATCAGGTCAACACAAAGTAAAGCAGTTTTGATGATAAAAGGACTTAGGACTATAACATGATAAGGATGGTTAAATGAAATGAGAATTTCTTTTTTAATGAGAAAGAGATGGAAAAGGATAATCATCTTCAAAAAGCAGAACACCTCCCATGTCCAGCTGTTCTGTTTACTCTAAATGTCCAAAAAGAAAAGATGAGTCCAGGCCAGAACCTGGATATTACAAGGAGGCCAACATAAGAAAAAGTACTTAACAGACAGAACCATGAAAGATAGAATGAGCTGCCTTAGAAGATGGACTCTGCCTTTCTGCAGGTGTACATCTTGAATGGGTTTAATATTTTATGGGAATATCATAAGGGAGATTCAAATATCCAAGTGATGATTTGATCAAAATACTGACAAAGAATGATTATAACCTTCGCAGTCCATATTTCTTTTTTTTTTTTTTTAGATTTTATTTATTTATTTGACAGAGAGATCACAAGCAGGCAAAGAGGCAGGCAGAGAGAGAGGAGGAAGCAGGCTCCCTGCTGAGCAGAGAGCCCGATGTGGGGCTCGATCCCAGGACTCCGAGACCATGACCTGAGCCGAAGGCAGCGGCTTAACCCACTGAGCCACCCAGGCGCCCCCATATTTCTATTTCTAAAAAGATCTTGAGTTGGTGCATTGTCTGTGCTGATGGTTTCTAAACAACATATTCCACAGATAATTTTCTAACCTAGGAAAAGGATCATCCTAGAATCTAAGAAAATTAATTACAATACTTGATCAGCTGAAAAAGGGATTATAGATGAGAGAATTCTCCTAACATCAAGAGAATGTGGTACTGGCACAAAAATAGGCATATAGATAAATAGAATAGAGAGCCCAGAAATAAACCCATGTTTACCTGGTCAATTAATCTAAAAAAAAAAAAAAAGGCAAGAATATACAATGAAGAAAAGACAGTCTCTTCAACAAATGGTGCTGGGAAAACTGGACAGCTACATGCAGAAGAATTAAACTGGACCACATTCTTACACCATACAAAAAAATAAACTCAAAATGGATTAAAGACCTAAATATGATACCTGAAACCATAAAATTTCTAGAAGAAAACATGGGTAGTAATTTCTTTGGTGTTGGCTGCAGAAATATTTTTCTACACATTTCCTCAGGCAAGGGAAGCAAAAGCAAAAATAAACTATTGGGGCAACACCAAAATTAAAAGACTCCGCACAGTGAAGGAAGCTGTCAATGAAACAAAAAAGCAACCTGATGAATGGGAGATTTTTGCAAATGATATATCTGTTAGGGGGTTAATGTCCAAATTATATGAAGAACTTTATACAACTCAATACCAAAAAACAAATATTCTGACTAAAAATGGACAAAGGACCTGAAAAGACATTTTTTCAAAGAAGACATACAAATGGAAAACAGACATAAGATCCTCAACATCACTAATCACAGAAATGTAAACCAAAACCACAATGAGATATCACCTTACACGTGTCATAATGGCTAGAATCAAAAAGACAAGAAAATCACCTTACACATGTCATAATGGCTAGAATCAAAAAGACAAGAAAATCACCTTACATATGTCATAATGGCTAGAATCAAAAAGACAAGAAAAAACTAGTGTTGGTAAGGATGTGGAGAAAAAGAAACCCTTATGCACTGTTGGTGGGAATGCAATTTGGTGCAGCCACTATGGAGTTTCCTCAAAAAATTAAAAATAGATTTACTGTATGATCCAGTAATTCCACTACTGGATATTTACCCAAAGAAAATGAAAACACTAATTCAAGAAGATATATGCACACAATGTTTATTGCAGCATTATTTAAAACAGCCAACACATGGAAGCAACCCAACTATCCATCAATAGATAAATGGGTAAAGAAGATGTCACACACACACACACACACACAGAGAGAGAGAGAGAGAGAGAGGAATATTACTCAATCATAAAAAGGAATGAGATCTTGCTATTTGCAACAATGTATGTATACCCAGAGAGTATAATGCTAAGTGAAATAAGTCAGACAAAAAAGACAAATACCATATATTTCATATGAGTGGAATTTAAGAAATAAAACAAATGAACAAAGACAAAAAGACACCAAAAAGAAAAAAAAAGCCCATAAATATAAAGAATAAACTGGTAGTTGCCAAAGGGGAGGTGAGTGGGGAGATGGGTGAAAGAGATTAAAGGGATTAAGGGTACACTTATCAGGATGAGCATTGGGTAGACAGAGAATTGTAAAATTATTACATTGTACCACTAAAACTAATATAACACTGTATGTTAATTATACTTCAATAAAAAATTTTCAGTGAAACTAGCACAACAAAACTATGTAACATTTTATTCTAAGTCTTCCTTTTCAAAATGTATCCTCTAAATGTTATGATCAATGTGTTTTTATTCGACCATAGAACATGTTTGAAATAATTTTAACCACTTTTTTTCTGGAAAGTGCTATACACTTGGCTAGTAGCAGCAGTTCACAATATTAATGACAGAAGTTCTTTGCTGTGGTATAGTTTCCTACTTAATGTACTTTTTGCCTCTGTGAGTTGTCCTTTAAAGGCATCCATGCAGTAAAGGTGGTCCTAAGAGAGAAATATATAGCAATATAGGCCTTTCTCAAGAAACAAGGAAAGTCTCAAATACGCAACCTAAACTTACACATAAAGGAGCTGGAGAAAGACAGCAAATAAAGCCTAAAGCCAGCAGGAAAAGAGAAATAATAAAGATTAGAGCAGAAATCAATGAAATAGAAACCAAAAGAACAATAGAACAGATCAACAAAACTAGGAGCTGGTTCTTTAAAAGAATTAATAAGATTGATAAACCCCAAGCCAGACATATCAAAAAGAAAAGAGAAAAGACCCAAATAAATAAAATCATAAATGAAGAAGGATAGATCACAACCAACACCGAAGAAATACAAATAATTATAAGAACATATTATGAGCAAGTATATGACAACAAATTAGGCAATCTGGAAGAAATGGATGCTTTCCTAGAAACATATAAACTGAAACAGGAAGAAACAGAAAACCTGAACAGACCCATAAACAGCAAAGAAATTGAAGCAGTAATCAAAAATCTCCCAAAAAAACAAGAGTCCAGGACCAGATGGCCTCCCAGTGGAATTCTACCAAATATTTAAAAAATAATTAGTATCTATTCTTCTGAAGCAATTTCAAAATATAGAAATGGAAAGAAAACTTCCAAACAAAATCTTTGAGGCCAGCATTTCCTTGATCCTAAAACCAAACAAAAACCCACCATAAAGGAGACTTACAGACCAATATCCCTGATGAACATAGATGCCAAAATTCTCACCAAGATACTAGCCAATAGGACCCAACAGTACATAAAAAGGATTATTTACCATGACCAAGCAGGATTTATCCCGGGGCCACAAGAGTGGTTTAATATTCACAAATCAATCAATGTAATACAGCACATTAATAGAAGAAAGGACAAAAACCATATGATCCTCTCAACAGATGCAGAAAAAGCATTTGACAAGTACAGAATCCTTTCTTGATTAAAGCTCTGCAGCATAGGAATAGGGGAAACATACCTCAATATCATAAAAGCCATATAGGAAAAAACACATAGCAAATATCATCCTCAACGGGGAAAAACTGAGAGCTTTTCCCCTAAGGTCAGGAACACAACAGGGATGTCCACTATCCCCACTGTTGTTCAACATAGCACCGGAAGTTGTAGATTCAGCAATCAGACAACAAAAAGAAATAAAAGACATCCAAATCAGCAAAGAAGAGGTCATACTTTAATTCTTTGCAAATGACATGATAGTCTATGTTGAAAACCCAAAATACTATCCCAAAATTTCTAGAACTCATACAGGAATTCAGCAAAGTGGCAGAATATAAAAATCAATGCACAGAAGTCAGTTGCATTTCTATACACTAACAATGATGCAGGAGAAAGACAAATCAAGGAATCAATCCCATTTACAACTGCACCCAAAACCATAAGATACCTAGGAATAAACTTCACCAAAGAGGTAAAGGAACTGTACTCTGAAAACACTAAAACACTTATGAAAAACATTGAGGAAGACACAAAGAAATGGAAAAGCATTCCAAGCTCATGGATTGGAAGAGCAAATATTGTTAAAATGTCTATGCTACACAAGTGTTGGAGAGGATGTGGAAAAAGCAGAACACTTTTACACTGTTGGTGGGAATGCAAGTTGGTGAAGCTACTTTGGAAAACAGTGTGGAGATTCCTTAAGAAGTTAAAAGTAGAGCTTCCCTAGGACACTGCAATTGCACTACTGGGTATTTACCCCAAAGATACTGATGTAGTGAAAAGAAGGGCCACCTGTACCCCAATGTTCACAGCAGCAATGGCTACAGTCACCAAATTGTGGAACGAATCAAGTTGCCCTTCAATGGATGAATGGATAAAGAAGAGATGGTCCATATATACAATGGAGTATTATGCCTCCATCAGAACGGATGAATACCCAACTTTTATATCAATATGGACAGGACTAGAAGAGATTATGCTGAGTGAAATAAGTCAAGAAGAGAGAGTCAAGTATCATATGGTTTCACTTACTTGTGGAGCACGGAATAACACAGATGACATTGGGAGATGGAGAGAAGAAGTGAGATGGTGGAAATAGGAGGGGGGAAAAAACCATGAGAGACTGTAGACTCTGAGAAACAAACTGAGGGTTTTGGAGGGTATGGGAGGTGGGGGGTTGGGTGAGCCTGGTGGTGGGTATTAAGGAGAGCATGTATTGCATGGAGCACTGGGTGTGGTGCATAAACAATGAATTTTGGAACACTGAAAAGAAATAAAAATAAAATGGAAAAAAGGAAAAGAGGTCATTGCTTACTAGAAGGTCATGGCAATTTACACAAAAATATAAAATAAAATAAAATAATAACATAAAATAATAAAGTAAAATAATAAAATTAAATATAGCTAAAATTTTTTGAAAAGTACCTTCAATATTAAATCAGCAACTATTTCCACACACACAAAAAATGTCTGTGTTACCCAATGCAATCTACACATTCAATGCAATCCCTACCAAAATACCATCAACATTTTCCACAGAGCTGAAAGAAGTAATCAGAAAATTTGTATGGAACCAGAAAAAGAGCCCAATAACCAAAGGAATGTTGAAAAAGAAAAACAAATCTGTGACATCACAATTTTGGACTTCATGCTGTATTACAAAGCTGTAATCATCAAGACAGTATGGTATTGGCACAAAAATAGACATATACATCAATGTAATAGAACATAGAACCCAGAAATAGACCCTCAACTCTATGGTCAACTAATCTCCACCAAAGAGGGAAGAATATCCAATGGAAAAAATACAGCCTCTTCAACAAATGGTGTTAGGAAAATTGGACAACCACATGCAGAAGAACAAAACTGGATCACTTTCTTACACCATTCACAAAAATAAACTCAAAAGGGATGAAAGACCTCAACATGAGACAGGAATCCATCAAAATACTAGAGAACACAGGCAGCAACCTCTTCAACCTCAGCTTCAGCAACTTCTTGCTAGAAACATCTCCAATGTCAAGGGAAACAAAAGCAGAAAATGAACTATTGGGACTTCAGCAAGATTAAAAGCTTCTGCACAGCAAAGGAAGCAGTTGACAAGACCAAAAGACAACTGACAAAATAGAAGAAGATATTTGCAAATGCCTTATCAGATAAAGGGCTAGTATCCAAAATCTCTAAAGAACTCATCAAACTCACACCCAAAACAAACAAACAAACAAACAAAAATAATCCAGTCAAGAAATGGCCAGAAGACATGAACAGATACTTCTGCAGAGAAGACATCCAAATGGCCAACAGACACATGAAAAAAAAAAATCACTCAGCCTCAGAGAAATACAAATCAAAACCACAATGAGCTACCACCTCACACCAGTCAGAATGGCTAAAATTAACAAGTCGGGAAATAACAGATGTTGGCAAGGATGTGGAGAAAGGGGAACCCTCTTACACTATTGGTGGGAATGCAAGCTGGTACAGCCACTCTGGAAAACAGTAAGGAGGTTCCTCAAAAAGTTACAAATAGAATTACCCTAAAACCCACAAATTGCACTACTCGATATTTATCCAAAGGACACCTGCAACCCAATGTTTTTAGCAGCAGTAGTCCACAATAGTGAAAATATGGATAAAGCCCAGATGTCCACTGAGAGATGAATGGAAAAAGAAGGGGTAAGATATATATGCAATGGAGTATTACTCAGCCATCAAAAAGAATAAATCTTACCATTTGCAATGACATGGATGGAACTAGAGGGTATTATGCTAAATGAAATGTTAATCAGAGAAAGACAATTATCATATGATTTCACTCACAGAATTTAAGAAGCAGAATAGATGAACATAGGGGAAGAGAGAGAAAAATAAAATTAGACAAAATCAGAGAGGGAGACTAACCATAAAAGACTCTTAACTTCAAGAAACAAACAGGGTTGCTGGAGCAGAGGTGGGTCGGGGAAGATAGGGTAACTGGATGATGGGTATTAAGGAGGGCACTTGATAATGAGCACTGGGTGTTCTGTGCAACTGATGAATCACTAAATTCTACCTGTAAAACTAATAATATACTCTATGTTAATTAATTGATTTTAAATAAAAATAAAGGACTCCATGAATATAGGGAAATAAACACAACTCTTTCTAAAAAGAATAACTAAGGAGAGAATATTGAGTCGGGTGCAACCCACTCACAATTCAGCCACCAAGAGAACCTCTAAACAGTCATAACTCTTGAAGTATTTAATATGGAGAATAAATGTTGAACTGAGACCCTGCTCAGGGAAAAGCAAGTTCTCGCTAGGTGGGACAAGATGCTGACCTCCTGGGAACTTTAAATAATTAGTTCCTTTTTGGGGGTGCCTGGGTGGCTCAGTGGGCTAAAGCCTCTGCCTTTGGCCTAGGTTGTGATCCCAGGGTGCTGGGATCGAGCCCCATATCAGGCTCTCTGCTAGGTAGGGAGCCTGCTTCCCTATCTCTTTCTCTCTGCCTGCCTGTGATCTGTCAAATAAATAAATGAAATCTTTTAAAAAATAAATAAATAAATAAAAACTAAAAAAAATAATTAGTTCCTTTTTCTCCACTGAGTCATTAATGGGTCATGTTTTTAGTCATTGACTTATAGAAGAAAAAAAATGAGACAAGATGCTGAATTTCAAACTGTGAGGAAAGGGTGGGAAAATATCTATGTATAAGATGATGCAGGTTTTGCTAAATCTGGACATTAAGTATAAAATCTCTGCTATAGCAAGTCCAGGATATTTTCTTCCATTCACAACTTTTTACAGCAAGTATTTCAATGAATGCAGTGAATTTTCAACAGAAAAGAAATTGCTACTCAAATGGTCTTATATCCATAGTGTCTCTGTCCCAGGAAGCACCACACTTCCTTCTTTAATTCTTATTTATATCATTGTAATATTGTAATGTACACATCTGTCTTCCCTTACTAGACTATAAATTCCTCCATGCCTCATTGATCTGGGGAAACACACTATGCATAGTAGGTGTCCAAAATTGTAACTCAGAAAAAATAAATACATTTATAAACTCATAAATCCAAAAAAAAAGATCTTGGATGGCAGAAATGATGCTAATATTTTTTAAAGATTTTATTTATTTATTTGACACACAGAGAGAAATCACAAGTAGGCAGATAGGCAGGCGGGGTGGAGGGGAGGGGGAAGCAGGCTCCCTGCTGAGCAGAGAGCCTGACACAGGACTCAATCCCAGGACCCTGAGATCATGACCTGAGCCGAAGGCAGAGGCTTAACACACTGAGCCACCCAGGCACCCTGATGCTGCATATTTTTTCACAGTGCATGCACAGTGCTTTAAAACTGGAAGTCTTCTTTCCTGCACTGCTAATGTTAAGAAAAATCCTTGCTTTTGAAGGACAAATACTTCTGTAGGGACTTTCCTTTCTCAAATAAAATTATTTTGAAACTTCTGGCAAAAAAAGAAAAAGAAAATATTGAAAATATTTACCTTTGTATAGTATAGAGAACTCTTATAGAAGAATGAGGTTTAGGAGAGGCGTCAAGATGGCGGAGAAGTAGCAGCTGAGACTACTTCAGGTAGCGGGAGATCAGCTAGATAGCTTATCTAAAGATTGCAAACACCTACAAATCCAACGGGAGATCGAAGAGAAGAAGAACAGCAACTCTAAACAGAAAATCAACCACTTTCTGAAAGGTAGGTCTGGCGGAGAAGTGAATCCAAAGCGACGGGAAGATAGACCGTGGGGGGAGGGGCCGGCTCCCGGCAAGCGGCGGAGCAGCAGAGCACAAAATTGGGACTTTTAAAAGTCAGTTCCGCTGAGGGACATCGCTCCAGAGGCTTAACCGGGGTGAAGCCCACGCGGGGTCAGCGTGGCCTCAGGTCCCACAGGGTCACAGAAGGATCAGGGCTGTCTGAGTGTCACAGAGCTTACAGGTATTAGAACGGGGAAGCCGGCTACAAAGACAGAGCCGAGGAGTGAGCTCTCAGCTCGGGGTTACCTTGAACCGGTCACAGGCTCGGTCAGCTCGGAGCGCGGCCGGAGGCAGGGTGACGGGAGTAATTGGGCGCTGTTCTCTGAGGGCGCACTGAGGAGTGGGGCCCCGGGCTCTTGGCTCCTCCAGGCTGGAGACCGGGAGGCCGCCATCTTCATTCCCGCCCTCCGGACTCTACGGAAAGCGCTCAGGGAACAAAAGCTCCCGAAAGCAAACCCAAGCGGATGACTCAGACCGGCCCCGGGTAAGGGCGGTGCAACTCCGCCCGGGGCAAAGACGCTTGAGAATCACTACAACAGGCCCCTCCCCCAGAAGATCAACAAGAAACCCAGCCAGGACCAAGTTCACCTACCAAGGACAGCAGTTTCAATACCAAGGAGAGCAGCAGAATTCCAGAGGAGGAGAAAGCAAAGCATGGAACTCATGGCTTTCTCCCCAAGATTCTTTAGACTTGCAGTTAATTTAATTTTTTTTTCTTTTTCAATTTTTTTTTCTCTTCTTCTGCTAAATTTTTTTAACTTTTACCTTTGCTTTTTTAACGTTTTCTAAATAGTTTAATATATATTTTTTCCTTTTTATATTTTTTTCTTTATTGGTTTTCTTTTTTTAATTGTTTTCTTTTTTTTCTTTCTGAACTTCTTTTTATCCCCGTTCTCCCCCTCACAATTTGGGATCTCTTCTGATTTGGCGAAAGCATATTTTCCTGGGGTTGTTGCCACCCTTTTAGTATTTCACTTGCTCCTTCATATACTCTTATCTGGACAAAATGACAAGGCGGAAAAATTCACCACAAAAAAAAGAACAAGAGGCAGTACCAAAGGCTAGGGACCTAATCAATACAGACATTGGTAATATGTCAGATCTAGAGTTCAGAATGACGATTCTCAAGGTTCTAGCCAGGCTCTAAAAAGGCATGGAAGATATTAGAGAAACCCTCTCGGGAGATATAAAAGCCCTTTCTGGAGAAATAAAAGAACTAAAATCTAACCAAGTTGAAATCAAAAAAGCTATTAATGAGGTGCAATCAAAAATGGAGGCTCTCACTGCTAGGATAAATGAGGCAGAAGAAAGAATTAGCGATATAGAAGACCAAATGACAGAGAATAAAGAAGCTGAGCAAAAGAGGGACAAACAGCTACTGGACCACAAGGGCAGAATTTGAGAGATAAGTGACACCATAAGACGAAACAACATTAGAATAATTGGGATTCCAGAAGAAGAGGAAACAGAGAGGGGAGCAGAAGGTATATTGGAGAGAATTATTGGAGAGAATTTCCCCAATATGGCAAAGGGAACAAGCATCAAAATCCAGGAGGTTCAGAGAACCCTCCTCAAAATCAATAAGAATAGGTCCACACCCCGTCACCTAATAGTAAAATTTACAAGTCTTAGTGACAAAGAGAAGATCCTGAAAGCAGCCCGGGAAAAAAAGTCTGTAACATACAATGGTAAAAATATTAGATTGGCAGCAGACTTATCCACAGAGACCTGGCAGGCCAGAAAGAGCTGGCATGATATATTCAGAGTACTAAATGAGAAAAACATGCAGCCAAGAATACTATATCCAGCTAGGCTATCATTGAAAATAGAAGGAGAGATTAAAAGCTTCCAGGACAAACAAAAACTGAAAGAATTTGCAAATACCAAACCAGCTCTACAGGAAATATTGAAAGGGATCCTCTAAGCAAAGAGAGACCCTAAAAGTAGTAGATCAGAAAGAAATAGAGACAATATACAATAACAGTCACCTTACAGGCAATACAATGGCACTAAATTCATATCTCTCAATACTTACCCTGAATGTGAATGGGCTAAATGCCCCAATCAAAAGACACAGGGTATCAGAATGGATGAAAAAACAAAACCCATCTATATGTTGCCTACAAGAAACTCATCTTAAACCCGAAGATACCTCCAGGTTTAAAGTCAGGGGGTGGAAAAGAATTTACCATGGTAATGGATATCAGAAGAAAGCAGGAGTGGCAATCCTTATATCAGATCAATTAGATTTTAAGCCAAAGACTATAATAAGAAATGAGGAAGAACACTATATCATACTCAAAGGAACTGTCCAACAGAAGATCTAACAATTTTAAATATCTATGCCCCTAACATGGGAGCAGCCAACTATATAAACCAATTAATAACAAAATCAAAGAAACACATCGACAATAATACAATAATAGGGGATTTTAACACTCCCCTCACTGAAATGGACAGATCATCCAAGCAAAAGATCAACAAGGAAATCAAGGCCTTAAATGACACACTGGACCAGATGGACATCACAGATATATTCAGAACATTTCATCCCAAAGCAACAGAATACACATTCTTCTCTAGTGCACATGGAACATTCTCCAGAATAGATCACATCCTGGATCCTAAATCAGGTCTCAACCGGTATCAAAAGATTGGGATCATTCCCTGCATATTTTCAGACCACAATGCTCTGAAGCTAGAACTCAATCACAAGAGGAAATTTGGAAAGAACCCAAATACATGGAGACTAAACAGCATCCTTCTAAAGAATGACTGGGTCAACCAGGAAATTAAAGAAGAATTGAAAAAATTCATGGAAACAAATGATAATGAAAACACAACGGTTCAGAATCTGTGGGACACAACAAAGGCAGTCCTGAGAGGAAAATATATAGCGGAACAAGCCTTTCTCAAGAAACAAGAAAGGTCTCAGGTACACAACCTAACCCTACACCTAAAGGAGCTGGAGAAAGACCAAGAAAGAAACCCTAAACCCAGCAGGAGAAGAGAAATCATAAAGATCAGAGCAGAAATCAATGAAATAGAAACCAAAAAAACAATAGAACAAATCAATGAAACTAGGAGCTGGTTCTTTGAAAGAATTAATAAGATTGATAAACCCCTGGCCAGACTTCTCAAAAAGAAAGGAGAAAGGACCCAAATAAATAAAATCATGAATGAAAGAGGAGAGATCACAATGAACACCAAAGAAATACAGACAATTATAAGAACATACTATGAGCAACTCTATGCCAACAAATTTGACAATCTGGAAGAAATGGATGCATTCCTAGAGACATATAAACTACCACAACTGAACCAGGAAGAAATAGAAAGCCTGAACAGACCCATAACCAGTAAGGAGATTGAAACAGTCATCAAAAATCTCCAAACAAACAAAAGCCCAGGGCCAGATGGCTTCCCGGGGGAATTCTACCAAACATTTAAAGAAGAACTAATTCCTATTCTCCTGAAACTGTTCCAAAAAATAGAAATGGAAGGAAAACTTCCAAACTCATTTTATGAGGCCAGCATCACCTTGATCCCCAAACCAGACAAGGATCCCATCAAAAAAGAGAACTACAGACCAATATCCTTGATGAACACAGATGCAAAAATTCTCGCCAAAATACTAGCCAATAGGATTCAACAGTACATTAAAAGGATTATTCACCACGACCAAGTGGGATTCAACATCCACAAATCAATCAATGTGATACAACACATTAATAAAAGAAAGAACAAGAACCATATGATACTCTCCATAGATGCTGAAAAAGCATTTGACAAAGTACAGCATCCCTTCCTGATCAAAACTCTTCAAAGTGTAGGGATAGAGGGCACATACCTCAATATTATCAAAGCCATCTATAAAAAACCCACCGCAAATACCATTCTCAATGGAGAAAAACTGAAAGCTTTTCCGCTAAGGTCAGGAACACGGCAGGGATGTCCGTTATCACCACTGCTATTCAACATAGTACTAGAAGTCCTAGCCTCAGCCATCAGACATCAAAAGGAAATTAAAGGCATCCAAATCGGCAAAGAAGAAGTCAAACTATCACTCTTCGCAGAGGATATGATGCTATATGTGGAAAACCCAAAAGACTCTACTCCAAAACTGCTAGAACTTGTACAGGAATTCAGTAAAGTGTCAGGATATAAAATCAATGCCCAGAAATCAGTTGCATTTCTCTACACCAACAACAAGACAGAAGAAAGAGAAATTAAGGAGTCCATCCCATTTACAATTGCACCCAAAACTATAAGATACCTAGGAATAAACCTAACCAAAGAGACTAAGAATCTATACACAGAAAACTATAAAGTACTCATGAAAGAAATTGAGGAAGACACAAAGAAATGGAAAAATGTTCCATGCTCCTGGATTGGAAGAATAAATATTGTGAAAATGTCTATGCTACCTAAAGCAATCTACACATTTAATGCAATTCCTATCAAAGTACCATCCCTTTTTTTCAAAGAAATGGAACAAATCATCCTAAAATTTATATGGAACCAGAAAAGACCTCGAATAGCCCAAGGAATATTGAAAAAGAAAGCCAAAGTTGGTGGCATCACAATTCCGGACTTCAAGCTCTATTACAAAGCTGTCATCATCAAGACAGCATGGTACTGGCACAAAAACAGACACATAGATCAATGGAACAGAATAGAGAGCCCAGAAATAGACCCTCAACTCTATGGTCAACTAATCTTTGACAAAGCAGGAAAGAATGTCCAATGGAAAAACGACAGCCTCTTCAATAAATGGTGTTGGGAAAATTGGACAGCCACATGCAGAAAAATGAAAGTGGATCATTTCCTTACACCACACACGAAAATAGACTCAAAATGGATGAAGGATCTCAATGTGAGAAAGGAATCCATCAAAATCCTTGAGGAGAACACAGGCAGCAACCTCTTCGACCTCAGCCTCAGCAACATCTTCCTAGGAACATCGCCAAAGGCAAGGGAGGCAAGGGCAAAAATGAACTATTGGGATTTTATCAAGATCAAAAGCTTTTGCACAGCAAAGGAAACAGTTAACAAAACCAAAAGACAACTGACAGAATGGGAGAAGATATTTGCAAATGACATATCAGATAAAGGGCTAGTGTCCAAAATCTATAAAGAACTTAGCAAACTCAACACCCAAAGAACAAATAATCCAATCAAGAAATGGGTAGAGGACATGAACAGACATTTCTGCAAAGAAGACATCCAGATGGCCAACAGACACATGAAAAAGTGCTCCAAATCACTCGGCATCAGGGAAATACAAATCAAAACCACAATGAGATATCACCTCACACCAGTCAGAATGGCTAAAATTAACAAGTCAGGAAATGACAGATGCTGGCGAGGATGCGGAGAAAGGGGAACCCTCCTACACTGTTGGTGGGAATGCAAGCTGGTGCAACCACTCTGGAAAACAGCATGGAGGTTCCTCAAAATGTTGAAAATAGAACTACCCTATGACCCAGCAATTGCACTGCTGGGTATTTACCCTAAAGATACAAACGTAGTGATCCGAAGGGGCACGTGCACCCAAATGTTTATAGCAGCAATGTCTACAATAGCCAAACTATGGAAATTTCCTAGATGTCCATCAACAGACGAATGGATAAAGAAGACGTGGTATATATACACAATGGAATACTATGCAGCCATCAAAAGAAATGAAATCTTGCCATTTGCGACGACGTGGATGGAACTAGAGGGTATCATGCTTAGCGAAATAAGTCAATCGGAGAAAGACAACTATCATATGATCTCCCTGATATGAGGGAGAGGAGATGCAACATGGGGGGTTAAGGGGGTAGGAGAAGAGTAAATGAAACAAGATGGGATTGGGAGGGAGACAAACCATAAGTGACTCTTAATCTCACAAAACAAACTGAGGGTTGATGGGGGGAGGGGGGTTGGGAGGGGGGATGGGGTTATGGACATTGGGGAGATTATGTGCTATGATGAGTGCTGTGAAGTGTGTAAACCTGGCGAGTCACAGACCTGTACCCCTGGGGATAAAAATATATTATATGTTTATAAAAAAAAATAAAAATAAAATAAATAAAAAAAAAAAAAAAAGCAAAAAAAAAAAAAAAAGAAGAATGAGGTTTAAAAAAAATCATGAAATTAGATAAAGGATTTCTTTCTTCATTATATTTGAAATCCATACCCTGACAGACAATCTCTGCACCCTAGTTTTAACTCAGTGTTTAACACACAGTATCCCAGCACTTGCTAAGTATTTCTGATTATGCTGAAGTCATGAACAGTCAAATCTTTAAATCTCCAAGTATAGATTTAATTCTACATTGGACTGATGGTAAATACTTTCACTACTCTGCCTCTCAAAACAATGTGATTAACTTTGATGGAAACAATGAGTGTTCAACCCTGGAGCAATATCTGCTTTTTTCCACTCTTTCTATGAGAATTATTGGAATGAAGGAAAAGAAATAGCCCAGGAGCCTTTTAAGCATCCTTATTTTTCTCTGTCACATCATTAAAGGTTCAATGAATCTCCAATTAAGTCTCCCTGGCTGCTGTCACCAATCTGATTGATAGATGTCCTTGGCTCACCCTCCACAGGACATGCCAGTACACCAGGCCCCCACCTGCCACCATCAATTATCACTCTCTTGTCATCGGTGCCCTCACTTGTCAATTTATTTGCCACGAATCCAGTGAAGACCTCTAATCAGGGAGAAAAAAAGAAAATGTATTCTTTACTTCTAATGGTGGGATGGAAAGAAGTCTTAACAAATGAGATACTGTTTAATCTTAGAGAAAACTTTGCTTTCAGCTCTTGTGTTTTCTTTCTCTTATCTTTCACCAGAGAAGCTGAGTGTCACTGGGGCTCACTGGTAAATGCATTAGGTAAAGGGAAAATGGAGGAATTTTCTTTTTTAAATATACCTATAATTTAACACATAGCTTTTTGATACTTTGAGAATCCACCAAGCATTTGCCAGGGAGAAAAAGAAAAAAAAAATCATTCAATTTCTTCAAAAAAACTTAGAGCAGGAAACATAGATTAGAACTGATTTAAGAGAATAAAGCAGTTCTTTGGTTGTTCTTGGCAAACCTGGTAAACCTGACAAATTTTACTTGTCTCCTGCCCCACCTGTTTAATGTTTAAACGTGAACTGATTGTGGTGCTTGATAACTGATTACCTGTCTAGGACACTGCAATCTTCTGTCTATTGACAGAAAAATATAGCCTCTCCTAGAGTGCTGATATTCACTCCTGCCTTTGACCATGAACTGCTCTGCACAACCCCCAGGAGGCTCAGGTGCGTCTGACAGGATCTATGAAGGAGAGATTGATTCCCTTTGGATGCCTGTTAGATAATGACCTTTAACCCCTGTACCTAAAGTGACAACAAAAAACGCCAACTCTTATTCATCTCATGTCCGAGGAAAGACAATTTATTTTTCTAAAAACAGTTCAGAGGATCTTGTGGGTTTTTTCTTCTTCCTATTGGAGATTGAAGAGGAAATAGGAGAGAGGAAAGAGACAGAGGACATTTCATGGGAAAAGGAAAGTCGATGTCTCTTCATATGGGAGGGTTACAGGAAGTTATTTTCCTGGTCTAAGAAGCTCCCAGGATGACTGATCCTCTCCCTAAACCATCTGTTTTGCCACTTTGGGAGCACATTGTTTACCATACCATTAAACATATATTCTATAAAGATGGCCTTTGTTCACTGAAGATGGGGTAAAATGTGCAAGGGAGAGGGGAGAGTATCTCTTTATTCTCTATTCTATAAATAAAATTGTCCCCTCCTGCTGTGATCAAATCATAAAAGTTGAACAAGCATCTATAATGTGAAAATATGTGTGTTGTAGTGCTAAGTGTCTACATGAGTAAGTAGATAATGAACAGGGATGTATAGGACTATGGACTGCTACTATTTGAGGAATATTATTCTTTGTAGCATCATTATATCAATTCTTCTAAAGTAAATATTTTCCAAGAAAAAGTGACAATGGCTAATTAAATAGGTCTTAATATTTTTTATTTTTTTTTTAATCTACATTTTTTTTTTTTTTTACCTATTCATGGCCAATCTAGGGACTTACTTTCCAATGTTTTAAAAGATTTGTCATTTTAATAGCTCCTGTTAAAATGGTCTATCCTTAAGAAGAAGCATTCACTAAAAGGCAAAATTACCAGTAAATAAAACCAAATTATCAACATCTTTATTGCTGAATTTTTCAGAGTAGCCAATATTCTAATTTATTCAGTCATAAAATTACCTCTATTTATTTTATTTATTCGGTCATAAAATTACATCAAGGACAGTTGACCATGAAGTTGTTTGGGTTTAGTGACTACAAACCTGACTTATAAAGCCCATATTTCACTCCTCACATAGGCATTTCTGGCACAAGAGAGGACAGATAAGTCCGTATTTCAGCTGAAGCCTTACCCAGATAATTTGACTGCATGGTCTCCAGTAACATTGCCCAGTTTATGCAACCTGAGTGTTTGGAAATGGAAAAGAATTTCTGCATCATGGGGCACCTGGGTGGCTCAGTGGGTTAAGCCTCTGCCTTCAGCTCGGGTCATGATCTCAGGGTCCTGGGATCGAGCCCCACGTGGGGCTCTCTGCTCAGCAGGGAGCCTGCTTCCCTCCTCTCTCTGCCTGCCTCTCTGCCTACTTGTGATCTCTCTCTCTCTCTCTGTCAAATAAATAAATAGGATATTAAAAAAAAAATTCCGTATCAGTACACATTTAGTTCACCCTAGATTTCCAAAATCTCTAATCTTCCAGTTCATACTTGAATAAGTCCAAGGAGTTCTCCTCCTTCTCTTGGGGGACTTGGGCACTGGATTTGTTACGTCTTCTCTTTATTATACCAGACAAAAAATAAGCCATAAAAATGTAGCTCTCCTTTACCAACATAAATACAGTGAATCCATTATGCACACACTCTATCCTGTTTACCAAGTTTTTTTAAAGACTTTATTTATTTATTTATTTATTTGAGAGAGAGAAAGAGAGATTGAGAGAATGAATAGGAGGAGTGGCAGAGGGAGAAGCAGGCTCCCCGCCGAGCAGGGAGCCATGCAGTGGGACTCAGTCCTAGAACCCAGGGATCATGACATGAGCCAAAGGCAGATGCCTAAGCAACTGAGCCACCCAGGTGACTCTTTACCAAGCTTTTAGCCACAAAGACATACCTTTCATCTGTAATTTTTCCATATTTAATATGTGTTATAGTCTGTATAGTCCACACTAAATAGAAGCAGGCTCCCCGCCGAGCAGGGAGCCATGCAGTGGGACTCAGTCCTAGAACCCAGGGATCATGACATGAGCCAAAGGCAGATGCCTAAGCAACTGAGCCACCCAGGTGACTCTTTACCAAGCTTTTAGCCACAAAGACATACCTTTCATCTGTAATTTTTCCATATTTAATATGTGTTATAGTCTGTATAGTCCACACTAAATA
>NW_019154105.1:13798105-13805895 GCF_002288905.1 Enhydra lutris kenyoni | reverse complement strand
AGAAAGTTCTTACAAAAATTAAAAAATAATAATTCAAATGACTCTCTATGATTCTATGGAACCACTGCTGGCTTGACTCGCATTTTTACCTAATGCCAACAGTGAATGCTGCAGTGCTCAATCATCGAACCTCTTAACATTCAAGGGTTCATCGTTTGCCCCTTAGTTATTGCAAGGACCATTCACTTCCAATAACTGTGCTTTTTAATATTTTAACTACAATAGGAATCCTGTGTAAATCCTGAGCCTATATTTAAGCTACACTTTCTAAAAACTACAAGGTTGTTAGAGCAATGCTTCAGAAACAATGTGCATATGAATTTCCTGGACTTCTTATTAAAATGCGGGTTCTAACTCAGTAAATCGAAGGTGGGACCTGAGATTCTACATTTCTAACAAGCTCTGGGCCAAGATGATATTGATGCTACAGGTCCATGGACCACATTTTGAGTTATTAGGAAATTTACGGTAGTCTTTTTTCACAATTTCACAAGATGACCAGCACCCTTTTTAATAGGTCATTGGTTTGATGAATTTTCTAGATTAACCTAATCTAAACATTGAATACTCAGATCTCAGACTCCTTTTGAACTCCAAACAACAAATAGTAAAATTATTTTTAATGAGCACCTACGGTTTATATTTTTAAACTAAAATCTCTGAGAAACAGTCCAAGTAGCATAGTAGTTAATAAATCCATGTTGACAAAATAAGTTTTATATTTTCTAATCCCTATAATTGTGAGTCTCAAATATTAGTATGTGCAAAAATCTCCTGAGGAATTTATCAAAAGTGCTGATTACAAAATCCTAAGGTTTGGGACTGAAATTTTGTCCATGCTAAGTAAATACCCGACTCAGTGGTGGTAAATCCTTTTGTTAACATGGGTGAAAGAAGTCAGTGATGTGCATTTTCCTATTGTAGATTAGAAAATATAGTACTGTTTTTGGGGCGTCTGGGTGGCTCAGAGGGTTAAAGCCTCTGCCTTCGGCTCAAGTCATGATCCCCGGGTCCTGGGATCGAGCCCCGCATCGGGCTCTCTCCTTGGTGGGGAGCCTGCTTCCTCCTCTCTATCTCTGCCTGCCTCTCTGCCTACTTGTGATCTCTCTCTGTCGAATAAATAAATAAAATCTTTAAAAATATATATATAGTACTGTTTTTTTAAAGATAGCAGGGCTGCTTGAGGGTAGAATAAATACTTAAGTTGGCATCATAACTAAAATCTTAAAAGTATTAGCTATTCAACCTCAGATTGTATCAAGATATTTTAAAAGAAGCTCACGAGAGCCATTGAGTTGAATGCATCAAGGATTGTTTTGGAAGCCTTGTTTTAATTAGAAAATGACAGTCAAATATTAAGGATTAATAGCATATCCAGACTGATTGTTTTCAACTTGTAATGTCTTTTAATTTGATTTCAGGAGAGGGGGAGACACATATAAAAGAGAAACCATACATAGAACATCTTGAATAATGTCAGGCAAATATAGGACATTTCTGTTTGTTAGATTGAGTCTGGGAATAAGACAAATAAAGCCAATGATTACCTATTGTTCATGATAATCTAATAAAGAGACTACACTCAAACTCTGTGGGAAAAATCATAGAAATAGAGCCAGGAAAATATGAAAATAACTTACATTAATAATTCACTTATCCATAGGTCTTTTATCCTAACATTTTAAGTATCCAAAATATAACCAGGATCCCAGAAAAAGTAAAAAGATACCTCTGAGAAGTCAAAATCTGATAAAATCTACTTGGTATCATCTATACCTTTTATGTAAGAGTGAGAACCTTACACTTTCATCAACATTTACTTATTCTTATTTTAGGGACAATGCTGATAAGCTTATCATTTTTTCTTAAACTTGAAGATTAGAATTAAGGTTTAAGAAACTAGCCTAATATACCTAACTCATAATTACCGACCAAGAATAGAAGGTGCTTAGTTACTAAAGACATATACATAGATAGAGGTATATATGGTTGCATGTATATAATATTAAATCTGAGCTTCTATATCACTTGCATATTCTGAAAGGGTTTTTGTGCAAATTGAATGAGTAAGTTTTTTTTAAGAGCTTGGAAGTGTGGCTGGCTACTATTATTCTTCTTCTCATCATTATTTGTATTATGTGGTAATAAAGAGTTGAACTTTGGCCATCATATAACTGGAATCGTTTTCAGGTTCCATGCCATACTAAATGTTTGACCCTGGGCAAGTTGCTTAAACAACTCTTTAATTCTCAAGTTCCTCCTCTGTAGAAGCACAAAATTCACTTCATAGGACTGTGACAAATTTTAAATATCATAACACAAGTTTCTTAGCCCTGTGTCTAGAACATAAGAAATACTCAATGATAGTTCACTGTTATTACTGTTAGATTTGTGTTTGAGGGGGAGGTATTAAAATGCCATGGTACAGATGAGAAAACCAAGGCTCTAAGATGTTAGATAACATACCCAAATTTATACAGATATTAACTGAATGAATCAGGAGACAAATGTAGGTCTATCAGTGGCCAAGATACTCAGTCTTTTCAATGTTCAGGCTGGCTTTCAACAGGCTCAACTGCATTTTTTAAAGATTTCAATTATTTATCTGACAGGGCGAGAGAGCAAGTGAGAGAGTACAAGCAGGGGGTGGTGGGAAGAGAGAAAGAAAGAAGCAGACTCCCTGCTACATACGTACGGAACCTGCTGTGGGGCTGGATCCCAGGACCTTGGGATCATGACCTGAACCAAAAGCAGATGCTTAATAGATAGAGCCACTCAGGTACCACTGACTGTATTTTAATTCAGCAATCACCATAGTTCTTAAAGTGTAGAGTGAACTCAACAAATGTTTGTGGATTGGTCTTAATCAGTAGAACAACACTTAGAAGGCAACAATAAGAAGGATGATTTCTGAGACCTCAAAAAAACTCCCCGGGCGCCTGGGTGGCTCAGTGGGTTAAGCCTCTGCCTTCAGCTCCGGTCATGATCTCAGCGTCCTGGGAGCAAGCCCCACATCAGGCTCTCTGCTCAGCAGGGAGCCTGCTTCCCCATCTCTCTCTCTCTCTCTGCCTGTCTCTGTGCCTACTTGTGATCTCTCTCTGTCAAATAAATAAATAAAATCTTAAAAAAAAAAAAACTCCCTCCTACACAGATAAAATAAAAATTCACACTTCAACAGGGCACATCAATGGCTCAGCTGGTTGAGCAGCCAACTCCTGATTTCAGCTCAGGTCATGGGTTCAGGGTCCTGGGACAGACTCCCCGCTTAGCTAGGTGGTTGTGGGGATGGATGAAATATGTAAAGGAGATGAAGAGCTACAAAATTCCAGTTATAAAATAAGTCATGGACATAAAAAAGTACAGCATAGAAAATATAGTCAAAAATACTATAATAATGTTATACAGTGACAGATGTATATCACTTATTGTGGTGAACACTGAGTATTATTTAGAATTGTAGGATTACAGTGTTGTACACCAGAAACTAATATAATATTGTATGTCAACTCTACTTCATTAATTAATAAAGAATTCACCCTTCATCAGTATATTATTGCCACTATGACATTCCACAATTTGTGATTCTTTCCTTTGTTTCTATAAAAATGTAAGTATCCTCTATGAATCACTTATACTTAGTATATATTGAGTTTATTATATTTGGGTTGTTTGATTCTTTATTGCTATTATTATTATTCTTGATTTATGTTGAATCTGAAAACAGCTTTTGAGTAAGATACTTAAGACTTAATAGAAACTAGAGAAAGGAGTAATAAATTGAGCCTAAACACCTTGATACGATCTGTAAGACTCTACATAACTTAGCTCCTGCTAATTTTCAAAACGTCATCTCTTGCTACTGCTCTCCTCTCACTCCTACTTGGCAGAATATATATCATTTTTCTCAATTAATCTCTGCCCTCCCTTTAAGAGGAATATAAGATTCCTGCCTACTGCCAAGTGACTTATAGTGCCATGGGGAGGGGAATACTTCCCTCCTCCGTAGTGACTACCTTGGCTACATGCCTCCTTAACCAATGGAATAGGAGCCAATGGAATTGTATTTCAATCATTTCTATCTCTCCCTTCTGTCATGAGAATATCATGTACCAATTAAGAATTGCTTCTCCAGCCTTCATTCTAAAATGGAGACTCAGTGAGGAGCACCACAACTCAATAGCAGATCACCAGCAATATGTGTGAGAAATAAGCCTTTGTTGCAATAATCAGCTGAAATAGTGGGGTTGTTACTGCACCATAATAGTGTGAGGTGACTAACTCAACGTTCCATCCATGCTAAACTACTTTTATAGATTTATTTATTTTAGAGAGAGAGTGGGGGACAGAGGGAGAGGGAAAGAGAGAATCTTCAAGCAGACTCCCCATTGAGTGCAGAGCCCAATGTTGGGCTCAATCCCAGAACCCTGCGATCTATATCTGTATCTTTCAGGAGACCGTTAGCTTCATGAGAGAAGGGATAGCTTTTGTTGTATCTCTATTGCTCTCTCACTGCAAAGCCTAGTTCCTGGCTCACAATAAACTCATGGTACAATTGACTGATCATTCAGTGATGAGTGAATGAACAAGTAAAAGAAAGAGAGAGAGTATGGTAAAAAGGTTAAGCATATAGTCTTTAGATGATCCAGATTCAAATCCTAGTTCTTCCACTTCCTAGCAGGACTAGCTATATAATTTGTGGAGCCCAGGGCAAAATGAAAACGTGGGACACTTTGTTCAAAATTCATTAAGAATTTCAATATGGCAAAAGCAGACCAATAAACCCAGCATCCAGCCTTTCTAAACATCGTGCCCTGTACAACTGCATAGCTCACATACCCATGAAGCCAATCCCGCTGCCTAGCTATATAAACTTGGGCAACTAACCTCTTTGTGGTTCTGTTTTATGTGTAAAATGCAAGTAAAATAGGATTGCTGTGGGAATGAAGTAAATTAATATACATAAATTCCTTATAATGGTGAATCCTTAAGAACTGTCATTAGAGACAGGAGAAACTCTGAATGTTGAAGCAAATTTTAATTATTTTAAATTTGTCTTAAGATTTTTTACAAACTACAGGAGATTATCCAAGCTGACAAATCTAGATCAGGGGTTCTCAATTGGAGGTGATTTAGCTGACAGGGGACATTTGACAATATTTGGAAACATTTTTGGTTGTCACAATTGGAAGTTTCTTCTGACATCAAGGGCACAGATAACAGGTTGCTGCTGAAACTCTACAGTGCACAGGACAGCTCCTACAACAAAGAATTATTTGGACAAAATGTCAATAACACCAACATTGAGAAGCCCAAGCCTAAAGATTGATTTCTGAGCTTCCAAGGAAAAATTACTGAATTTTTCAGCCTCTCAGTTTCTCCATCCATAAAGGATGTCCAGGAACACCTGAGCCTGCCCACTTTGCAAGAATGTTGTAAGGATAAATTTAAGAGCAAAGAGCCCAGCTCTCAAAAGGAAAGGGTACTATTATAGCCCGAGGTGTTATTATCAAGCTGTGTAGCCACTTTCACTCTTAGCAAGCCAAATGTTCTACTTGGAAATTATAATTTCCCTCCACTAAATGAGCATTTCGCTTCCCAGAGGGAGTAATTTTATTCACCTTTTGCCATCATTGGATTGGACCCATTACAGCTGTTGTTTTTCCCTTATTTGAAATTTCATAACACACATAATCATAGAAACTCTCCTGATGGAATGTACATCACTGCAGTAACATGCCACACACACATGCCCATGTGTAAACAATCTGTTAACCCACCAGCCGTGGGTATTTATAAATACCATCCTCATATCCCAATGTGTTTCAATGAGACTATTTAGTAGAGTAGAAAAAGTAATGTTCTTATGAGTCATCATTCACACCAGCCACTCTCCCAAATCCCAATGTGAATTAACAGATAAATGGTAAAGCACAATTCTGATTTTCTATTTATAAAGTCAATGCTTTAGAGACTAATTAGAATGGCAGTAGGTGGTGGAGAGGTAAAGGAACAAGAAAAAGTTCAAACAGAGAAAATAAAGAAGAAAGTCCTAGGGAACCACAAATATATTAGACAAATACTCTCAAATGCTTTAAATGTGCAATTAATCAGTAGTTTGTGCATGAAGATTGCATGCGTGCATGAAATCAGAATGGAACCACATTACAACAATTACAAGGAGCTCATGTTGGTGTAGAAGCCTCCAGATGTTCAGATCAATCGCTTTCTAATGAAATCTGTGTTCACAAAATAATCCCAAGATAGAAAGTACTGACTGGGGGAAGATTTACCTAATATGAGTACTGTATCAGTGTCCTGCTTTTCTCCCCCCTTTGTCTGACAGCACTTTAGCAGCACTGCCACACGCATGCCGTGCAGGATATTGAAGATGAAAGCTGAGAGGAAAATGCTGCTGAGAACTGCAGAACATGAATCAACTTGCCAAGGTCTGTCAGTGCCTGCACAGGGAACTCATTAGTGTGAGAACATCTTTTATGGCTTCCTCTGACCAGAAGAGGTAGAGTAGTAGGCAGGCGATGCTAATGATGTCAGCAAGCCCTACAGAAAGCACTGCAAACTCTGGGTCAGGAAAAAGGCCTTAGCTTTCCACTTTGCAGTGTTGGTACTGTTTCTGTTTGGATGGTATGAGGATAGGCCACTTTGATGCAATGGAAGCAGAAGGAGGACTAGGGCCAAAACCATCCTACTCCAGCTATCTGACCTAGACTAAATACCTGTGTCTCAATTTTCTCCTCTGTAAAATGAAGCTAGCAATCTTTATATGATAAAACTATGGCAAATATTAAAAGAGTTTATGAATAGAAAAACTTATAGTGCTTCACATATAGTTGTCACTCAACAGATACTTATCCATTCATTTATAGGAAAACCTTTTTTTCCTACTTAGGATTGTCAATGGTACTATGAAATCTTATTTCAAATTTACTCCTTTTCTAAAATTCTCCTTCACTGGGTATGAAGCATTGAAGGCTTTCTTCCATGTTCTGTCATTTGCATGTGTTCCATCTAAGCCACAAGCAATGCTGACATCCTGTTGTCTGTTACTGACCTTTACCTGTGCTAGAATTATAAACAGGAGGACCTAAATGATTTGCTGTCAATAGGGTCAACTTTTATATTCGAAAGTTTTACATTATTTAAGGGAAAAACAAGACGATGGGATATCTGGGTGGCTTAGTCGGTTAAGGATCCAACTCTTGAGCTCAGCTCAGGTCTTGATCTCAGGGCCATGAGTTCAAGACCTGTAACATGGAGCCTACTTAAAAAAAAAAAAAAAAGACTGAATTGGTTCTATCTCACCATAGAACCTGGGCCATGTTATGTTTCCATAAAGTTAGAATGAGGAGAGTGTAAAGAAACTCGAAAGATTATGCCAATTTACACTTCCCTTCTATGAACAGCATGTTTATGGATCTACCATCCATCCTTTTCTCTTCTTTTTGTTGTAATTCATGTTTTAAAAATCCACAGTGCCTTTTAAGTATATTGCTCAGGTCTTGATCTCAGGGCCATGAGTTCAAGACCTGTAACATGGAGCCTACTTAAAAAAAAAAAAAAAAGACTGAATTGGTTCTATCTCACCATAGAACCTGGGCCATGTTATGTTTCCATAAAGTTAGAATGAGGAGAGTGTAAAGAAACTCGAAAGATTATGCCAATTTACACTTCCCTTCTATGAACAGCATGTTTATGGATCTACCATCCATCCTTTTCTCTTCTTTTTGTTGTAATTCATGTTTTAAAAATCCACAGTGCCTTTTAAGTATATT
>NW_019154105.1:13718473-13798095 GCF_002288905.1 Enhydra lutris kenyoni | reverse complement strand
AAACTGAACACTGATTCAATTAGAGTAAATTCACTAATTAATGGTACTTAATTTTGCATCAACTTTATTTCTCAGAAACTTGATATGCAAAGCAAATAAATATACAGTCTAAAAAAGTACGAACATTTATTATTTTGCCAAACAAGTAAGACTTACTACTTCTGTCAGATAAATTAAGCTAAGCTACCAAGTGGCATTTGAAACCTAAATTGCTGAACACGTGATACTGAATCCCTGATTTGTCACTGTAGCCATTTAACATAAATCAGAACCAGCTGAGAGCCCTTTTCCAGCCTCACTATCCTACTTTATTTCATGTCTTTGTGATTAGGCTTATTTTTTCATTTGCTTCAGGAATAACACTTAAACATTCCACCCAGCAGTTGACCATCTCACCATCTCTTAGATGTTGACAGCTGAATGTTGCTGCTACTAACTGATTCTATTCTGTATTTGGACCAAAATATTTAAAAAATACATAAAAGAAAGAACAGATTTGCGGTCTTATATGTGAGCTATGCTCATCTGTTTTCTTGGAATCTTACTTTTTCTGGAGTCTCCCTATGTCTTCTTTCTTCCTCTGTGTTCAGATGTAGAACTGGACAGAAATACACCAAAAAGCAGCTGCATAATTAGCAGCAATTAACCCTAAAGAGAATTCAACAAAGGCAACACAATACTCAATTTTGCCCCCTATTCCCAACAAACTAATCAGAATTCTAATTCTGTAATGCCAAGAGATGCTAAAACAGGGACAAACGTCAGAACTGACAGAGAGAGCATTAACAGAGAAAACTTAGATTTGATTCAAGACTTGAAGCTGGTTGCTCTTTAGAAAATGCTCCATACATTGCTAATAAAAGCAACGCTTCAATGACTTTCCTAGATCAGTTAATAATCCTTGTCTTAAAAATAAGGTTATAGGGGCACCTGGGTGGCTCAGTGGGTTAAAGCCTCTGCCTTCGACTCAGGTCATGATCCCAGTCCTGGGATCGAGCCCTGCATCGGGCTCTCTGCTCAGCGGGGAGACTGCTTCCTCCTCTCTCTCTGCCTGACTCTCTGCCTACTTGTGATCTGTCTGTCAAATAAATAAATAAAATCTTTAAAAAAAAATAAGGTTATAAAGGTTAAGGTTATAAAGAAGAGTCGTTATTTATGGTTTTTTTTAATGTGCCCACCATGTCATATTGATCATAAATGAACAAGTCATCTGAGGCTAATGCTAGACAACAGACAATCAGTGCCAGACAGGTCCTACTACTATCAGACAGCACTTAGAGCTCACCTGGCTCCCCCCAGAGATAACAACAGTCATATGTTGTCCATCTGCCCCCTTCCTGTTTCTACTCTCACACTCACTACCAAAAGACTGAGTGAGGGCCTAGAAAAGCTCCCATCCAATCAGCAGAGTCCAGGCCAGATGGGCAGATGGCGAGTTTTGCTGCAGGGAAAGCTAATGGCCTCTTATGATAGTGAGATCATCCATCCTCTAGCCTTTCGGGAGAGGAGACAGTGCAATTGAATTAACTTTGCAAAGGATCCTCTTTCAGCTTAATCAACA
This sequence comes from Enhydra lutris kenyoni, assembly GCF_002288905.1. NCBI lineage: Eukaryota > Metazoa > Chordata > Mammalia > Carnivora > Mustelidae > Enhydra > Enhydra lutris. Next base: position 13,796,534 of record NW_019154105.1, on the reverse strand, counting down.
TTTGTGGAAAAAGGAATTAGATTGTACTGTCTGTGGATGTGGCTAGCCACCTTTCATAGTCAGACATGGCTGCTCCAGATCACCATGGAAAGTGGACTTTATTTGTACAACAAGCTCGTATCTGAGAACATACTTATCAACAATGATGATGGTTCACTTCCAACTGCTAGCATGTTTGCTCTGGGAAAGAAAACAGGTAAAAACCCCAAAAAATTAAAACATGAAGTTGTCTCCTAAGTGCAGACTCAGATTAACAGCTGCAAGACAAATAAAGTTGTTTCATTGTTGACCTTTAAATTCTTGGCTGTTGAAATCTGTGGAGTCTGTTGAAATTTGTCAAATCTGTTGAGTTTGCTTTTCTCCTAATCAAAGAACATCTTCAAAGTCTGAAATTGTTTAACTCAGTTGGTTAGAATACAATATTAATATCAGTCCTGTGGAGTAACTGCCTTTGTTCTATTCCAAGGCCATGAATTTCAGCCCCTGTACCTAGCCAGGGAAAATCCCATTGCTATTCATAAACAGTATGGATCAAACAGCTCAAAACTGTAGTTACCTCTAGGAGAAAAAAAAGACAAAGCTAAGTAACTGCTCTGCCATAAACAGTAGCTTTGGGTTTTATGTAGGATAAAGCACCTTACTATACTAATTAAAAAACACTGACTCCATTTGAGATCTGAAAAGATTGATTTTAAATAGTCTTAAATGAATTCTGATTTTCAAGTGAAAATACCCATACACAATAAGCATTTAATAAGTGTGTGTTGAGTGAATAAGTAAAAGAATTTACAAGCTCTGTTCAAAATTATGAGGAAAAAATAAAGGAGGCATGTTTTGTTTAAATATACCTATCATATAAATATAGCACAATTGAAGCATATGGTATTAAATCTAGATATTTGGAACTATTTTAAGGTCATTTAGTCTTAAAGAGAAGTATAAGAGTTTTCTTCTGCAGCAGGATTTATCCCCTCGAAAGAAGGGTAATCAATTTTTGCTGACAGACATTTTAAATCTGAATCAAAATCACATTTTTTAAAGATTTTATTTATTTATTTGAGTGTAAGAGAGAGAGAGAGTGAGCATGAGCAGGGGGAGGGGCAGAGGGAAAAGCAGACTCCTCACTGAGTGCAGAGGCCTACATGGGGCTCTCTCCCAGGACACTGAGATCATGATCTGAGCTGAAGTCAGATGCTTAACCAACGAAGTCCCCCAGTGTCCCCCCCACCTTTTTATTTTCTCCTTCCAGTAGTTCACCTCCACAAACTCCATCGATGGAAGCAGGAAGGGATGCACCCCCAGACCTTGTATGGACCCAGTGAACAGCGCTCAGACCATCATCTCTGCCATTACTTATCTTTCCTTCAGCTTTGTCCTACTCTGCCTTCCTACACTTTGTTTTAATGAATGGAGAAAAATGGATACTAATTCCTGACACAGGTTGAAAAAATTTGAGAACTTTCTAGAATGGGGACTTAGAAAATTCCAAATCCCAGAAAGGATGAATTGCGTTAAAGAATAGTTTAAAAAGAACTTTAATAAGATGAGAGGGATTTTTCCAGTAAAATTCAAGGTACTTAATTTCTTCCCAATCTCTGCAATATACAATGATATAAATATAAATATTAGCAAGATATAAATGAGCAAATATGCAGACAGAAAATTCACAAAGAATTCAAAACTAAGACTGAAACACAGCTAAGTCAAATGAAAATAGAGAATACTTTTTCTCATGTAACTTACTATTGCCTTCCTTAAAATCTAAATTAGTACGAATTATAAGGCAATGGCTAGTTTAAATTACATGTTACAATCAAATTGTTCACATCAGACTCTTATTTCAAATAAAAGCATATATACTGTAACATTTGTCTCATTTCATTGAACAGACATATTTCCAATACTTTATATATATTCATTACTTAGTCATCTTCACTTGCTATCTTTCATTACAATTAAAGGTATATGGAAAAGAGAAGTATAGGCTCACATCATCCTGTCATCTTTATATCATCTTTATCATCAGCATCATAAAAGTCAATGTTTATTGAACATTTTGTAAGCACCAAGCACTATGCTTATAAAATCCCTATATGTTAGGTATTATTATTATTGTAACTGACCCAGTCACTGAGCTTACTAGTACAGAGTTGGCATTTTTTTTTTAAGATTTTATTTATTTCTTTGAGAGAGAGAGAGAGAACAGAATGAGAGACAACATAAGCAGGGGAATAAGGGCAGAGAGAGAGGGAGAAGCAGATTCCCAGAGAGCTCTACTGGGACTTGATCCCAGGACCCTGGGATCATGGCCTGAGCTGAAGGCAGATGCTTAACCAAGTAAGTCACCCAGGCACTCCCAGATCTGGAATTTAATCAAGTCCATCATGTTCCAAATCCCATGTAAGTGCTGATAATTAAAACATACAACATACTTTAAGATGCAAGAAAATGTATTATGCAAGAAAATATTAAGATGCAAAGGGAAAATATATTCTTTATGTAAGATACTGACAAAATAATAAAGCCAACCATTCAGTGGGAATGTAACTGGTTTTTCCAATTCGTGTGTACTAAAGTTGGATAATTGGAAGAAATTTCTGTCATTTATTTCTAAATTAATAAAATCCATTCCTATTAAGAGTTGATAATATTCAAATGGCCTTTTCCAGTGGTCCTTGTATTCAAAATATTCACAATCAGTATCTGGGGCTCCTAATTGTTGGTGGTAGACCCATTGGGTTATCACTTCCCTCCCCTAGCCCAATCCCTGGATATGCTATATGGGTAAAAGAAAAGCATGAAGATCTGAAAAACCAAAGATCCTGAGGTATCCCTGAAGAGGCAGAAGGTTGATGTGACACAGTGTGGGAAGGAAAATGCAGTCTGGAGCAGATGGGGACTGGAAGCCACAAGATAGGGATTGCACAATGATAGAAAACAAACTAAACAATCGAAACTATAAAAATAGCACAAATAGAAAAATTATAAAATGAGAATAAACATACCATAAAAGATTTAAGGAAGAATAAGATTAGCCTGAAGTAGCAGGAAACAGTTATAAAAACAAAACATACTGGAATTACAGGCAGAAAAATAGTTACCTATAGGAAAAGGAAGAAGTAGGGTGAAATGATCATAAATAGAAGGTGGACCTAAATATACTTTGTTGTACCTATTTGGTTTTGACACCATGTACACATTCATACAAAAAAAACCTAAATAATAATAAATCAATCTAAATATTTTAAGTGAATATTACACAAATGTACCTAAACATATGTCCAGTTCATGACATAATCAGAATGAGAAGAGCCCTTCCTAATGACACAAAAACAAATAAATTTCATTATTCATCCTAGGAGAAATATATCATAAAGACAAAAGGTACTCAAAACAATTTTTGATAGTCATGCTTTACATGGTAATATTGATAATCTATAACTGTTGCAGTAATGTCGAGAATAAATTTTGTTAATATAAAAACCCTGGAATTAGAAGCACAGGAAAAGGAGGAAATCAATGTAAATGGATGAGCTTAAGTAGAAACCCTACAGTCTTTGAGTTGGAAATATAAATATGAATTCACATGTATTTATTCTAAAAATATATGTATTTCCTAGGTATAATAAACCTGGTAGCAACAAGCTCCTTCATTGCCCATCTCTAAATAAAAATGGTCTCTAAATACCATTTTTCACTTAAAGAAACTACAACTTTTCAAGGAAATACATGATTTGAGGTCTGGACTAGGAATTGTATAAAATGAAGCTGAAATATCATATCAGCCACTAAACAAGGAATTTATGAAAGACTTCTGAGAGTGAGACATAAAACACTTAGCAGCCAATTGAAAGGCTTCCACTGGCCAAATATGGAGCAATATGAACTTCAAGAAAAACTGCAATGCACTTAAAGACATCAAGTATATTTAAATCCATGTGCATATAATGATATTAAGAACAAAACAAAACATAGTAAAAATAACCTCACTCGGGGTGCCTGGCTGGCTCAGTGGGTTAAGCCTCTGCCTTCGGCTCAGGTCATGATCTCAGGGTCCTGGGATCAAGCCCCGCATGGGGCTCTCTGCTCAGTGGGGAGCCTGATTCCCCCTTTCTCTCTTTGCCTGCCTCTCTGCCTACTTGTGATCTCTGTCTGTCAAATAAATAAATAAAATCTTTAGAATAAAAAAAATAATAACCTCACTCAACACTTTAGAAGGATGCCAGGTTTTAAAATCATTACTTAGAAAACTGGAAAATATATGAAAAGATTTAAACAAATTTTCTCCCTTTCCAATGTTAATAAGAGTTGACCAGGCAGTTTCTCTTTATAGACCTTTAGTTTCCTAGGCTTGCACAAATAAATTATGACAAACTGTGTAGTGTAAAAAAATAAGAAACTTATTCTACAAAAATTCTGGAGGCTGAAAAACCAAAGTCAAGGTATCCATAAAGCCAGGTTCCCTCTATCCTAAGGGAAGATCCTTGTCTCTACCAGCTTCTGGAAGGCCCAGGTATTCCCTGACTTGTGGCAGCATAATTCCAATCTCTGCTTCCATCTTCACATGGACCTCCCTTAGTGTGTATGTCTAAATCTCCCTCTTCTTAAAGAAACACATCATATCATATTAAGGGTCAACTGTAATGAACTCATCTAAACTTGATCACATATGCAAAGATGCTACTTCTAAATAAGGTCACATTTATAGGTACAGGGATTAGGACTCAACACGTTTTTTGAGGGATATAATTCAATCCATAATGTAGAGTATCCCAGCTAATAAATAGGAATAAATGAGAAAATAAAATACCATCATTTTGCAACTCTTAATAAAACAATGAACATAAACAATAATGATCAATGACTGACATCATCCAAAATCTAAAGAGGCCATTATGGTACTAACAGAAGAATCCAACCATTGAAAAATTTTGTCCAATACCCTAAACTATTTCTTACTACTGATTTGCAGCAAATACAGCATCACAGAAACAATTTTAAAGAACACAGGGATGCAACCAACAAAATTCAAACTGTGGAAAACTATACAAAACTGATTTTTTCAAGTAAATAAATTAAGGGAGATCTATAGATTTAGAGATTGAAGAGAAAACTCAAGCAATTGTAATATATACTTCATATTTCAATACTAATTTTACCAACTATAAAAGATTAAAAAATAAAAGATTAAAAAATACTAAATTATTAATTGAAAGATTAGGATTAAACAAAGATTAGATATAAACACCAATTTTAAGTATTGATTGGATACTTAATAATGTTGAGGAATTAATGTTAATTTTATCAGAAAAGATGATGGTCTACGGTTATGCTTAGAAATAAATAATTGGGGGCACCTGGGTGGCTCAGTGGGTTAAGCCACTGCCTTCGGCTCAGGTCATGATCTCAGGGTCCTGGGATCGAGCCCTGCATCGGGCTCTCTGCTCAGCAGGGAGCCTGCTTCCTCCTCTCTCTCTGCCTGCTTGTGATCTCTCTCTGTCAAATAAATAAATAAAATCTTAAAAAAAAAAAAAAAGAAAGAAATAATTGGATCTCTAGTGATACAGGCAGAAATATTTACAGATGAAATGTCATGAGGTTATTAGTTTACTTCAAAATAATTTGGAGGGAAAGAGAAAAATAATTATGTGTAAAAATAAGACAAGATTGGCCATAAGCTAATAAATATTTAAGTCAGTTATATATTCACTGTGGTTTATTTTCCTATTCTGTCTACATTTGTATATATCTGGTAAGTCCCAAAAGGAAATATTTTTTCAAAAATATATGTGTAATATATGAACTGCAAATTCAATAATGAAGATAAAAAGATAACCAATAACAAATAAAGTCCAAAAATAAACTAGTAGCTGAAAGATCAGATTGAGGAACTCTTAAGAAGACAATGGGAAGAAAGAAAGAAACACAATTAGAAAAGAAATGTTGAAAGGTACCAAGGATGGAAGAATTTTCAGCATTTATATAACAGAAGTCCCAAGACTAAAGACAAAATGACTGAAAGAAGATATTTGAATAAGTAATGATTAAGAACTAAAGAAAGATGTGAAACATCAGATTTAAAAAGAAAAATAAAGAACCAGAGAGGAGAGATTAAACAAATTTTCAAACAACAAATGTACCCCTATCTGTATACATGATATGAAATAATATGACAGTATCAAAATGAAAGAAAAATTGAAAAGCTTTTAGAAAAAGAAAGATCAATCATAAGAGATATAATTAAGGGATCATTGAACTTTCTAAGAATAACAATAAATAAAAGACATTTGAGCAATATGTTAAAGTTTTGAAAAAAAAATAAATTTCAACATAAAATTTTATATTCCAGTTAAACTATTATTTAAATTATGTGTCTATAGAGATCTTTCAATAGAGTCATACAGAATGTGATCTTCAGTGATTTGCTTCTTTCACTGAGCAAAATATTTTTGAGGTCCATCATGCTTTAGTATAGCTCAGTATTTTATTTCTTTTTATGGTCAAATAACATTCTACTATATAGAACACCATATTTTATCCATTCATTGGTTGATGGACACTGAATATTGTTTCCACATTTTGGCTATTATAAATAATACCTCTATTATTTAATTCTTATATTTAATGATTCAATTATTACTTAAATTATATTTATAATATATTATTATTGATAAAAATTTATTAATGTAATATATATGATTATATAATAAATATATTACAAGTACATATCATATATTATTATAAATAATGTTATATATTATTATAAATGCTGCTTAAGCTCAGGTTTTTGTGTGGATATGTTTCCATTTTGCTTGGATATATATCATAGAGTTGAATTTCTGGGTCAATGGTAACTATGTTTAACTTTTTGAGGAACTCACATGTTTTTCCAGAATGGCAGCACCATTTTACATGGCCATCAGTGTATAAGGGTTTCAATTTCTCCACATCCTGACAAATACTTGATATTCTTTCTTTTTTTATTATAACAATCCTAGTGGGTTTGAAGTGATATCTCACTATGGTTTTGATTTCTAATTCCCTGATGGTTAATGATATTCAGCATCTCATCATGTATTTATTGGTCACTTGTATATCTTCTTCAGAAAAATTTCTAAACAAATGTTTTGCCTATTTTTAAATTGTCATTGGTCTTTTTTTAATTGAGTTCTAAGTGTTCTTTGTATGTTTTAGAGACAAGTCTCTTGTCAGGTACAGTATTTGCAACTTCCTCCCATTCTATAAGTTGCCTTTTCACTTTCTTGGATGTCCTTTGATACACATAAAATTTTAATTTTAGTAAAGTTCAATTTATCTATTTTTCTATTATTGCCTATATTTTTGGTGTCATATCTAGAAGCCATTGCCAAATCTAAAGTCCTAAAGATTTACACCTATATTTTTCTTCTAAGAATTTTACGACTTTAGTTCTCACATCTAAGTCTGTAATCCAGTTTTAGTCAATTTTTCTATTTAGAATGAAGTAGGAGTCCAACTTCATTCTTTTGCTTGTGGATAGCCATTTGTCTCAGGACCATTTATTGAAAAGACTATTCTTTCTCTTTTGAATTATTTAGGTACTGTTGTTGAAAATCAATTGACCTTAAACACAAGGTTTATTTTTGGAATCTAAATTCTACTCCACTGATCTGAAATGTCTACCCTTATGCTACTACCACACTGTGTTAATTACTGTTGTTTTGTAGTAAGTTTTGAAATCAATAATGTTAATAAGCCCATCAAATTTGCTCCTATCTTTCAAGACCATTTTGCCTCTTGGACCCTTGAGTTTCAAAATGAATTTTAAGATCAGTTTGTCAGTTTCTACAAAAAAATAAAGTTGAGATTCTGATTAAAATTGCATTGAATCTGTAGATCAGTTTAGGGAATGTTTTCATCGTAAGTATTAATCCTCTAAACATGAGATGCATTTCCATTTACTTTAGATGTTCTTTGATTTCTTTCAGCAACATTTTATCACTTTCAGAGTATAACATTTTTTCTTTTAAGTTTATTCATAAATATTTCATCTTTTCTATATATTATGCTAGGCCCACCATAAGTATAGCTATCATCTGTCACCATCCAATGCTATTACAATAGCATTGACCATATTCCCTATGCTGTAAATTCCTATTTTCCTCAAACTATTCCAAAAGAAAGGAAGAGGAAGGAGAGCTTCCAAATACATACTATAAGGCCAGCATTACCCTGACACTAAAACCAAAGACATCACAAAAAAAGAAAGTTATAAGCCAATATCCCTAAGGAACACAGATGCAGAAATTCTCAAAAAAATATTAGCAAGCTACATTCAATGATACAGTAACAGGATTATTCACCTAGATCAGGTGGGATTTATGCCAAGGTGCAAAGATGGTACAATATTCACAAACAATATCACAATCAATGTGATACACCACATAAAACAAAGGATAAAAATCATATGATCATCTCAACACATGCAGAAAAGGCATTTAACAAAATTCAGTATCTGTTCATGATAAAAACTCTCAATAAAGTGCGTTTAAAGGAAACACAATAAAGCCCATATATGAAAAACCCACAGCTCCATCATGCTTAATGGTGAAAAACTGAACACATTTCCATTAAGATCAAGAACAAGACAAAGATGGCCGCTCTCATAACTTCTATTCAACATAGTACTGGAAGTCCTAGCCACAGCAATCAGACAAGAAAAAGAAATAAGAGGAATCCATACTGATAATAAAGAAGCTAAACTATCACTATTTGCAGATGACATGATACTATACATAAAAAACACTAAAGACTCCTCCAAAACACTATTAGAAGCAATAATTTAATTCAGTAAAGCTTCATAATACAAAATTAATACCCAGAAATCGGTAGTGTTTCTATAAACCAATAATGAAGTAGCACAAAGAGAAATTAAGAAAACAATTCCATTTACAATTGCACCAAATAAGATAAAATACCTAGCAATAAACTTAGCCAAAGAAGTAAAAGACCTGTACTCTGAAAATTATATGCTATTTTAAGTAAAACTGTGTTCTTAATTTCACTTTTGAATATTTGCTAGAGTATAGAAATACAGGTGACTTTTGTATATTGATCTTGAATCTTATAACCTTGCCGGACTCATTATTACTGCTAAAAGTTTTAATGGATTCCTTATATGCAAGATCATGTCATCTTTGAATAGAGATAATTTTACTTCTTCCTTTCCAATTCAAGTGCCTGTCATTTCATTTTATTGTCTAAAATTTCTCTGCTAAAATCTCTAGCACAATATTGAATAGAAGTGGCAAGGGCATACATTTTTGTCTTGTTTCTTATCTTAGGGGTAAAGTATTCAGACTTTAACCATTCTGTATGATGTTAGCTGTGAGTTTTTCATAGATAGCCTTTATCAGGTTAAGGAAGTTCCCTTATATTCCTAGTTTGTTGAATATTCTTATGAAATGATATTGAGAAATGTTTTTTCTGTATCTTTTAAAATTATCATGTAGTTTTTTTAATTCTTTATCTACGGATATGATGTATTACATTCAGATGCTAAACCAACTTTGCTTTCCTGGAGTAAATCCCACTTAGTCTTGGTGTATAGTTTTTCAGTATTGCCAGATTCTTTTGCTGGCATTTTGTTGAACATTTTTTTATCTATCTTCAAAAGAGAGATTGATCTGTAGTTTTCTTTTTTTTCTGTTGTTTTGATTGTTTTCTTATCAGAATAACTTGTTTTCTTAATATTAAAATCTTAGATGCCTTCCGATTAAAGTAAGGGAAACACCATGTGTCCACAAATACCATTACTATTTTAACATAATATTGGAGAGCCTAGCCAACTTTTTATTATAATAAAAGGGTGAATGAGTTTTATGAATTAAAAGAGAAAAAAATAAGCTTTCATGGTTGCAGATGTTATCATCACTTACATAGGTTCTGAATATAGAAACTGTTAAAACTAATATTAATGCTTAATCATATTGCAGGGTACAAGTCCAACTAAAAAATGAATACAATTCCTCTCTACCAGTAATGGCTAACTGGAAAATCTTGTGCAATCTGAAATAGCATCCAAAATAACAACACAAAACTTAAATAAACTAATAATTACCCAATAATCTTTTAAATCAGTTACAACTGTCCTGAATACATGAAATCAGACTACATTTTGTTTTAAAAAGTATAAAGAAGATTTGAAAAACTAGACATACACATACATGGGGACAATGATTTAACACTTAATAGGTCAATTATCACAGATTAATCCACATATTCAATGCAATCAATATTGCATATCAATATCATACTCAGATATTTTAAAGAACTTGACAAATCTATTCTCAAATTTATATGGAAGGATAAACACCACTGAATAACTAAGTCAACTTTGAAAAAGAGAAAAACTTAGTAAAAGAAAAATACAGAGATGAAATTTTACCAAATATCAAGGCATGCAACACATCCTATAATAATAAAAAATATATATGATGTTTACTCAAGAACAAACAAAACAATGGTACAAAATAAAGTTTAGAAATTGAATCTTAATTTTTACTTCTATGTTTAGTCTTTAACCAAACTGGAAGACTATACTTAGGGTGCCAACTATTTTAGCTTTATTTTTCTGCATTTGTTGAGAAGGTTTTCCCTACACCATCCATCAAAAGATCTGTCCTTCTCCTACTGGCAACTGTATCATATATCAGACTTTTATATACACATGGATATTAACATATAATCAACTTGTAAATTTCGGAAAAGATGGAAACATTTATAAGGTAATGACAGTTTTCTGGGACCTGATATTTTTTCTTCAAGGACTCTATCTATTAAAACTTTATTAGGGGCACCCGGGTGGCTCAGTCATTGTCTGTCTTTGTCTCAGGTCATGATCTCAGGCTCCTGGGATGGAGCCCCATGTTGTGCTCCCTTCCCAGCAGGGAGTCTTCTTCTCCCTCTACCCCCCCCAACTCATACACACTTTCTCTCTCAAATAAATAAATCTTTTTTTAAAAAACTTTATTGAAATGTTCAAGTATGTAAAACATGAGCAGCAGTACAGAATAGACATTTTTCCAAAAAGGACATATAAATGGCCAACAGGTATATAAAAGATAGTCAACATCAGGTAGATGCAAATTAAAACCACAATGAGCTATCTCCTCACACTTTTTAGAATGGTTATCATCAAGAAGACAAGAGAAAACAAGTGTTGGTAAGAATGTAGAGAAGAGAGAATACTTGTTGACCTTGGGGGGAAACATAAGTTAGGGCAGCCACAATGGAAACCAGTATGGAGATTCCTCAAAAAACTAAAATTAGAACTACTATATTATCCAGCAATTCCACTTCTGTGTATATATTCAAAAATACAAAAACAAGATATCAAAGACATATCTACACCATCATATTCTTATAATAGATAAGATTTAGAAGCAACCTAAGTATCAGTGGATGAATGGATAAAAATATACAGATATATCACATCCTCTATACACACACACACACACACACACACACATGAAATATCATTGAGGCATGAGAAAGAAGGAAATCTTGCCATTTATTACAACATGGATAGATCGTGGAGGCATTATGCTAAATGAAATAAGCCAGACAGGGAAAAACAAACAGTGCATGGTATCACTTACATGTGAAACCTTAAAAAAAAAAGTCAAACTCTTAAAAACAGTGATTTCCAGAGACTGGGTGTTGAAGTAAATAGAGGTTAGTAAAGGGTACAAATTTTCAGCTCTAAGATGAATAAGATCTGAGGATCTAATATAAGACATGGTGACTATAATTTAAAACACTGTATTATATAATTGAAATTTTCTAGGAGAATAGAACTTAAATATTCTCATCAAAAATAATAAATAAATAAATAAATAAATAAATAGATGATTGATAGATAGACGATAGATGATAGATAGTGAGGTGAATGGATATGTTAACCAAATGGTAGGAATCCTTTCATAATGTATACACATATCAAGTCACCATATATACAATTCAAATATCTTACAATTTTATTTGTCAGTGATACCTCAATAAGGCCAGAAAAAAAGTATATATATACGTTCAAGCATGGATACCATTAGTATGACACAAAAAAATCAGGGTAAAATGAGGTAGAATGATACCAGGAACTCCAAAGATAATACATTAGAAGGTGGAGGAGGGACAGTAAATTATCTCCCAAACTAAGAAGGCACTTTGAGATCAGAAAATGAAATAGAAATAGGCCACTCCATACAGCTCACACTGTATGTGTTTTATTCAGTGTACCTAACTGGGACATCGGATAGAGGGCAATCCACAGTAGCTGCATAGTGATTCTCCACAAAGTCCGGACCTTAGTCTACAGATTTTCTAGAGAGAGAGGACATGTAGAAGGGCACTATAGTGAGATCAAGGGGTTCACATGCACCTCAAAGGACTTGCATGTACCTAAGAGACAGCTAACCTTTAATTAGAGCTTGTGGCACCACCTGTGCATCAGGAAGGGGAAAGACTACATTATCTCTAACAGATTCTTGGGGGGCCAAAACAAGCCCCCTTTGTCCCAGCCTTGAAGGGCATTACTAAAGTATGTATATTAATCTCCAAGGGCCCTGGAACATATAGTCCCAAGAGAGGTTGTCGAGCAAACATGAACAAGATGGAGGGCCAAAGATGGAACCAGTATTGCCAGCACTCTTACAATCACCAAGAGTATTCCCAATTCATTTATTTCAAGTTCTTATTAAGGAAAACCATTTAGGGTGTGATATTTTTTAAAAGATCTTGAACTAGATAAAAGTGAAAGAGACATCTCGTGTTGATATATATAACCTCTAACATCTACCACAAGAGAAGAAAATCTGTTCTTGCGCTCAGTAGCATTTACTGAGTATATTTGATGAAAAGATACAAAGTGGCCTTCCTGCTTGAGAGGCCACTGTAGAAACAATTATGACTCAGAAAAAAAGGTAAGTAGCCGCAGCACAGAGGTCTTTGAAAATACCAAAGAAAGTACCCAATGTGGCCTGGCATTGAATGTTAAACTGCAGAGGAATAGTTAGTCCTGAAAAGTTGAAGAAGTGTGTTCTAGGTAGAGAAAATAGTAAATGCAAAGGTATGGAAATGAGAGACAAAATATAATATTTAGAAAAGAGAAAATTACTAGGTATGGCCTAGAGGAAATATGAATGTTCTACTCCTGTAGGACACAAGTAACCATTTTCCATTTATAAATCAGCATGGCTGGAAACAATGTTTCACTGCATTAATGCAATTGTTCAGCTTGATATATTTGTCTGAGATCTTCAATTTCCAAGGAAATAAATACTAAAGTAGGACCTGGGGCTGATGGAAAACACACTCATTACACCTACCTTCAGCTCCGTACTTTAATGCCTTGCTAAATCATTCCTTGGAACAGTTTGAGAATCAGGGACTAAATAAAAATGCCCTAATTTGAGTTGATTCAGCTCTAAAGTGTCAGAGTATCAGCAGCAAGATAGCTAAAAAAAAAAAAAAAAAAAAAAAAAAAACAGTGGGGTGAAGAATATACAAATGACCAGGGTCAATATAAAACAAATGATATGCATGAGGACTAGATTTCAGAAGGGATGCAAAATCGTGTCCAAACCGTGCAGTGAATCCAAGTTCGGTATCTGCAGAGGTTTATGATCCAGGACATCCAATATGGTGGGTGGGAGGCAGAGGAAATTTTCAAGAAATGACAATATTCAGAGTTAAGCAAGTGATAATAGGACACCAGGATAACCCAGACATCATGGGAAAGAAAGAAACATTGACAAAGGATAACTATGCAGTGTCACAGCCCTAACCTAGAGTAGTGAGGTCCCATCAGGAGAAGTAAAGGGAAAAATAACAAAATCAAAGTAGAAACCTAACCACATAAATTTGGGAACTATAATAGGGATTACAAAAGTCTGCCTATCAGAGAACATAGGGGCTCAGGATTAACTTTACTCACTCTCAACACCAGGCACATAACAGTATGATGAATAAGAGCCTCCACCTATGGCTGACCATGAGCTTTCTATTGTACTGACGGCCATTAGTGCTGTAGGGAACACTAAGTCTGCAGGCGCAAAACAAAGGCTAAGAAAGGCAGAGGTATATAACAAGGTAAAACCATACCAACTGTATTTCAGTGAAATTTTTCACTATCCCAACATCTACTCTACCTGAACAAACACATAGAGTAAATTTGAAATGTACATTAGTTCAAGTCATATGTTTCTAAATATACGCGGCATAAAGTTGACCAGTAGCCAGATGATGGATTGAACCTTCACTGTTGGTCTAGATATTTTGGTGCTATGGTAAAATAACCACTGAATATATGCTGCACAATTGTGACTCTCTTATACACACTGTGTTACACGCAAATAATTTGCTAAGTGCCTCCCTCAAAGATGAAAAGCAGGCCACTTAGAAAGGAATAAAATTGATTTACCATCTACTCATGGACATTTATTTTAATTATTTTATAGTGTCTTTGTGCTATAACATTACTTTTTTTATATTAATTCTGAGTGAAATCAGAGTGAACAACAGGATTGTTTTTAAAAAAAATGAATAACCTATCAAAGGTCATTCTCATCTAATTGACCTTGACGTTCTAGGAAAGTGTCTTACTTGTTTAAAAATTCTGATTTGAGCCCCATATCCAACTCTATGGCAAGACCACAAAATTTGGAAATGACAATAACACCCATCAGAAATCCTCCTTTTGAATACTATTCTGCAGGCTCCTGCTCCTTGAGTTAGAAAAAGGAGGCCTAGGATTACCTTAACTTGTAGAGAAAGGGGTTCTAAGGCCTTTGAGTGTGTACTAAGATAGTTGTTAGTTCACTGAATCATAAGTGAACCTGTATCTCCTTATGTTTGCAATAGACTCATTAATATTGTAAGAATAGGATCATGGAAAACGTTTTGGGAATGAGATAGGAAGAAAGGCTACTCTATACCTGCTTTTAAAAGGGGGGGGTTGATAAGAAGATAAATAAAGATTTAGAAAACTATTAAAACTCCAGCTTCACAGGAAATGAAAAACGTGAATTGTCTGTGTTCCTGTCATCTCCTCATCCATCCATCTTATAATAGCTTTATTGCAACTAGACATGGGGTGATGAATGCAAAATGTCAGACAAAAAGGAACATGTAAAGATAAAAGACTAAAGTGGGGGCATGGAGGGGAACCACACAACAAAGAAGTGACTGCATGTTGCTCTTGTTTTCATTTTGTTTCCAAAAGCTGCCTGGGTGCTAGTTAAAAGCCAGAACTCCATAAAGACAGAAGCAACCCACAAAAGAACCCTGATGTGTCTGGGGGAAAAAAAAAATTATAATACAGAAAAAAATGGATAAAGCTACCACCAAAGGTTCTCTCTCTCTTTAAAGTAAAGCTCTAAACTCACACTGAAAGCTTTTATTTAAGGATCTCAAAGCACTTTATCAGCAAGTAATTATCCTACCATTTCCTCCTAACAGTTGAAAATTTGGAAACTGGAGACTCAAGTTCAGCAGGAGCCTTCAAATCCTGTAATGCAGAAATACAGAGTTTAAGTTACTTACTTGAGTGCCACAACCATCAATAAGAAACCCATTGTTGCTTTGCTTCCCTCTGCTTTAAACTACTCTTTTCTTCCCAAAAATTGCTCATTGCAATATGCCAGAGATTTGAAGCAGGGGCGTGGGGGGCGGGGGGCTCACCTCCTAGAGTCTTTCTCTGCCAAAGCATTAACAGTACACACCAAATACGTATCATCTCTTCTAGTATAGAATACATTTTAGTTAAACCAAATTGCCTGGAGAAGAATTTCTTACTGTCAAAAAAAAAAAAAAAAAAGTGCTAAAAACCATCAGCAATTTGTTTATAAAAACTCTGCTCCTTCCAAATTTTCAATTGATCTGTGAAACAAATATTCAAATAGATTTTCTTTTCCAATTTTACTCCTCCTAATTACACCAGAATTATCTTATATTAAAAAAAAAACCCACTTCCATTATTTTCCCAGGTGGTACCACATATTCTCTTATAAGGAAATTTTTTTTAGGAAAAATTCACCAATTTTTAATAAGAATAGAGAGTCTTCCACAAGAGACTGAGTATAATTAGTTGAAGTAAAAGTTCAACAGTAAGGGGATACATCTCTGCACCATAGAAAGAGAAGTCTCTAGAGCTTCTGGAGAATATCTAGGACTGAAAGAGTAAGAAGAGAAAAGAGAGAGGGAAGAAGGGGAAAGAAACCAGGCCAATGACAACAGTCTGTGGATTAGGAATTGTGACCCATTCCTAAAAATCTCACTTCTCAAAATAACTTCACCAGAGTTGATTTGATTGTCCACTTTAGGAAGACTATTAAGGCCATTGTCACTGATCCCTTCTTCTGCACCAAACCCACTACATAAAGAATCATAATAAAGATGGAGCATGATTGGGGCAGTGGGGAGGGGAGAGTGGAATTAAAACTGAAAGTGAGTTGAGGTTTTTGCTTTTTATTGATGGGAAAAATAAATACAGCTATGGGTCTTGATTATACTGGTAATGAGTAGACAAATAAAAGAGAATGCACTCTTTTCAACCAAGGATCCAGGAAATAAATGAAATCTGAACAAAGAAAATTCTTTCTCCAGTCAAAAGTGGGAAAGAAATAAAGCATGGTAAGTATGAATGCAGAATAAAGTATTAGAAGTAAGTCCTTACTTAATTATGAAAATAGATTTAAATTCACCCTTTGTGAAACACAAGCTCTCAAAATAATTTTTTCCAAGTAAATCCAACAATATGTTGTCTTAGAATGCTAAACAACAAGGAAATGGATACAAAATGATAGAAAACAAACGGATTAAAATATACATTAGGCAATATATACCAGCTGAAATATAATTTAAAGTTAAAAATCCATAAAAGATAAAGATGAGCACTTCACACTGGAAAAATAAACAACTTGTTAATAACATATAAAATCATTAATATAGACCCTTAAAAATAGATTCTCAAAACACACAAAGCAAAAATTGGAATACCAGGAAATAAAAATAATCTTTAGTCTTAGTAGAGATTCAAACACTGTCATCTAAAAACTAATAGATCAAGCAAAGAAAAAAAAGCATAGAAGAACTGAATTATATTTTTATGATTTTTTAATTGAACTATAGTTGACACACAGTTTACACTAGCTTCAGGTGTTAGAATTATATTTTTAACTTTGACCTACCTGAATATATCAAAAAGTGTAGATCCAGTAAACTTAGAATGTACATTTTTTTACATGCACAGATACTAAAATATCCATCATGAATCAGGTTAAAAAGACAATGTGATAAGGTAAGCATTACCTAATACTAAAACCAAAGACATTACCCAAAAAACTACAGAGCAGTATCTCTCATGAACAGAGATGCAGAAATCCTCAACAAAATATGAGCAAAATGAATCCAACATGTATAAAAAGAATTATACATCATGATCAAATAGGACTTATCCCAGGTATACATGGCTGGTTCAACATTCAAAATTTAATTATTATACTCCATCACATCAATATGCTAAAAAAGAAATATGATCATATCAATAGATGCAAAAAAAGCATTTGACAAAATCCAATACACACTCACAACAAAAATTCTCCATAAACTAGGAATACAGGGGACATCCTCAACTTGATAAAGAATATCTACAAAAATCTTTGGCTAACATCATACCTAGTGGTGAGAAAATCAGAGCTCACTAGATCAGGAATAAGGCAAAAATGTCTACTCTCACTACCTCTCACTACTCCTTTTCAATACCATACTGGAAGTTCTAACTAATGTAATAAAACAATAAAAGGAAATTAAAGATATACAAATTGGCAAGGAAGAAATAAAACTGTCTTTGCAGAGGACATGATCATATACGGGTAAAAGGTAAAGGAATCACAAGAAAACCATTGAAACTAATCAGTGATTTAGCAAGAATTAAGGAAACAAGTTATACACACACACACAAAAAAAAATCACTTCCCACTTACCAGCAATGGCAAATGAAATTTGAAATTGAAAACACAGTACCAAAGTGAGAGGCAAGATGGCAGAGGAGTAGTGGAATGAAATGAAATCAGATCCCAGGAGTTAAGCTAGATAGGTATCAAGCCATTCCAAACACCTACAAACTCAACAGGAGATAGAAGAGATGAAAAGCAGCAATTCTAGGAACAGAAAATCTTTCTGAAAGGTAGGACTTGTGGAGAAGTGAATCTGAAGAGATGGGAAGATAGACCACAGGGGGAGGGACTGGCTCCCGGCAAGTGGCGGAGCAGCAGAGCACAAAATCCAAACTTTTAGAAGTCTGCTCCACGGAGGCACATCACTCCAGAGGCTAAGCAGGGGTGGAGCCCTCGCAGGGACAGTGTGGTCTCAGGTTTCGCGGAGTCACAGAAAGATTGGGGGTGTCTGAGTGTTGCAGAGTTGCCTGGTATTGGAGCAGGGAAGCCAACTACAGAGACAAGGCCAAAGAGTGAGCTTTCATATCAGAGTTACTTAAACTGTGATCCAAGGCACAGTCAGACCACTGCTCTTCGAGAAGGGACCCCAAAAGTGGCAGATCCAGGGACACTCACCTTCTTCCTTCAGGAGAAACAGCACGGCAGAGATCTTCTGGGCTTGGAGACTCCAAATGGGGCCATGCGCCAGAGATAGAAATGTTTGGTCACAAGCTGGGTGAGCTTGGAGTGCGGCCAGAGACTAGGCAGATGGGAGGGACTGACTGCTTATCTCTGAGGGTGCACCGAGGAGTTGGGACCTCAGCTCTCAGCTCCTCTGGGTTGACAGTAATAAAATAATAGTAGGGGACTTTAACACTCTCCTCACTGAAATGGACAGACCATCTAAGCAAAAGATTAACAAGGAAATAAAGGCTTTAAATGACACACTGGACCAGATGGACATCACAGATATATTCAGAACATTCCATCCCAAAACAATAGAATACACATTTTTCTCTAGTGTACATGGAACATTCTCCAGAATTGATCACGTCCTGGGTCACAAATCAGGTCTCAACCAATAAAAACAGACTGGGATCATTCCCTGCATATTTTCAGACCAAAATAGAACTAGAGTCACAAACTAGAACTCAGTCACAAGAGGTAAGTTGGAAAGAACTCAAATACACTGAGGTTAAAGAGATCCTACTAAAGAATGAATGGGTCAACTAGGAAATTAAAAAAGAATTTAAAAAATTCATGGAAACAAAAGAAAATGAAAACACAACTGTTCAAAATCTTTCTGACACAGCAAAGGCAGTTCTGAGAGGAAAGTATATAGCAATACAAGCCTTTCTCAAGAAAAAAGAAAGTTCTCAAGAACACAACCTAACCCTACAGCTAAAGAAGCTGGAGAAAGAACAGCAAAGAAAGCCTAAACCCAGCAGGAGAAAAGAATCATAAAGATCAGAGCAGAAATCAATGAAATAGAAACCAAAAAAACAGTAGAACAGATCAACAAAACTAGGAGCTGGTTCTTTGAGACAATTAATAAGATGGATAAACCCCTGGCCAGACTTATCAAAAAGAAAAGAGAGAGGACCCAAATAAATAAAATCATGAATGAAAGAGGAAAGATCACAACCAACACCAAAGAAATACAAACAATTATAAGAACATATATACGCCAGCAAATTAGACAATCTGGAAGAAATGGATGCATTCCTAGAGACATATAAACTACCATAGCTGTACCCGGAAGAAATAGAAAACCTGAATAGAACCATAACCAGTAAGGAGATTGAAGCAGTCATCAAAAATCTCCCAACAAACAAGAGCCCAGGGCCAGTTGGCTTCCCAGGGGAATTCTACCAAACATTTAAAGAAGAATTAATACCTATTCTCCTGAAACTGTTCTAAAACATAGAAATGGAAGGAAAACTTCCAAACTTATTTTACAAGGCCAGCATTACCCTGATCCCCAAACCAAAGACCCCATCAAAAAGAACTATAGACCAATATCCTTGATGAACACAGATGCAAAAATTCTCACCAAAACACTAGCCCATAGGATCCAACAGTACATTAAAAGGATTATTCACCACGGCCAAGTGGGATTTATTCCTGGGCTGCAAGATTGGTTCAGCACCTGCAAATCAATCAATGTGATACAACACAATAATAAAAGAAAGAACAAGAACCATATGATACTCTCAATAGATGCTGAAAAAGCATTTGACAGAGTACAGCATCCTTTCTTGATCAAAACTCTTCACAGTGTAGGAACAGAGGGTACATGCCTCAATTTCATCAAAGCCATCTATGAAAAACCCACAGTGGATATCATTCTCGATGGGGAAAAACTGAGAGCTTTTCCGCTAAGGTCAGGAACATGGCAGGGATGTCCATTATCACCACTGCTATTCAACATAGTACTAGATGTCCTCGCCTCAGCAGTCAGATAACAAAAAGAAATATATCCAAATCTTCAAAGAAGAAGTCAAATTCTCACTCTTTGCAGTTGATATGATTTTTTATGTGGAAAACCCAAGACTGCACTCCAAATCTGCTAGAACTTGTACAGGAATTCAGTAAAGTGTCAGGATATCAAATCAATGCACAGAAATCAGTTGTATTTCTATACAATAACAGCAAGACAGAAGAAAGAGATATTAAGGAGTCAATCCCATTTACAATTGCACCCAAAACCATAAGATACCTAGAATAAACCTAACCAGAGAGGCAAAGAATCTATACTCAGAAAATTATAAAGTACCTGATAAATTGAGGAAGACACAAAGAAATGGAAAAAACATTCCATGTCCATGGATTGGAGAACAAATACTGTGAAAATGTCTATGCTACCTAAAGCAATCTACACATTTAATACAATCCTTATCAAAATACCATCAATTTTCTTCAAAGAACTGAAACAAATAACCATGGAAAGAACCTAGATGTCCATCAACAAACAAATGGATAAAGAAGATGTGGGGTGTGTGTGTGTGTGTGTGTGTGTGTGTGTGTGTGTGTGTGTGTGTAAAGGAATACTATGCAGCCATCAAAAACACTGAAATCGTGCCATTTGCAATGGATGGAACTAAAGGGTATCATGCTAAGCAAAATAAGTCAGTCTTATAAAAACAATTATAATATGAACTCTCTGACATGAGGAATTTGAGAGGCAGGGCAGGGGATCATGGGGAATAGGGAGGAAAAAAATGAAACAAGATGGGATCAGGAGGAAGACAAACCATAAGAGATTCTTAATCTCATGAAACAAACTGAGAGTTGCTGGGGGGTGAGGGAGTAGGGATAGGTGTCTGGGTTATGGACACTGGGGAGGGTGTGGGCTATGGTGAATGCTGTGAAATGTGTAAGCCTGATGATTCACAGGCCTGTACACCTGGGGAAAATAATACATTACATATTAATAATAAATAAACAAACAAACAAATGAAAGACACTGTAAAAAAAAAATGAAAAGAAAAGCCAGGGACAAGCAGAAAATATTTACAAAAGACACATACAAAGAACTCATAAAACTCAATAAGCAAACAAATAACCCAATTAATAATGAGCCAAAAACCTTAATAGACATCTCACTAAAGAAGATATACAGATGATGATGAGTATATGAAAAGACCCTCCATATCATATGTCGTCATAGAAACCTAAATTAAAACAAGATTCCACTACACACCCATTAGAATGGCCAAAATCTGGAATACTGACAACACCAAATGTTGCTGAGAACATAGGATAACAAAAATTCTCATTCATTGCTCATGGAAATACAAAATGATATGGTTTTTTGGAAGACAGACTGTTTCTAACAAAACTAAATATCCTTTTACTGTGATATGGCAATTTTGCTTCTTATATTCACCCAAAAAAGTTGAAAATTTATGTCTACACAAAAACATGCTCATGGACGCCTGTAGCAACTTATTAATAATTGCTAACACTTAGAAGCAACCAAGATGTCCTTCAGTAGGTGAATGGATAAATTAATTGTGGTACATACAAAAAATGGAATATTACTTGGCACTAAAGGGAAAAGAGCTACCATTTGGGGGAACACATGGAGGAATCAATAAGAGACTACGTGAACAGGCTACATACTATATGATTCCAATTTCTAGAAAAGGCAAAACTATGGACAGAGTAAAAACATTATTATTTGCCAAGAGTGAAGTATGGAAGGGAAGAACAGGCAAGCCATAGAGAATTTTCAGGGTAGTGAAAACATTCTTTATTATACCACAGTGATGGATACATGCCATTGCAAATTATCCACACCCACAGAAGGTACAACACCGAAAGTGTACCCTAATATAAACTACGGAACTTAGGTGATAATGATGTATCAACGTAGGTACATTAACTCTAACAAACATTCCACAGTAGTGACTCCTGGAACCCTAATTCTACAAACGCCAAGGGTCCAAGGCTGCTGAAACCTAAATGTGCAGTTCCATTCTCAAATCATTAAATAAGGTGTGTCCAGCCAGCAGAGAACCCAAATGAGAGCTTACCTGAAAATACCCAGGGCTATCAACTTCCCCCACCTTCCAAGATTAGTCACCAGCCATTTTCCTCTTTCTCCTCTTCCTGCAGACCCGAGTATGGTCTCCTCCAAGATCCCCTTGTTCTATAACCACACAAACCACAGACAATGGAAGGAGGTCGGGCTGGAGCCCTGGTCCTGGTGAGTGGAGTATGAAGTTTCCCAGGAAAGCAAACAGAATGCAGTTGGGAACCCACAAGGTGCACTTTGTGGCTCTGGTTGTGTGAGGGAGAGTAAATATGATTCCAGATAGAGGGACAGGAAGAGGATAAACTGGGATGAGCTGAGCAAAGGATCCAGCTGAGCCAATGGCAGGATGAGACCCCAGTCACTGTTGCTGAGACAACTCTTCCCAGAGGAAGCCCAATCTCCCGAGATCTCAGATCTATGGGAACTGGCAAGGGAGTCCTGGATAAGAAACACTTGAGTGCCATAGGTGGCCTCTCATCACAAACTTATGGTTGAGGAGTCTGGCATACGCCACCAATCAAGCAATCCCCAATCCTCACAGACGCCTCCCTCAATGCCCTAGTAAGTGCCACAATGTGGTGGTGTCTCGCCCCGGGGTCCCAACCAAATATAGGAGACCAAATTCTAGCCCAAAGGCAGTGCAGGGGCGGGACCACATGAAGTTACAGTGCGGGAGTGAGCTGTGCACACTTAGAGCGCAGTCTCTCACCTTCAGAGACCAAAGACACTGGAGAAATAACTCATGACTCTGGCAAGGAAACTTGGGGCCCCAGTCCCATGTCTGTGAGGGTCCAAGGCCACAGAAACCTGAATGCACAGTTCAATATGAAATCAGGGATGTCAGGCCAGCAGATGACCTGAATGAGAGCTCACTTGCTAATACTGGAGCTGTCACAGCTTCAACCACCTTCTGCCCTCAGTCTCCAAAGATCCTCCTCTTTCTCCCTGAGAATTGTGCCCCCCAAATACCATTTGCCCCTATGTCCAAACCATAGACTGTGTCACCCTCACTTGCTAATGCCTCCAAGAGCTACCACAGTATAAAACAATTAGAAATCAAAAGGACAGCATGAAAGAGGAAGGAAGGGAGGAAAGCAGGGATGAAGGGAGGGAGGAAGGGAGAGAAAGAAAAGAGCCATATAATTGAAAACTCATTATCCTACATCCCAAAATCAATGGGTCAAAGAGTAAATAGCTCAAATTGTAAAATACTTAACAGTTAAAACATCATGAAAGCACTGCACACCACAATTTTGAAAGCAAAGTTATGTATATAAATTCAAGTTTATAGATATAAAAAAATGTCTAAAGGTAGTTGAGCATTCACCTCAAAAATTAGAAACTTTGTGATGGAATATTTTTTGCAAGAACACTTTTCAAAACTATGTGAGAAGCCAATAATTAAGAGCAAAAATCAATGAAACGGAAAAAGAAGAGAAAGGATTAACAAAACTAAAGCTATTTTTTAAAGACAACTAATATAGGCAATTCTTTAGTAAGATTCATGAAAACAAAAAAGAAAGCACTGATAAATAAGGTTCAGAATGAAAGGGGGCAACTCACTACTTACAAAGCAGAGATTTTTTTTTAATTATGCATTGAAGATTGGACAGAAAATATTTCCTAAGAAAAAGGACTGCACTATCTCAAAAACCATTAAAAGTAATAGGATGATGGATGAAAACATCTTTCTAAAAGTCACCACCCAGATAGTTTTTCCAGGCAGATTTTACTAACCATCCATATTAACGTGTAATCACCTACAGATCCTATAATTTTTTTCTAGAATACAGAAATATGGCAAAGCGGCCTGAAATTTTTATAAGACCAATATAAGAGATATGACAAAATTAGATAGACATTCAAAAAATTAACATTCTAGATCATCTGCATTTGTGAACATATTCACAAAAATTCTATGTAAGGATTACCTAAATGAATCCAACAATGTTTTGTAGAAACACAGCATAAGATCTGTTGTTTTTACAAATTATACTAATTTTACAATTGAAAGATGCTTCAAAATTAATTTATTAAATTAACTACATTAAGTGATTAAAGGGGAATATGTAATTTCAAATCATGTAAAAATAAAATCATTCAATAAAATATAACTTTTACTTATTTTTAGAAGACCCTTAGCAAAGCAAAGACATAATCTTATTTAACTGTGTAACAGGTGACTAGCAAAAACATACTGCAAACATCATGCCTACTTCATAGAGGTCCTGGCCAATACAATTAGACAAGATAAAAAGACAAATATTTAAAAAAAGAGTCAAAATATCATTTGAAAATGATATGATCATGAATATAGAGAAAAAAGAGAGTCAATAGACGAACTTCTATAATTAATGACAATGTAACAATGAGATACATGAACATCTCAAAAAACAAAAGTAATTTTTCTATACCAATAATTATTTAAAGAGTAATATGCCAGTCATAATAACAATAAAACTTTAAGAGTAGGATTTAAGGGACACCTGGGTGGCTCAGTCATTAAGCATCTGCCTTCAGCTCAGGTCATGGGATCGAGTCCTGAGAATGAGTCCCACATCAGGCTCCTGCTCAGAAGGGAGCCTGCTCTCCTTCTCCCCTCTCCCCTGTTTGTGTGCATTCTCTCTCTCTTTCTCTCTCTCTCAAATGAATAAATAAAATATTTTTTAAAAGAGTAGGATTTAACCTAACAAAAGATTTATAAAACCATTCGGAAAAACAGGTAAACAGCATTAAATGGCATTTAATAGACATCCAAATATACCACAATAGGTGGAGAAATATCTCAGATACATGAATGAATGAATGAATGAGTGAATAGGTAGGTAGAAAACTTTATTCATTCAGCAATTATTTTTAGAGTTCCTGCTATATCAGACTCTCATCCAAGTTGGAGCAGTAAAAAAGAACACAAAGAAAATTTGTATCCATTTAAAGTATCTATAAGTATATAATTACATGAAGCCTATAATGAAATAAATATATTTCTGCCAAATTAGCCTGCACATTCAGTGGCAAAAGCAGTCAAAATATTTAAAGAGTTTAAAATAATTTACCACAGGACCATATTGTTGCAGTTTGTAATCTCTATGAATGGTGACATTTGGAAGTTGTGCAATGTGGCAGTCATAATTTGCAAATTTTAAAATTAATAAAAAATAAAATTCTAAAATAACTATAATTTCAAAAAACAAAACAAATAGCAGAGCTTAAATCAACAAGATGTTAATATTTTTATAAGGCTATAGTAATCAAGGCAGTGTTATAATAATTGAAAAGAAAGCCAGATCTAGAAACATACCCATGGATGTGCAGAGATCCATGTGTATACCCACTTCATACCAATGTGACTAACAAATATAATCATTTAGACAGCATGAAATGCTAGAAAAGACTGTGGATTATGAATTACTGGGATCATTTTAGGGTACAATTTGGTAGACTAGTGAAACCAAGAATATACATGCCCTGTGCCATACTCCACTGTTGGCTGTAAACCACCAGAGAAATTTTATACATGAATACATGAACACAGAAAGAATACAACATTGTTTATAATAGCAAAGTATTAGAAGCATCTTTTTTTAAGTTTTTACTTAAATTCCAGTTCATTAATATACAGTGTAAAATTAGATTTAAGTGTACAGTGCTGTGATTCACACTTCCCCACAACAATGGGTGCTCACCACAAGAACACTCCTTAGTCCATCACCTTTTTAACCCGTCTCCCCTGACTTGCCTTTGGTAGCCATCACTTTGTTCTCTGTCATTCAGAGTCTGTTTCTTAGTTTGCCGCTCCTTCTTTTTTTCCCTTTGCTTGTCTCTTTTGTTTCTTAAATGGAAGCATCTTTAAATATTTAAATAAAAGGTAAAGTGTTATATTAGGTATGACTGCTAAAATTATATCTATATCAACATAGATCTTAGAAACTAAAGTTTTGTGAAAAGTATCAGAAGTAGAATAAGAAATACAACAAAATGCCACTATATAAATGTTTTAAATACAAAGCATATATATTAAATGTATTACAAACATATAATATATTACATATTACTATACCTTTTATGATATATATTGAAATAAAAATAAGGACATAAAAGGTAGATATACATAGAAAGTAGATGTGAGTGGGGAATTCCATTGGAAAAGAGTGTTTTAATTTAAAGAAGAAATACAAATAAAGTCTATTAAATTCATGAATGCTTGCTTGAGTGATATTTTGGCACTGAAAATCAATTAAAAAGCTAGATTTCACCTTGGAGTGATAGACCACAGAGCAGAAACAATATAAGGGGGGAAAATTAAAGAATTCTGGCCTACCTAAATTTTCCATTACACTCCTACATAAAGAATAGACAGAAGTATTCACAGAGGCTCTGGACTTCTACAGACCATCGAGTGAAGATTTTAAGTGGCCATTCTCATCTAGATAACACAAAGCTGGCTCCCAAGTGTCATCTCACATTTATAACAATCAACCTTTTATTGAGGGCAAGGTCTGTGTGTTAATTTAGTTCATCTCATCATCATATGTTTCTTATGCATAAGATACTGTGTTAGAAGTTGATAGAAAAGACAGAAAAGATGTCTTTTTAATTGAATCTGTAATTTGTAGAATGTTCAAAATCACCTCACATGCTAAGTATCCATCACACTCAGAGAAGTTAAATGATTTGCCCATATCCCACAGTTAATAAACGGAATGAAAATGAGAAGCTGAAATACCCAAAGCTCTGGGCAATTCAGATAAATATTAAGGATAGGATAGGAAGAATCAATTCACAGTCTACTAAAACAACAACAAGAACAAAATACATGGTAGTCACGGAAGTGGATATACTGAATGATGAGAAAACTGGAAAAATATGCTATTGTATGAGGACAAAATATGGACCATTCTAGAATTTACCAAAAAGGACTAAAAACATGGTGTAACATATCTACCCTGGGGGACCTTTTTTTTTTTTTTTTCCCTATCTCTAATGTAAATGGTTTGACTTCACTGGGATGCCTGGCTCATACTCAGCCTGTCGTCACTTGAGCACTTTTTCAGCACAGGGCCTGGATCAGTGGCATCTTTTCTAAGTCAGAGAATGCCACTATTCTTGTATCATGATCACAGCTGTGAGGTCACTGTGGTGACTTCACTGGAGCAATAATAATTACATTATCAGTGCCAGCAATAATTACTCAATTAATCATCTAATTGTTAAGTGAGCCAAACTTGGGATAGATAGTGAGATGTAACATTATCTCTCAACTTTCCACCAGGAGTGTGGAAACTATGGATTTATTGGTGAGGAAGTGAGCATCATTGGAGAATGAATAGTAGTTTCAGCTTTCAGCATGGGCAGACTCTGGGGCAGTATTTTCATCCTTTGGATGGGAAAGGGAAATTTTTATTCTCATTTCCAGCTCTGCCCAGGGCCACAAGCAGAAATGTGAAGATTATTGTTCTCCAAAAAGAGACATGAATATAACCACAGGCCAACAACATCATTAGCCACCCATTCGATACTCCAGTAATGATTGATGGGAAAAGGGAAGGTTAGTCTTCTGGGACGGTCCAGAGTGACTCATGACAGTAACAGTGTTACGGCAGTCAGCCATAAATCACCAATGTTACCACACTTCTCTCCATAGCCATGGTCTCAAGGGTTTGCACAGTGAGTCTGCCTTGCATATTTCACACTGGCATTTTTTATTCAAAATCTCTGCAAAAGAGAATACATAGGAACTATTTTGCAAAGATTCAAAATCTTTACAAAATAGAAATACATAGGAACCGAATTAGAGTACCAGGTACTTTTCTTAACTGAAGTAACTTTTTTAAAATTTCCAAAAAAAGGGGACGCCTGGGTGGCTCAGTTGGTTAAGCAGCTGCCTTCAGCTCAGGTCATGATCCCAGCATCCTGGGATCGAGTCCCGCATCAGGATCCTTGTTCTGTGGGGAGCCTGCTTCTCCCTCTGCCTCTGCCTGCCACTCTGTCTGCCTGTGCTCGCTCTCTCTCTCTCTCTCTCTCTCTCTCTGACAAATAAATAAATAAAATCTTTAAAAAAAAAAATTTCCAAAAAAAGAAACAAATAACAAATCTTATATAACATCAGAGGTGAAAAGTATAATCTGTGAACAGTAAACACATTTTTTTTTCTCACTAAGATGCTACAAAAGTGATAGGAAAATTGATAGCCTCATGGATGGTAATTTTGGGGTTGTTCTGAAAAACAAGAAAAATATGATGGCTTGGTGGAGCCCCTTAAATTGGCAATTAACTAAATGGGGGAGGGATCATGTAAGAAAGAAAGACATCTAGTTCAAGAAGGAAAGAATAAATGTGCTCACTTCTTTTCCTTCCAAAAATCCCATTGAAATGACAGAAAACACAAAATTAATTCATAAGGTCTTTCAAAAATAATTACCCAGGCAAGAAATTGTGAGTACTTTCTGGAAGAGAGAGACAGAGCATCTGGCATCAACTAGATAGAGAAATAAAAGCCCAGAAAAACTGTAGGCCAAAGACAGAAAAGATCTAAAAAACCTAAGGGCCATTCTTTCCAGCAAAATTCTGGATTAACTTCTCACAGAGTCAGCAAGTACAAAAGCTGGTAATAAATTGTGGGTAATTAATAATAGTACCAGTGGAAATTTTGATGTAGTAATCCCACTTCTAATGTGTGGGGGACGGATGGAGATGTGAACTGCGGTTTGGCCCTGTACAAATACAAAAGAAAAGGTCTATAAATAAAGAAATTTGATGGAACAATCATATCCCGGTATGAATGTATATTAACACACAAAAACATATATACTCACATACTTGTGAAAGAGGAGATTGTCATTCTCTGCTTTATCAAATGGGACAATATTGTGCAAAATTTTCTCAAGCACTGAAATAAAAAAGTAGTTTTATTTTAGGACATATAGGACCCATAAGATGTCTGTCCAGCACCAAACTCAGAAAATGTGGAAGAATTTCTAGTGAAAACAAGATTTGGCTGTGATTAGTTCATATGAAATGAAGAACTATTACTCTAACCATTACTTCTATTTTTTTAAATATTTTCTTTATTTACTTGAGAGAGAGAGCAAGTGTAAGAGAAAGATAGAGAGAGAAAGCACTGAGGCAGAGGGAGAAGCAGGCTCCCTGCCCAGCAGGGAGCCCCATGTGGGGTTCAATCCCAGGACCCTGGGATCATGAACTGAGCTGAAGGCAGAAGCTTAACTAACTGAGCCAGCCAGGCGCCCCCATTACTTCTATTTAACAAGACTCACTGGTTGATTTTTTTTTTTTAAAGATTTTATTTATTTATTTGACAGAGAGAGATCACAAGTAGACAGAGAGGCAGGCAGAGAGAGAGAGAGAGAGGGAAGCAGGCTCCCCGCCGAGCAGAGAGCCCGATGCGGGACTAGATCCCAGGACCCTGAGATCATGACCCGAGCTGAAGGCAGTGGCCCAACCCACTGAGCCACCCAGGCGCCCCCTCACTGGTTGATTTTTAAGAGAAATATTTTAACTGTGGCATGCAATTCAATTAAGAAAAAATTAAAACTACAAGTTTAACCAAATAGAAAACCTTGAGATTACTAAATGTGAACATTATACAATTTTAAGCAAGTTAAAAGGATCAAGATTGCAATTTTGAGCTAAATAAAAAACTCTAGGTCCCCATGAGGGCATAACTGTGAATGGCTCAGTCTTTCATTGCAATGGTTGAATATGCAGATGAAATTATATAGCTAAATCCATGATGTATCATTTAGTCTTCATCTAGGTTCAAGTGTAGGCTAAGTGATAAAGACATTTAATTATGTCACACAAGGAGTCTTCAAGTAGGCAGTTCAAGGGTAAATGCAGAAGCTCAATGACTTTAAGTGACAACATTTTATACAACTTTAAGTGACAACTTTTTATGACACTATTACATAAAAGTAACAGGGGCGATAATCAAACCAATAACTACAACACACAGCCAAGGTCTACATCAACTTGGATATATATCATAACTTACTCTTCTGCCTCCTGTTTAGCCATTTATGAGGTTCTGTTAATGATTAAATTTTGCATGCCAATTTCTGAAATTTTAAAATGTGAACAAATTTGATCTTATGTATTAAAAAAGAAAAAACAGTGGATATAGTACAACTATATCTTAGTTCAAAATACTAATTTCAGATATCCAAGGATCCAGAAAGTTTACCATCCATATCCCCCTTCTAAAAAAGTTTATCACTGGACAAACTCCAGTAAAATAAAAACTCAATCCAAAAAACAAACATGGGATCCAAGATATGGTGAAATCACCTCATGTATCAGTCAGCTTCAGCTGCCATAACAAAATACTATAGACTGGGTGGTTTAAACAACAGAATTTTATTTTCTCACAGTTCTGGAGGCTGAAAATCTGAGATCAGCGTGCCAGTACGGTCAGTTTCTGGTGAGAACTCTTTTCCTAACTTGAGATGGCCACCATCTCCCTAAGTGTTCCCGTAACTTCTCTGAACAAACGTGAAGAGAATGAGCTTTCTCCTGTTGCTTCTTACGACACTAATCCTATCTGATTAGAGCCCCACCCTTAAGACCTCATTTAACCCCAATGACCTACCTCCTAAGCTTCTATATCAAATACAGTCCTGTTGGGAATTAGTGTTTCAACAGATGAATGTGGAGGGGGACAAAATTCATCCCTTATGCCCTAACATATGCGATTTTTAAAAAAATCTCTGTATGAACACTGTGTCAATGCAAAAAATGGTTCAGATCAGAGCAGGAAGTTTGGAACATTGAGAAACCACCTTCAAAATCAGACTAGATACTACGCACAAATTTTTTAGTAAAAATGTATAAATTAGAACATGCTCTTACTGAGAAAGTATTCTCCTTATTCATCAAGAAAAGAAAGTTTTTAATTATAAACAAATAAAAAGTTATGATCCAGACAAAGTAAGATGTGCTACGATTTTGAGCAGCTGAGAAGACTATTAGAAATAATACTTTCTGAAATAATGAAGCCAAAACACCTAGTTATGTAACTCAGAAAGACTAACAGAACTAAATGAGTCCTCTGAATTTATAGTTCCTTGTGTTTCCTGAAAGCAATTTGTCATTTTACCATACATTCTGCTTACAGATCACTCTTTTCTCTTAAAGAGTGATCCTAAAAGCAGTGGCTTAATTTTAAAAACTTGTGTTTAAATTAATGAAAGGTGAACTGATTTTTATTAATAACTGAGAGTATATTAAGTTTTATTATCTGGAAACTTCAGTCCATGCTAAGGAATGTGTAGTTTCAAGTTACAATAATCACCACCACCACAATAATAAAAAATTATCTAAAATCTTTTAATTTTTTTTCTTAATCGTTTATTTTAACTTTGGTGAAACTTCTGGCAACTGAAAATACATATTTTTTCAAGTACTTAAAGTTTAATAGTATCTTTTTTCTTCTGTCAAATTTGAGTAAAGTTAAACTTACTGTTTTTGTTTTAAAATATCAGCTATCATTCTTTACATAGAATATGAATGATTTCAAATTTGTACTTTTTTCTTTTCTTTATTAATGAAGAAGAGTTGGAAGAAAGCCAGGCAGAGAAAAGGGGCCCCACCCTTAAAGGAAACCACACTTAAAGGGATTTTACACCACCCTGGAAGGAGCCCTCCACTCTCTCCCACTTGATAGGTGACAAAAACCTGGTTGGGTGATAGTTTCTAGGAGGGTTAATCAGATTAAAACAGCCTGCCAACAAGCCCATAAAAATCCCTAGACTTAGAAATTCCCGTGGTAACCCTTTTGGGTCTCCTTCTTCTTGGGGAACTTTGTACTATCACTCAATAACCTTACTATCCCTCCACAAACTTTGCTTTGCTGCCCACCACTCTCTGTCTGGTCTACCTCTTCATTCTTCAAAGCAGAGTGACCAAGAACTGTAGACACTGACAGAAAAATCCTGTAACATTATTTTCCAAATTTCCCACTATAAACATATTACTCTTTAAATCAGAATGTCTGAGACATGCTGTTTTTACTTCATGTGTCAAAAAATACTTCTTAAAAATGAAGTATCTAAGGGGGGCTATGATGTGGTCATTGGTCTAAATTATCTCTGGAGTCAAGAAAAGCAGAATTAAAAGAAACAAGAAAGGGAGCTTGCTAGACTAAATGTTTTTCACTAGTCTAGTAGACTAGAATGTAGACAAAATGTGTGAATGTTAGTCATTTTGGTAAGTAAAACATATCTGCCTTAGATGCTTTCATACTTTGGAAGATATCTGGACCATTTCCTCATCAAGTTTATCTTTTTGTTTGTTTGTTTTCTTTGATATTTCCTAAAAAATAATTTGGATTATTTATAGCAAAAGTATAAGTAAAGAGAATGGACAAAGTCAGTCCCTGAGGTTTATCCTAATAAAGTAATAATAATAACAGTCGCAAATGACATTTGCTGAGCACTAACTAGGTGATGGGGACTATTCTAAGCACTTAAAATTCTTTAGCTAATTTAATCCTCCCAGGTCGGTCCTAAGGTCAGTAAGACTACCTTCACTTTACAGATGAGAGAACTGAGATGTAAAAATTTGTCACCTGCCCCAGGTCACTCAGATCAAGTGGGAGTTCAACACTTTTCCAGACAGTCTGACTCCTGAGGCCAGCTCTAAACGACTACATTAAACTGTCATATTTAGGACAAAGAACACTGATCAATACTTGTTCCAAGATGAATGGAGAACCACCTGAGAGTAAAAAGGAGGCTCAGTTTTCAATTTCCAACTTGGTTTATTAAAAAGGCACAAAGTTTCTCTGTGTGAATAAACTTGCTACAAGGAAAATGAAATTGGTTAACATTGGAAAAGCATTTTACAGTTTACAAAGAACTATTATATGTTAGAACTCACTTAATGGGACTCAAAATTGGGAAGCATCAGGAGGATCATTATTTTATAGCTGAGGAATAGGAGCATCCAAAAGCAGAGATGACTTTACTGATTATAACAGAGTCAGAACAAAAGCACGCTTTCTAACCTGGATCTTATGCTCCTTCCATCATTATTTCCAAGATGAATGCTGGTTTTTAAAAAATGAAACAATTCAAAGTCCATTTTTGTTTGAGAAATGGCAGGAAGAAGCATGGAATTCTTCTTATTCGTTACTGTGACATGTTTTCCCCTTCATCCTTGCTCTCCATTCCAGTCCCTACCACCCACAGCCCCTCCCCTCAGACACCTGTTCTACTGTGTTCAATATTAGTCCTTAAACTAGCATGTTTCCTTACAAAATAATGTATGGAAAACACTCCCATATTTCTCTTCTACTACTCACAATACTTCTGGCCGCCAAATCTGTGGGGGTTTGCCTCACCCCAACAAACTCTGACACCAGATGAGTGCCCTACAATTCAGTAAAGTTCTGACACTTTATCTACCTGGACTTGATATCAGATCCCACAAGGATCCTACAAGGCCACTTCCACTCCAGATGCCAGTCACAAGTCACAGTTTGTCACCTGTACTTCTGACCAACTGGCAATTAATTGGAGTTCGCAAGACCTCCTCTTCCGATAATTTGCTAGGATGTCTCACAGAACTCATTTATGTTTGCTACTTTGTTAAGTAATGAAGGATGTCATTGAGATACAGATGAACAACCAGATGAAGTGATACATCCCGCAAGGGCCAGAGGTTTCTGAGCACAAGAGCTTCTGTTCCTGTAGAGTTGGGGTACACTGCCCTCCCAGCATGTAGGGTTCACCAATCCAGATGCTCTCCAAACCGCATAGTTCAGGGATGTTTTCAAATTAATTTATTTATTTTGGAGAGAGAGAGCACTAGCAGGTGGGACAGAGGGAAAGGGAGAGTGAGACTCTCAAGCAGACTTCATACTGAGCAAGGAGCTAGATGCAGGGCTCAATCTCATGACCCTGAGATTATGACCTGAGCAGAAACCAAGAGTCAGATGCTTACCTGACTGAGACACCCATGCACTGCCTGCCTCCCACCGTAGTTCAGGAGTTTTTATGGAGGCTTCATCACATAGGCCTAGGCATGACTAATTCTTAACTCAATACCCAGCCCTTCTTTTCCCTTTAGAGGATGAGGGGTGGGGCTTAAACTTCCAAGCTTCTAATCATGACTTGGTCTTCCTGATGATCAGCCCCAATCCTGAAGCTATCCAGGAGTCCACCAATTGTAGCTTCACAGAAAAAAAAGACATCCCCGATATCTATGAAATTCCAAGAGATTTAGAAACTTTGCCGTAGGAACCAGGGCCAATACCAAATATTAGAAAAAAAGATGCTCCCAGCACTTTTATCACTTAGGAAACTACAAAGGTTTTACAAACTCTGGCCAGGAGTCAAAAACAAAGATCAAATATATATTTCTTATTATAAATCACAATATCATGAATGGGTTTGTATGTCATACATTGATTTTCTTAATTTTTATTTACATTCCAATTAGTTAATATACAGTGTAATATTAGTTTCAGGTGTATAGTTTAGTCATCGAACACTTACATAAAATACCCAGTGCCTATCACAAGTTATGTATTAATTTATAAAAATGTTCTATGCTGTGACTCTTATTTGCTTCCTTATCTTTGCTTTGTCCGTATCGTATCTGAGATTTGTATTCACATCTAGTTCATTGTTTCTGACTACGTGATTTTTCCTTACTGTGCAGCCAATACAATTTGCTTATTTACTCTCCTAGTAATAGACACCTACTCTGCGTTTATCTCCTCACTACCACAAACAATAGCCTAATAAAAACCCCTAAAGATGTTTTTTTAAGTGAACTCTGAAAAAAATTCCTGGGGTGGGGGGGTGCCTGGGTGGCTCAGTGGGTTAAGCATCCAACTCATGACTTCAGCTCAAGTCAAGATCTCAAAGTTGTGGGATCAAGCCCCACATCAGGCTCTATGCTGAGCAAGGAGCCTGCTTAAGATTCTCTCTCTTCCTCTTCCTCTGCTCCTTCCTCTGCCCCTCTCTGTTCACTCACACTCTCTCTTAAAAAAAAAAAAAAAGAGGAAGAAGAAAAGAAAAACTTTCTGGCATTTATCCATGGGATAAAGGGGTCATAAGGCATATATATTCTTTTTTATTAGTATTAATAATTTATTAAGATTTATTTACTTTTTTTAAAATGTTATTTAAATTCAATTTAGTTAATATAATGTGTTATTAGTTTAGAGGTGGAATTGAGAGATTCATCAGTTGCATATAATACCCACCACTCATTACATCATGCCTTCCAAATCTCATCACCCAATTATCCCATCCCGCCCCCCACGTACCTCCTCTCCAGCAACCCTCAGTTTGTTTCCTAGCATTAAGAGTCTCTTCAGATTTGCCTCTCTCTCTGTTTTTGTCTTATTTTATTTTTCCTTCCCTTTCCCTATGCCCATCTGTTTTGTTTCTTAAATTCCACATATCAATGAAATCTAATAGTATTTGTCTTTCTCTGACTGACCTATATTTTACACAGCATAATACTTTCTAATTTCATCCACGTCATTGCAAATGGTAAGATTCCATTCTTTTTGATGGCTGAGTAATATTCCAGTGTATATACATATATACCACCTCTTGTTTATTCATTCATCTGTCAATGGACATCTGGGCTCTTTCCATAGTTTGGCTATTGTGGGGACATTGCTGTTATAAACATTGGGGTTCAGGTGTTCCTTCCAATCACTATGTTTTTATCCTTTGGATAAAAACCTAGTAGTGAAATTGCTGGGTTGTAAGGTAACTCTATTTTTAACTTTTTGAGGAACCTCCATACTGTTTTCCGGAGTGCTTGTACCAGCTTACATTCCCACCAACAGCTTGCATTCCCATCAAGAGAGGGTTCCCCTTTCTCTGCATCCTCACGAACATGTCATTTTCTGACTTGCTAATTTTAGCCATTCTGACTGGTATGAGGTGGTATTTCATTGTGGTTTTGATTTGTATTTCCCTAAGGTTGCGTGGTATTGAGCATTTTTTCAAGTGTCTATTGGCCATTTGGATGTCTTCTTTGGAGAAATGTCTGTTCATGTATTCTATCCATTTCTTGACTGGATTTTTTTTTTTTTTTGGATGTTGAGTTTGATAGTTTTTTATAGATTTGGGATACTAGCCCTTTATCTGATAAGACATTTGCAAATATCTTCTCCCATTCTGTCAGTTGTCTTTTGGTCTTATCAACTGTTTCCTTTCCTGTGCAAAAGATTTTTACCTTTATGAAGTCCCACTAGTTCATTTTTGCTTTTGTTTCTCTTGCCTTTGGAGATGTGTCTGGCAAGAAGTCACTGCAGCTGAGGTTGAAGAGGTTGCTGCCTGTGTTCTCCACTAGGATTTTGATGGATCCCTGTCTCACACTGAGGTGTTTCATCCATTTTGAGTTTATTTTCATGCATGGTATAAGAAAGTAGTCCAATTTCATTCCTCTGATGTGGTTGTCCAATTTTCCTCACACCTTTTGTTGAAGAGACTGTCTTTTTTCCATTGAATATTCTTTCCTGCTTTGTCAAAGATTAGTTGACCATACAGTTAAGGGTCCATTTCTGGGTTCTCTGCTCTGTTCCATTGATCTATGTGACTGTTTTTGTGCCAGTACCATACTGTCTTGATGATTACAGCTTTGTAATATACTGTGAAGTCCAGAATTCTGATGTCACAGCTTTGGTTTTTTCAATATTCCTTTGGTTATTGGGGGTCTTCTTCTGGTTCCATATAAATTTTACAATTATTTGTTCCAGCTCTGTGGAAAATGTTGATGGTATTTTGGTAGGGATTGCATTGAATGTGTAGATTGCTTTGAGTAGCATAGACATTTAACAATATTTTTTCTTCTAATCCTTGAGCATGGAATGTTTTTCCATTTCTTTGTGTCTTCCTCAATTTTTTTCATAAGTATTCTAGAGTTTTCAGAGTACAGTTCCTTTACCTTTTTGGCGAGGTTTATTCCTATATATCTTATGGTTTGGGGTGCAGTTGTAACTGGGATCGATTCCTTGATCTTTCTTCTGCTTCATTGTTAGTATATAGAAATCCAACTGACTTCTGTGCATTGAATTTATATCCTGCAACTTAATGTATACATTTTCTTAATCTCACCAAGGACTGGAACTCTGCTTCCAGGAAAAAAGAAATGAACCACTTACATTCTCAAACACAACATAAAAATAATAGACTTCCACATCCTCTCCCACCTTGGTAGAATGCTTCTTTCTAATTGCAAATAAACTGATATATGTAAAATTGTATCTCAGTGTGTTAATTTCCATTTGTTGGATTACTACTTTATATACTTATTGGCAAATCAGGCTTTCCCTTATCTATATTGCCATTTCTTATCTTTTGCCTATTTTTCCATTTAATTCCCTGCCTTTTTCTCATTGCTTTTTAAAGAATTCGTTTCACATTCTAGAAATTGAGCCCTTTCTGATCTTACAAAATTCAGATGTTGTCTCCTGAGGAGTCATTCATCACTTTACTTAGTCAATGGCATCCTTTATTGAGCAAAAATCTTTCATTACAATGTAACTAAATCTGACCATTTCCCATCTTAGAATTTATGTTTTGAGAGTCTCATTTAAAGGTCTTTCTCCTCCCCTAAATTACAAAATACTCACTATGTTTTCTTCTATGAGTGAAATTTATGCTTTCATAATAGTCTTTAACCCATCTAATCTATTGTTGAATTAGTAAAATGGGGATCAGCTTTATTTTTTTTCCATATGGGAAGTCGGAGTTATCTAATACCACATACAAATTGTCCCTTCTCCTTGCTTTCTGATAATTTTTATTTTTCATCATGTTCCCAAAATATAAACAGGTTTCACAGCAGAGGGGAGAGGTAGTAGCTCATGCTGGTAGAAGGTTTTCGCCAAGATACTAGCCATGGTTATTGAATCATATGTAAAGGAAATTAATTATCCAAGGTTTTGCTCTCATTGTTTGGGACCCAACCTTCATTTAAATCAAGAACTAAATTTTATTCTGTGGTGTTCGTTTCATAGCTACCTGCTCCCCTTCTCAAATTCACTCATCTTTTCAAATCTCCTAATGTCTTCTTTATAACTTTAGAAAACACTGGTCTGCCCAGCCTCTACTTCAGGGCTTCCTAAAATCCTATGGATTTCTTGGCCAGAGCTTACCACTAATGTGCTCTGTCTGTGCAAAATATTGGTCTTCCTCAGCTAAATTGTAAGAGTCTTTTTTTTAAGAAGAGCTGCATGAAGTGACAGTCGAAAACATTACACAGCATGCATAATAATAATATGTGGGTAATCAAATCTCATGCTTCAAGAAATAAAGTAATTACTGCAGGATTTAGGAACCAGAGCCTACCTCTTCCATAAATAGCACTGTGCAAATCACTGGCAGCTTTGTGTATAAATGTGTGTGTGTGTGTCTGTGTTTAAATATGAGTGTTAATATGTGTTTATGTGAAGAAGACAGACAAGTCATGAGTGAGACTTTCCCCCTTCTTCCTCCTAAACTTCTGGTATTAGCCAGTAGAAGAAATCAGAGTCTAGAACATGTACGGTTAAATTCCACATGACTGTAATAAATCTCAGATTTTCACTGTTCATCCCTGCTGCATCGCTCACTAGAGACTAATCTCTCCTGAGGCAGTGCCCAGGAATGAAATGCCAACCAGCATTCACAAAAGAGATTGCTTCTAGAATTCCTCTTGCAAAACAGTTATTTCTCCCTTTTGTGGTTTGGGTACCTTTGACAGGTTGGGAGCAAAGCTAACTTTTTCAACTGTATCACCACTGCATAAAATATTGTAAAAAGCAAACAAAAGCCCCTTTGCCACTATTTTTCCCATAATGCAAACCTACTTCATTTAAGGCTAATTCAGCTATATACAAGAACCACTTCAATGACAAAAGCCCTTTCTGGTAGAGTTATTATTCTGAATTCTAATCCTAACACTGTCAGCCTCTTTCCCCATCATAGCTTGGCTAGGAATAACCCATCCAAAAACAGATAAGAAAAGCTTTGACCTAATTTCAAAGAATTTA
Source organism: Enhydra lutris kenyoni (assembly GCF_002288905.1). Classification (NCBI taxonomy): domain Eukaryota; kingdom Metazoa; phylum Chordata; class Mammalia; order Carnivora; family Mustelidae; genus Enhydra; species Enhydra lutris. Next base: position 13,757,005 of record NW_019154105.1, on the reverse strand, counting down.
ATGAAAATCAAATTTATCTAATAAAAGGTTATAGAACAGCTTAAAACAAATTAGTTTGCTTTGGGATTATACGAACTCAGTGTCCATTGATATAAATGTTTCCCACTAGTTTATAAACTCCTTGAAGGAAGGAATACGCTTTTTTCACCTCCACATATTCAGTGCCTGACATGTTACAGAAAAATAATAAACTTTTATTCAATCTGGCTCTTAATATTGGTAAGAAGCTCTGATTGGCAGTTTGCTATTTTATTAATGATAAAAATATGGGACTACAAGTTAACCACTGTTTTATAAAGACAGTCTATCTGAGAAATAGAGACCACATAAGGGGAGGTTTTTCTTTTTTTTTAATTGGAAATCATGCAATTATACTAATAACTGCACCACCCCAACTTTGGATTTCTCCAGTGTGAGAGTAAATGTTGAATAGCACCAGAAGATCAAATGGATTTAAGAATAAGACTATCAGGGCACCTGGGTGGCTCAGTGGGTTAAGCCGCTGCCTTCGGCTCAGGTCATGATCTCAGGGTCCTGGGATCGAGTCCCGCATCGGGCTCTCTGCTCGGCAGGGAACCTGCTTCCCTCTCTCTCTCTCTCTCTCTGCCTGCCTCTCTGTCTACTTGTGATCTCTCTCTGTCAAATAAATAAATAAAATCTTTAAAAAAAAAAAAAAAAGAATAAGACTATCATAAACATGGCTTAGAATATAGTCTAATATATAAGTGGGCTTATATTCTTGGTAATTCATCTCTAATATAGTTATGAGGATGTGGGTAGAAATTGTGAGGTTACAATAAGAAAATAATATGTGATCCTGTGCAGAACTAATTGCACCCAGAAATACTTCACCAGGAATTAAGTCTCTTTTCTACCATCACCAATTATGCTGCTAGACTTTTTAATTGCTATCAAAGAGCCAGAAATACTCAGGGAAATGTGAATGCACATGGCAACCCAGGTGAGATAGAAATTACAGAGAATATGCTAGGATCAATTTCATAAATAATTCAGAAAGGAGGGGCACCTGGGTGGCTCAGTCATTAAGCGTCTGCCTTCAGCTCAGGTCATGATCCCAGGGTCCTGGGATCGAGCCCCACATCGGGCTCTCTGCTTAGTGGAAAACCTGCTTCTCCCTCTCCTCCTCCCCCTGCTTGTGTTTCTTCTCTCATTGTGTCTCTCTGTGTCAAATAATAAATTAAAAAAAAAAAAAAAACTTAAAAAAAAAGAAGAAAGAATTCAGGAAGGAATGTGACATAATATATAGAAAAATCACTCCATTTCATGGAAGACAATCTCATAGATACGAATCCAGGCTAATTTAATTAGCTAGCATTCTCAGATAATAGGTGATAGATAGATGATAGATAGATAGATAGACAAATATAGATAGATAATCATGTTCTTGAAGATATTATATTCTTGAATATTTTTCCTTATTCCTGTTCTAAAGTTCCAGTTCAGTCAAGATTAGGAGAATAGTATCCATGTGGGAAAAAAACAATATTAATTTACCAACCTATTTCCAGGCACTAAAAAATGTCAAAAGCAGTAACCAAATGGCGAGAACATGATTATTTTGGAAGATTTCTTCACAAATTCTTCAAAAAAGGAACACAATAATTGGCATATGGAAGCAGGTCAACAAACATTTATGAAAACATAAGATCAGGGCCTGCTTAGGTGGCTCAGGTGGTGGGGCATCTGCTTTTGGCTTGGGTCGTGGTCCCAGGGTCCTGGGATCAAGCCCTACATGGGGCCCCCTGCTCAGTAGAGTCTGCTTCTCCCTCTCCCTCTGCTGTTCCCCCTGCTTGTGCTCTCTCACCCTCTCTGTCAAATAAATAAATAAAATTTTTTTTAAATAAGCTCAAAGTTGGTGAAAGCTCTTATGTGTTATTGGTGTGTCCTCCCTTTACTTGGGCTTCTAAAACTTACATCTTGTTTGCCAAATAGAAAACAAAATCAGGCGGGGGCACACGTAAGAGGATGGAGATCCCTGTCCCCAAACCATCACCACTTTCTACCTTTTCCTACCTTCTCTCAGCAAATTCCATCTTGAAAGAGTTTCCTCCAGGCTCAGACTTTTTGATATTTAGACTTCATCAGGTACATGATGGCATTTACTCTCCTTCAAGTTTTTCTTACCAGTATTTTTAGGGGAAAAGAGTCATCTTTGAGATGACTATTTTAAGACATAGACCATTCAGCCCACATCTTGTTCTCTTTATTCTAGGAACTCAGAACTGAATCTGTGGCCAAGAAAGGAAAGAGAACCTACCCTGAAGGCCTAACTGAATACAGGGCTATACAAACATATTCTTATGTTGGTGAATTAGTAAAGCATTCACAACCATTGAGTGGGTGGATCCACTTAAGTTTTCAAACTCGTGCCCTACAAGGGGACAGAGACTGTATTTTCCTCATAAGTGGAACCAAAACACTCCTGACTCAGGAATTTTGTACAGCTTCCTGATGGTATAGGCAGTATAGCCAACGTTATTTGGATGCTCAAGACATTGCAGTGATTTGTGAAACTGCAGGGAGAAATTGGGACAGTTTTTGAAAGTCTGGGATATATGATCTTTATAACTACGGAAAATTGCAAAGTTAGAGTTCATGGCAGGGAGAAGCAAAAGGAAAAAGGAAATTCAAGAGTCAGACAAACTGACTGGGAAAATGATATTATTTTAATTCAAAAGTTTTGGAATATCGGTATTTAGATACAGAAAGTCTTCTAAGGTACTGAAAACGTGTTACCTTGGGAAACCTGCAATTAACCAAATCAATTACTGAAATATCTCATGTGCCACGAATGGGCAGAGGGATTTTTATCGAGGCACACAAACATAATTTTATGGACGAAGCATTTGTCTAACTAACCCACTAAAGCAAGGCTGTGTCACCTAGCGAAGAAAAAAAAAATGGCTAATGACAGAAAATGTAAACTAGCTAAGACAAGGCTTAAAATGGAGTTTGCACATTCTGAAACCAAATACACCTTTTCTCCCTGCCCTTTCGCCCTTGCAAAAAAATGAACAAATAGAAAAAATAGATTCTTTAAGAAGGCACCCTGGCAGGCTTGCTTGTGTGTGCGCGGCCAGAGAGCTACTGGTCGTCAATGTCATTTCAGTCATTCCACCAGTACGTGCTTCCTCTACCTCACACTGATTGGAAGGGTTTTCTAATTTCAGTCACCACTTACTCTGCTCATTCAGGCATCCTCCTTCCATACGCGAATTCCTCCTTATTACAAGGTCACTTTCACCTTACATTTCTGCCTTCTCTTTGGATGTGAAATATCCAGGTGTTCTGGATTATTAAAACATACACACTGCTTACCCTGCTTGAGAAAGATTATATTCATTTTTCATGGAGTTTTACATCTCATAATAAGCTACTTGTGTGATGATCCATTTTCGTTTTTAATTAGGATGTCCTCTGAATTCCCTTTTCGCTCCTGCAGACAAAAAAAAAAAATTAATCAAGAAATATTTGTGAGCTCAGAAACAATTAAAATGCAATTCTTGTAGGGATGTTATCAAATCAAAAGAATCTGGAATTAGTTGTTTGGTGCTATCATAATCAAAGCCAAACTTTCACTCTGAATGTAAAACATGTCTAGATAAGCCTTATTACATAGTTAAAATAGTGTTTTTAAGAAAGAAAATGGATCTCTGAATCTGGTTATGGGTATCTCGTACCAACATAACAGTGTGTCTATTATCAATGAGTGATTATGATAAGTGCTGTCTTGGAAGGGAGCAAATCCTGAAAAGTAATTGGATTTGCTAAATCCAGACTTGCTTTGGCTTTGGTTCCTGCACCTGGAACAAAAGAGGACAGCTGTTCTGGACACCCACCAAGTAAATACTATTAAGCTCATTAACACAAACCTTTTGGCTATGATCAAGTGAAGTATCAGTTTAATCCATAATATGTCTTCTGTCAAGGGACTCACTCGGGCTTGCCCTGCTACTCTGAGAGGTTGTAGGGTGGGATTTGGCAAGCCAACAAAATCTTTTCAGTCTTTATCAGCTATGGGTTTTATTTATGATCGAAGGGAAATAACATGAAAATGATAATGATAATAATACCTCGGATGGATAAACACCTCAATCCTAAGGAGCTCAGAAGGCTGTGCTGATATTTATCTAATTAATCCTCACCACATGCTTGTAAATCGGCATGCGGCATTATCCCTGGTTTACAAATAAGGAAAACAGGGTAAAAGTGACTAGCCTGGTCTCACTAAGTGGACTATTTTAGAGAAAATAATATAGCCGGGACTTCTTACCACTCAACGCAATCCTGTGATTAAAACAGTGATTGTTAAAATTTTTAGATTTCTGGTAATAACTATATTTGTAACTGTGAAATATTACTACTTGGTAATTGCATGAGATTGCTCAGGGAGCATTAATCAGTTAGAATCAACTAATAGACAAGATAATGGGGAATGTGGATGTATTATATCCTCAGATGATCTATAAATCCCTCTTTATCCACATAGGTTGCCCATTGTTTCTCAATGAAATTCCAACTGAATTCAAAGGGAAAAAAAAATGCAGCAATAAGCTAAGAAGGCTTTTGAGGATTATTCTAAAAGATTTGAGAGACAACAAATAAACCAATACAAGTAACCCCAGTGCTTTTCAAAAGTTCACATTAAGCCATTCACTTTTATAAAAGACCTAATATTAGTACATTTTCTCTGACTGAAAGATATCCAAAGAGGATTTTCACTTTTAGGAAAAAAGGTAGAAAGCAAGATAGCATTATCTGTTTTGGAGAAACCCTTTACAGAGGCAGTGCACACTCCCCGAGCTCCTTCCCCGGGAACTACACTCAGGATCTCAACATCCAGCTACCACTACTTTGAACTGTGTCTATAAGCATCTGGTCTTTCTCTTGTCTTATTCCGTGCATCCACTAGCAAGATGTGTCATAAGGTATCAGAAAAGCCTAAAAGAAGTTTTTATTTTGGGGAGAGGGGTCTGAGAAGGCTCAAAAGAATAGTCATGTAAATTAATGTTAATTCTTTCCTCCCTTTATGCCACATTAACTGACAAAAGGCTTCAAATAAATTCTTTGTTCAGATAGCAGGGGAAACCTGTATATTCTATGATCTGTTTTATGTTTATTGTTTAAGCCTCAGAAATTTACCACTTTATGTAAAGTAAAATAATGATTTTGTCCTCATTACCAAAACATTATCATAAATAATCTGGCATGTGCTGAGTCTGAGATTTCTTCAAATCTCAACTTAAAGAAAAGTGACCGTATAGACTGAGCTCTGAAAATCAGATACAGAGAGATTCAGAGCCTCCATTCTAGGAATCAACCTTTCTTCTTCTTTGTAGAGTTGACCGGGATTCAGTAACAGCCACCGGAGTTCATCATCGGGACGTTCAACATGATACTGAAAGCCCATTAAACTAGTGAAATTTGACCAACTGCAAACTATACGAAACCTACGCGTAACTTTCTGAAGCTATTTTTCCTCTTTTTGTAGCAATGAGGAGTTTCAGTTTTTACCCTCTTGCAGCCAGCACCTCTATCTAACAATACCATAAATAAGCAGAAAGAGCAGAATTGGGTTGAACTTCAGAAAGAGGATTTTCTTCACAGTCCAGAAGCCATATGGTCTACAATTTAACTTTATTGGAGGCCTCTCTTCCTGAAAGAGAGAGTGAATAAAATACAGTATGAACAGAAAGTAGACATATTTTTGTAACAGAAGATGTCATGTCTACCAAAGGTCTAGTAGCTGTTAGGGGAGTATTTTTTAGTTTTGGTACTTAGAACTCTGGGAGTCCGAACTATCTGCTCCAGGTGTCTTTTAATCACAGAATAAGACTCTAAAAAATATAATTATTAGTTAAATGTTGGTCCTTTTCAATTCTAATACTATGAAAATATGTATCACTTTTCATATGCAAGGCATTACATTAGGCACTTACACAATTATGCGATTGTCTCCCCAAACAGGCAACTCCTTTTTAAAATAATTCCTTTATTTCAGGGAATCCAGGGATGCTTACCTGAGTTTCATTTATGAGCCCTAACGACTATAAATGGGAGACAAGTGACATGCAATCTCATAAAGTCATAACTAAGTTCCAGAAAATGGGTTCAAATAATAGCTTAATTCCTGTCTCCTTTATTCCTTTTAAAATAGAACTTTTGTTCTATAAGTCTGGGGTTATCTTAACTATAGGGAACAAATTGAGGGTTGCCAGAGGGGAGGTGGGTGGGGGGATGGGGTAAATGGTTGATGGGCATTAAGGAAGGCACTTGATGGAGTGAGCACAGAGTGTTATATGCAACTAATGAATCACTAAATTCAACCCCTGAGACTAATAATACACTATATGTTAACTAATTTGAATTTAAATAAAATCTAAAAAAATAAGTAAGTGTGGCATTAGGAGAACAAAGATAATTTATCCCCAGATCCAGCTCCATGGCCATTAGAATACCACTGAAGCTCCTTGTGCTTCCTCCTGTCCCAAGTAAGTGTCCAGAAAATGTAACTGCTTCCTACATATGACCTCCAGGGGAGGCTGGCAAATTGGAAAACCAAAAAAAAAAAAAAAAAGTCACTACAATAAAAGAAAAAAGCTACAAATGAAGGAAGGAAAAAGAACACCAGAGAAAGCAGTGATCAATGTTGATGTTTTGCTTCATTTTAAACCACCATTAATGGACATCCCTTTCAGAAACTGTCTTTGAAAAACCCAAGGCAAAAATGTTTGAATGGCAGAAAATGGAAGTTCTGTATTTAAATTCAACACACAATGTTCAAAGTTTTGTGTACATGCTTATATTCTTAATACACAAGCAATACAAGCAATTTCTTTTTTTTTTAAGATTTTTATTTATTTATTTGACAGAGATCACAAGTAGGCAGGGAGGCAGGCAGAGAGAGAGGCGGAAGCAGGCTCTCCATGGAGCAGAGAGCCCGACGCGGGGCTCGATCCCAGGACTCTGGGATCATGGCCTGAGCCGAAGGCAGAGGCTTTAACCCACTGAGCCACCCAGGCGCCCCAATACAAGCAATTTCAAATGTAAACTTCGAAACATTTTACATTCTACTAATGAAATACTTGAAAAACATATGGATTTCACAATCACATTGAAGTTAAAAAGATAAATGTGGCATTTAATTAGAACTATGATGATCTGTTTTTATATAATTATGGAACTACTATATAGAACTACTATAAATGTTGCCATTATAATTCACACAGAAATATTAACAACTGAACAAATTCTGTGTTTAAAATCAAATCTATGCTCTAATATCATTGCTATATCTTGATCTGTTTTGGGGAGATTCACAGCTGACATTATAGGATTTTATGTGGTGTTTAAAATCTCTATGAACTAACTAATTGTGCAGCCCTAGAGCATAGTCAACCCTCCATAGCATGTCTAATGTAAAACCCTAAGGTAAAAAAGGCTTCAGTTTTAATAGATACCTAAGTGCTAATAATGGTCCCAACAGAAATATTAGAACTAAAATATTGTAAGATTTTTTAATGTGACCTTGATAATGGATTATCAGTCTATGCATTTTTTAAACATCATCTAAACAATATGCTAACAAAATACCATAGACTACATGATTTAAACAACAGAAATTCATTTTCTCATAGTTTGGAGGCCAGATATCCAATTAGAGTACAAACATGGTCATTTTCTGGTGAGAACCCTCTTCCTAGCTTCTGGATATCCACCTTCTCACTGTGTCCTAATACAGTGAGGAAAGAGAGAGAGAAAGAGAGAGAGCAAGCTCTCTGGTATTTCTTCCTATAAAGGCACTAATCCTATCATAAAGATCCACCTTCATGACTTCATCTAAACCTACTTGCCTTCCAAAAGTTCCATCTCTATATACCACCACACTGAGGATTAGAGCTTTAACATCTGAATTTGAAGGGGACACAATTCAGTCCATAGTTGAGACTTGAATGATAGCAATGAGTGAAACTCAGGTGGAGCAAAAATATTGCAGGTAGAGGGCATAGTAAGTGCTTATGCTATAAAGCAAGAACCAGCTTAGAGTGTTTGAGGAATGAGAAGGCCAGTATGGCCAAAACAGAAAAACAGTGAGAGAGGGGTAGAAATGAGATTGGAAAGACAGACAGGAGCCAGATCATATAAGACATTACTAGAGCAATAAGGAATTTAGAGATTATTCTGAATATGATGTTAAGACATAGAAGGGCTTTGAGAGATACTTACCTGATCTGATTTATGTTTAAAAGAAAATCACTCTGTCTGCTCTGTGGAGACTGGACTGAAGGGACTAAAACAAAAACATCCTGGATTGGAGGCTCTTGGAAAAAGTTTAAATGGGAATTAATGGTTTTAGTGTAAAGAGTGGTGGAAATGTGAAAAGATGGCTGGCAGTCAGCATGAAGCTTGAAGGTAGAGCAAACAGGACTTGCTGATTAGATATCTGAAGTAACATGGAAAAAAAAAGCGGGGGGGATGAAAGTCTTCTAAGTTTTGGTGGTACCATTTACCAAGTACAAATGGTGGTACCATTTACCAAGATTCAAGCAAAGATTAGATATAGAGAAAGCCAAAGGAAAAGCTGAGGATGGACATGTACTTTGGAACTCTTGAGCAGAGACACAATATTTAAAGCTACAGAACTGAATCAGATGACCTAGGAGAGAGTCTGGGAAAAGCCCTATATCTGAATTCTGGCACTGCACATTTAGAGACTGGTGACAGGGAGAGAAACCACCAAGGAGGCTGAGAAAAGACTGGCAGAACTGTAAAAAGAAAATTTGGAGAGTGTGGTTCCATGCCTTCAATAGAAGAACTGTCTTTGACCGTGTCATATTATGCAGAGAGCTTAAGTAGTAGAGGTCAGTGAATAGGTCACTGGACTTGACAAGAAGGAGGTCAATAGTTATGTCTGGTTTTAGTGGACTTTTAGTGAAGACAAAAGATTAATTGGAATGGGGTAGAGAGATGACTAGAAATTGGGAAGTGAGGGACGCCTGGGTGGCTCAGTGGGTTAAGCCGCTGCCTTCGGCTCAGGTCATGATCCCGGAGTCCTGGGATCGAGTCCTGCATTGGGCTCCTTGCTCACCAGGGAGCCTGCTTCTCTCTCCACCTCTGCCTGCCTCTCTGCCTGCTTGTGTGCTCTCTCTCTCTTCCTCTCTGACAAATAAATAAAATCTAAAAAAAAAAAAGAAGAAGAAGAAAGAAAGAAATTGGGAAGTGAAGAAAGCAAGTATAGACAATTCCATCAGGACTTTTGCTTTAAAAGGGATCAGAGACATGTGGCAGCCACTGAAGAACACTGGGTCAAGGAAGGATTTCCTTAATGGAGAAAACAGCCAGTCTATGTACTGATGAGAATTACTCAGGAAAGGAGAAATTGACTAAGGCAGGAAAGGAAAAGGGAGAATAACTACCAAAGCAGAGGCCTTAAATAGACAAGGGTAATGAAATCCTGTAACTAAGCAGAGAGGTTGGCCCATCCAATAACAAAGAGAATTCACTGAATTTGATATGAGGAAATTCAAGGTGTGGGTTCATAACCAGGTATATTTTGGAAATTTGTTGGAGAAAATATGGAGTAGTTCTGAGTAAAGAGAGAGGGGATTGGAGGTTTGAAGAGAGAACAAGTATGAGGTAATTATCACAGTGAATGAGAAAGTAAATTTTTATTTTATGATACAATAAAAGTGAATTTCTCTTGGAACCAAATTCTCATCTGCAACATTGTTTGCATGGATAATTATTTCAAATAATGCCCTTTATAATAAAGCCTAAAATTTCCAGGAAATACAACCCTAGTATTACTCAAATAAGTGGAGTATTCCCTTATCACAAAACTAATAATACTATGCTAATGAAATTTTGCTAACAAAAGCCAAGTTGCTCATTACATCCTATTAAGAAAGACATTTTCAATCTAATACTCTCTCTTTTTGTTGAGGAACTAAAACTAAAACACTTTTAAGCCATGGCAACTTTTTATTTTGGATGATGATATTTCTGATTTTTCAAGCAAGAGGCAATTCCATAGAAAACAAGGTTGGTAATGAAAGATCTCAAAAAGGTGAAAACAACTTTTCACTGTATCCTAATATGATCACATGAAAGACCTTGTATGGAAAGTGACAGATGCCACCTTTATCTGAGGACAAGCATTTAAAGATCGGCACAGGGCATCAACTACAAGTTTGAGGATGACCAGGCCACCACCTCTGCTGCACCCAGTAAGAATCACTAACCTGGTGCTTTTCCTTTCCCTACAAACAGAAAACACTGGGGATTATCAGAGTAGCACTCCTCTATTGAGTATCCAGAGAATGTGACTTTAATAGTACTAGTGATGGTGACAGTAGTAGTAACAGTAATTGTAGTAGCAGAGGTAGCAAAACCACTTACCAAATAATAAATCCTTTCTAGGTGCCAAACATTGTGTTAGGGACCCTGTCTGGATTATAGAAATACAATCACTTCCAAGGGTCCCACTAATAAAAAGCAAGATCTAGATTTGGATACCCATCAACCTCCAAAATATTTTTGGACTACGTAAATAATGGTCTAGAGAAAAGGTTACAATTTCACATATTTAAGAAAGTCACAGAAATAATAGTAAGTGTAACAGACTGCACTTAATTTGTAATGCATGTATTATATGAGTAATGGAAGCTCTGATATATCAAAGGGGGTGGTTATTACTCAATTCCGCTCAAATGTTATCATTTGAAGATGTGAACTCAATGTGGGCAAACATACCAATTTTTCAAGAAAAACAAAAAATTCATAGTATTATGGAATTTGTCTAATGTCTGTAGTATTGGATTAATTTTTTAATGAATACATAATGCCTGTGAGTCAAACAAAACATGTCTGGAACAAGATTCTTCTGAATCAAAAGACTTTGCTCTTCTAACTATGAGTCTATTCTTGATTAGCTTGATAGAATTATAAGCCTAAAGCAAGAACCTTGCAAATCTACTTGTATGCACACCAATGGAATAAAAGTAAGAGGGAGAGGGGACTGGCAGGAAGCATCCATGTTAAACCTGAAGTAAAAGCAAAATCACCGATTAGACCTCAGCAGGTGGCCAACATTATAGTCAACCAGCATCAGCATCGACAAACTTAGCTAAAAAACAGACATTATCAGTTCAGCACTAATGAGACTGGAGCATAGTGAACACTGGAGCAGTAATTTTGGGAGTTGGAAGACTTTTAATATCTATCGTTAAAGGATATTGCTCATGAGAAGGAGAAAAGTTTCAAGAGTAGATCAGATCACATGAGGATTTGGCAACTTGGAATATGGCCCCAGAAATTAGTAGTAGGAACTGACAGCTGGGTTGTTGCCTTTTGAGTTAAAACAATCGGGCTGAGAAGATCCTGGAGCAGCTGCCATTTGGAAACTTCATTAAGCAACCTAACATGGGCAGAAAGCCTGGGCTTTGAAAATACCAGCTGATCAGAGCTAACTTAGAGAGTTAGGAACGAATGTGTGTAAAACTCCTTGAGTGGAGCTTGAACGGGTTAGCACTTGGCCAGAATTCAGTAGGTGGTGTAAGACAGGGCACACACAATAAAGAAAGGAGACCACCCTGAGAAAGAAGAGAGAGATAAAATTATTTCTTCTGACTCACAGCTCAAGACCTGAAATGATAAAGTCCTAATTATAATCATTAAAAAAGTCTAAGCATTATTATAAGGGAAAGCAACAAATTAACTGATTAAAATATTAACAGAAGTTAATATAAATTGCCTGTTAAGTACCCTCAACTACAAAATGTTGGGCACTTCCAGAAAAAAAAAACAAGACAAGAGAGGAGATACATTTTAAGTGGGCAAGATGGTCAAGAGGCAAGTTTTTCCCTCCAAGAGTAGAAGATCTTAACCATTCTAGTTACACTGTGAAGACATTAGAATTTGGGCTCAGTAAAGGGATAGAGAGAGGTTGAAAAAATGAAAGAAAACTTATGGCTAATTTTTCATATGGATAATATTGTGCAAGGATAGTCCAACTAATGGCTTTCAATAGCCATACTTGGTAGATCAAAGAGTATAGGAATTACCCAGAAACATTTCAATGTTATTAAGACTCTACGTCTAACCGACATACTGACACATAATGGAGATAGCCCTAGACTATATATTAGGATACCTGGTTCTTGTCATTAGTGACCACTCTCTGGTAATGTGGCCTCAAGCAACAGGCTTTTTTTTTTTTTTTCCCTTAAAAACAGAGTATTCTCAGTATTTTTTCTTAAAAACGGAGATAATTATACATGCTAATCTTTCTCATTCAGTTATTAATGAGGATTTTGTTAAATAATCAATTCAATAATTCAGAAAACATAAAATCCTGTACCACCAGTACAAATTCTAAGTTATATTCCTTTACAATCAATTTTCTTTGATACGATCACTCACACTTCATACCTTCAAGGATTGCTCACAGTCTAGAGAAAAAGCATCTTGAACGGACCTATTCACATTTTCAGCTCCAACTATTCACTTCTGAATTCTTCCTGCCAGCAAACAAAGTGTTTTGACTCGTGCTTTTGCTTACTCCGACTTCAGAGAAAAAAAAAATCCTTTAAGAGGCAACTCAGGTTTGTCTGCCTTTTCAGATAAACCCAGTCCATAAGGATCTCCTTTCATGTGAACTCCAACATCCTTTACTTTTTGATATCAACTTAGTAATTAATGGTATTCAGGGTTTTTACCATTGTTTTAATGCTGTTGCGCACTTTCATCTCATAGGAAACTAAAATCTTCCCCTGCTTATGTATGATCTCCCCAACTCTACCCAGAAACGGAGGCTAGCAGGGACTATGGCTTTGGCATATTAGCATTTCCCTCATCACTGGGTGGTAAAAGACTCTGTTAAACAACTGAATCGATTTTCCTGCTGCTGCTGTGAGCACTACACCGCTGTAAATCTGCCCCACACTGCAAGGCTCCCAGCTTTACAGTCACAACCCACAGCAGCTCAGCTTGGCCTTCTGAGGGCAAAAAAAATCGGTCACAGTAATATTGTGGCTTATTCCAGGACTCACTTCACTCTTCATGGCCCTACCTGTGTTATAGCCACAGTTCATAAGGTAGGGTTACCTGTGATCACTGAGCTTGCTTGCGCTACTAACGTCCCTACGTCCACCCTCCAGGGAGGAGCTCTCAAGGCGGAAAGTCTGCCCTGAGCAACAAATATTACCATGAAATTCAACTCTTCTTGCCATCTCTCCCAATATCTGGTTGACACAGTTGGTTGTCAAGAAGGAATCACTTAGGGCTCATGGGTGGCTCAGTTGTTGGGCGTCTGCCTTCTGCTCGGGTCATGACCCCAGAGTCCTGGGATCAAGCCCCGCATCCGGCTCCTTGCTCAGCGGGAGGCCTGCTTCTCCCTCTCCCACTCCCCCTGTTTGTGTTCCCTCTCTCACTGTGTCTATCTCTGTCAAATAAATACATAAAATCTTAAAAAAAAAAAAAAAAAGAAGGAATCACTTATTGTCTTCTCTTTTCTGCTCCATGAGTAGGAAAAGTAGAGCAGAGACAAGTGGGAAGCCAAGATATTTAATGAGATTAGGCAGGTAAAGGCTACTAAAGTCCACAGACTCTGGGCACTTACTTCCTAGCCCTGAGATTTCCAATACCATTACCCACCAGCCACATGGAGCTATTAAGCACTGGAAACTTTAGTGGCTAGTGCAACCAAAAACAACTTTTAATTTTAATTCATTTAAATGTATAAACTGAAGCAGAGTAAAACAGTTTTTCAGAAAGCATGACTTTATTATTTTGCCAGGATTACTTTTCACTCTGTTGAAAATTTAGCATTCAAATTGAGATGTGCAACACATATGGGATCTTAAAATGGTAATGGGGGGGTGCAAAATGTAAGATAGCACTTAAATAAGTTCCTTATCAATTACATGTTAACATAATATTTGGACATAGTGGAATATATAAAATATATAAATAAAATTAATTTCATCTTTTTCTTTTTCACTTTTTCAATGTGGTTACTGGAAAATTTAAAATTTGTGCCTTGCATTACATTTCTATTGGACACAGCTGTTCTAGCCGGTCACCTAGTATGTTATAAAGTGTTAACAGCTAAGAATGTTACGTACATTATTTCATTTCATGTTCACCACAGATCCTTGAGGTATCATCCCTATTTTATAGATGAGGAAACTGAGGTATAGCAAGATTGGATGGCTTGTCCAATACCTGGTAAGTGATAGAGCTGAGATTCATACTCAGATAGGACTCCCACCACAGCCCGCACTGAATTGATTGGGATACTTACCTTCCTTGAATTATAAAAATATTGATTAAATACGGTCAAAAATTTATTTTTTGAATACAGTCTCAATCATCTAGCCAACTACAAGTATTGAAAAAACTCAGGGAGAAGATGAGCAAAATCATTTGTTTCCAAAACAGAATCCAAACTGGGCCAGCCAAGTAGTATAATAGCAAAGTGGTAAGAAATGACTGTTAGGGTCACAGAGGAACCAAAACTCAAATGACGCTTGGGTTTAAATATTCCCTGGGGTACCTGGGTGGCTCAGTCGGTTAAAAATCTGCCTTTGGCTCAGGTCATGATCCCAGGGTCGTGGGATCGAGCCCTGTGTCAGGCTCCTTACTGCATGGGGAGCCTGCTTCTCCCTCTCCCTCTGCCTGCCACTCCCCCTGCTTGTGTACTCTCTCTCTCTCTCCCTCTCTGGCAAACAAACAAACAAATAAATAAATATTTCCCAAAGTACTATGTCACGAACAAGTACCAAAACAATGACTACAAATTACTCATTTCTCACAGTCTCTTCATTTCATTCCTGAAGGAATTCTTCCAAGTAATTCAAAGTCTTGGCCAATTGGCCTTCATCAAAATAATAGGGAGAGTACAGGGATACTTTTTGAAGGTGAAGAATTGCTCCACAGGAGGCTAATTATTTGAAACTTGAATTTACATTCACTGCACATTAATTTCTGCACCTTACCAGACTCTCAAATTGCCTTTAGAAAATAATAGTGACAGTAACATCCAACCAGACTCCCTGATGCTGCTTTAGAGACCCATTAACATCTTGAAGTGGAATATGATTCTGTCACCCATTTTGTGAATCTAAATATTTTCTACAACTATTAAAAGGTAAGAGTAAGACTGACAAATGAGATTGGCTGTATAATTCATCATGTTATTGGAGGTGCTGATTCTCTAGGTTTATTTCCTGAGTAAATAATATGCTATATTAGTATAATAGTGTCTGACACTCTATACCTGGGCTCTATGAATTATTGGTCAGACTAATAAGCTCAAAGAAACCCCATCTGAACTTTTTTCCCCAACTACACACACACACACACACACACACACACACACACACACACACACGTTCATTTTCTGTGTATCTTTGCATACATGTGTGTTTTTCCTTGTATAGGTTGCACTTTGCCTTAGGACAAAAATACTTTTAGGGAATGAATGAGATGTACTGTTTGAAATCATGTTACATGTCACTTTATAGAGTGACAGCAGGTGAGACCAGAACTTTCTTGTCTGTGCGAGCTCTATCCAGATTGTAAAACAGAAGGAGCTGCTCCTCTTTCGAGTAGATAGAAATCAATTCTTCTCTTGAAATCGGAAGTATACCTACCCAGATACCTGGTCTGTGTCCCTTTCCAAACCGGCCTTGCAGCTAACGAGCGGTCAGCTAAAGTGTAAGTCAAACATATAGTTAAAGTGCATTCTCTCACAAGAGTTATTTGCATTTTTATAATAAACTCTTAAAGTCTGAAAAGATTTATACCACTCAGGAATAAATATGTTACAGTGTAAGTTTCACAGGCAGGTATTGTGGAGAAAATAAAAAAACAGTCCACTTGCTCCGATGTTGTCATTTTGCCCGCAACCTATTCCCTACACCAGTTACAAGTACGTCTTAGCTGGAAACTCACATCTAAGTTTGACCCTTCAACCAGCTTTCCCTCCCGTTTTCCTTCTTTTGCTTCTTCAACAAATATTTATGGAGAATGCCAAATATTCATTACCTACACCAGGCCCATGTAAATATGGATCTTTTAGATGTGGGTTTAGATGGGGTATATAAGCATAAGGAATAGTCAGTCGGCAAACGTTAAGCCCCTCAGAAATAATGGCAGAGATAGAAAACTGGATGCCCGAACAAGTCCTGTTGGAGAAGGGACATAACAGTAGAATCTTTCAGCTCTCTTTGAAGCCGCTGCTGCTTGTTTTGCTCCTATAGCTTTCTCCAGCTGCTGTCACATCTGTCTGAGATCACAGCAAGCTTGGCTGCTTTCATACCCTGGTATCTGCTATGTTAACTCCTGCTGGAACCTGGCACCTCCACTCTTCTATCAGCCCAGATCATCATCATTACCACCCAGGCTGACCTCAGTCCCAGCCAGCGGCTCTCATGTAGACTCCCTGTTAGAGGCACACCTCGGGCAGCAGACAGTCACAAACTACTCCCCGCGGCTCTGGGAAGAGCTGCTAAGCGCTGTCATATTTTATCAAAGCCTTTGATCTCTGGTTTGATCTTTGCCAAGATCTGTGACACAAACAGATCTCTACTCACATGGCAACTGGTGCTTACTAACTCAGTTCCCTCTTTTTATTTTGAGCACCCTACCGCCTATATATTAATGTTGTCTAACAGGATCCAGGGTTAAAGGAAGTAAGGTAAAAATAGGCACTCTGTAATAAAGAACATTTTTCCGTTCACCGTATTGGCTCCTTTCAGAGCCCCACGCTTGTGCAAGGCTTTTATTTGTTCTTGCCTGGAGGGCATCAGAAGGTCATTTTCTGTCTGTTCTTTTTTGGCTAGAAATAGGTGAGTTCTAAGAGGAGCCATGAGGTAAAATCTTTCCAACTGTTCTGCACATTAATTCTATTAGATAAATGTGTAACATGTTAAACATGTATCATGAGTAACTGAATTACACGTCAGCAAGAAATGGCAAAAAATAGTCCTGTTTTTCTTGTAATTTCAACAGCCTTTTTTTTTTAAAAAAGGCGTGATTTGGGGCTCAGTGGGTTAAGCCTCTGCCTTCGGCTCAGGTCATGATCCCAGGGTCCTGGGATGGAGCCCCACATTGGGCTCTCTGCTCAGCAGGGAGCCTGCTTCCTCCTCTCTCTCTCCGCCTGCCTCTCTGCCTACTTGTGATCTCTGTCTGTCAAATAAATAAATAAAATCTTTTAAAAAATAAATAAATGAGGCATGATTAAAGGAAAGTTTTGAACTAATTGTAGACAAAAGAATTCTGGAAACCCAGGAAAAGTGAAAGAAGTCAGGCATATTGAATGGGATGACAAAAAGGAAATCATTTAGAGCTTGAACACCTGACAGGGCAAGGACTGTGAACTCGATTCTTTAGGGAACAGGAAGCCCCTGTGGGATTTAAGAGTAAGAATGGAAATGCCAGAACCTCAGAAAGAATCATTGGAACAGTGGCAGCAGTCAGAAACAGTACAGATGCACTGCTTACAAGTGAAGTGTTTCTGGGAAGAAAGTCATTCAGGTAAAGACTAGGGCAGCAGTGGAGGGAGAGAGAAAAAAGCTACAAATAAAAAGTGAAGCGACGAGATTTGGCAATCGATGCAACAAGTAAAGGGCAAAGATATATAAAGCTATCGCTGAGGTTTGGGGTTTGGATGTCAGAAAGACTAAAACTCGAAGCTGCTGCCGCCTGTGAAATACTACTAAGGAGATAATTACAGTGGGAAGGACAAGAACAAGTTAAAACAAAATAACATCTTATCCTGGCTCCTTCCAGACATCACCAGATTGACCATCACCAGGACTTAAGAGGCACATCAAAAACAGATGAGAAAGCATTCTGAATTCAAGAAACGTAGTTTCAAATACATGAGGAAAACGCCACCAAACCATGATCAGAACAAAAACAAGCACATTGCACAATGAGCCCGGACAGGAAGATCGTAAGTTAAAGATTTAGCCACCGATTGACTCAGCGTATCCGTTTTTTTATTTTGCAGTAAAATATGAGCCATAAAGAAGAATTAGGAAGAGGAGGAACATGGCGTTAAAGACAGGTCTGGTCTAAAAATTAGGTAACTTAGGATTTAATGTCTACCTGTGGATCCCCTCGACAATACCTCACCTGGTTTTCTTTCTGCCTCTGTGTCTGTTACTACTCGGTCTTTATTCCTGGCTGTTCTCTCTGCCCCAAATCTGAATTTTGGAGGGGCCGAGAACCTAGCTTGCAGTTCTCTTTTCTACCTGCTCTCCTTCCCTAAGAGAGTCTACCTTGTTCCAGGGCTTCCAATACCCTCAGTATATAGACGATTCCCAAATTTCTCTCTATAGTCCTGACCTCCTCATTCAGCTCCAGACATATAATCTAACAGCACAACTGCCCACTGAAAAATCCCTATGGAGATATCTCACAGGAATCATTTTCAATTTCTTTCCCAATCCATCTGTTCTTTCCCCAGTGTACCCATCTCAGCATACCAGCTTGCCCAGCAGCCTCGATAACCAAGCAAAAAACTGAGAGACAACCTCATTCTTCTCTTTGCCTCACCTTGATATTCAAAATAAATCACAACCATGCTCTTCTTTCAAACCCACATCTTCCACTCTTATCATCACCATTCACTTGTGTTGAGTTGAGCAACACAGGGGTGAGAGGCACCAGCCCCCACCCACACAGTTGAAAATCCATGTATAACTTTCAACTCCACCCTAAAATGTAACTCCTAATAGCCTACTACTGACTGGAAGCCTTACTGAGAACATAAACAGTTGACCAACACATATTTAGTTTATTATTGTACTCTTACAGTACACTAAGCTAAAGTAAAGAAAATGTTAAGAAAATCATAAGAAAAAATACATTTGCAGTATTGTAGTGTATTTATTAAAAAAAAAAAATCTGTCCATAAGTAGACTCACGGGGTTCAACCCATGTTGTTCAAAGGTCAATTGTGATAACCTACTAGGTGATCCTACCTCTGCCAGGATGGTATTTCAGAAATATATGTCAGATCTTACTCTCGTGCCATGTGTTGTGTACACAGACTTGCTCTATGTAACATGCAATAAATATAAGTATAAATATAAATATATTCCCACAGTGAAAAACAAACCAGTCACCAAAACCTGAAAAGGCTCAGTGATCTGGCCCTTCCCACCACTCCTACTTCACCGGGTTACTCACTACCCTCCAGAGACACAGGCTTTATCTCTGCTTCTCCTGCTTGGCGAACTTCAGTCTTTACACTTGCTGTTCCTTTGCTTAAACAGTGTTCTCCCTTACATATCTTGGTAAGCCTGGCTTCTTCTCTTCATTCAGATCTCAATTTGTCACCACCTCAAGTAGAACTTCTTAAACACCAACTCTCAAGGGGCCCACAGTTACTCTGTCAGATTCTACTGTTTCCTCATCTTCTTGGCTCTCACGACTCTCTGAAATCTTGCTCTTTTTTTCCCTCTCTCAACTCTTAAATGTGCACCCGTGAGAAGACGGTTCTTTTTGTGTTTCATGTGTTCAC
Source organism: Enhydra lutris kenyoni (assembly GCF_002288905.1). NCBI lineage: Eukaryota > Metazoa > Chordata > Mammalia > Carnivora > Mustelidae > Enhydra > Enhydra lutris. Next base: position 13,737,450 of record NW_019154105.1, on the reverse strand, counting down.
CAGTCCATCCCCAGCTCCTAAAAAAGTGCTGAGAACATAGTAGATACCCAATAAATATTTGTTACTTAATCAGTCTGGGCCTGTTTCTTCATTGGTAATATAAAAGGGCTTTATTGGATGACCTTCGAATTTCTTTCCAGCGCCATCATTTATTTTAAATTCAAAGGAGGATGTAATAGGAAAAGTTTAAGAGACAGACTCCCAGATTAATACAATGTAGATATTTAATAGGTGTTTGCTAAACAAATAAAATTATTCCCAAGCTGTTCCTTTATATGTATGCAAAGATAAAATTGCCAGAGAGTCTGACATACTGCTTCTCTGTGTGCAAAGGGACGGTTTGATTTGCTCCCCATTAATCTAATCTCTTCTAATTCTCCTGAGTAAATGCCACCATGGGCAAAATCTCACAAACACCAGACGATGGGAGCTGACCCCCAGCTGGTATGCAACAGCGCTGCTATGTTCCTATTCTGATTGGTCCTTATCCATGCCATATGGCTACTGAATATATTGACTCTTCTCCAATCCAAGGCTTTATGTAAGCATGTAAATGCCCAGCACTTTCAAACAAGGGTCTTGGTTAAGGACTTCCAGTTATTATTTTAGGCAACAATGAACTCTAAGCTGATTTGCTATTCTAAACCAAGGACCAGAAAGAGTGCATGCAGAATGTTGGTCATATTTGTTTACAGCATACTCAACAGGAGAATCAATAAAGAGCCTTCCCAAAAGTTTTTGTGTGATTCCTCATAGATTGTTTTGGAGTTTGTGTGTTTTATTCTTCTTTTTGTTTTGTTTTGCATTTTTCTGAATTGAATTTTGATGAGTCTTTTTTTTCTCCTAGAAATACTTTTCCCAGTTATTACACATTCAGTGGTGTAACGTGTGTTTGTCAGAGCCGCAGTTGAGAAGCACTTGAGAAAGTGATTTAAAGATGTTATTGCTGCCATTTGTTTATGAGTTTCCTGAGGAAAGCCTGTGCGTCATATGGATTTCTGCCATATCAAGAATTACTTTGTCTTGGGACGCCTGGGTGGCTCAGTTGGTTAAGCAGCTGCCTTCGGCTCAGGTCATGATCCCAGCGTCCTGGGATCGAGTCCCACATCGGGCTCCTTGCTCGTCAGGGAGCCTGCTTCTCCCTCTGCCTCTGCCTGCTATTCTGTCTGCCTGTGCTCGCTCTCTCTCCCTCTCTTTCTCTGACAAATAAATAAATAAAATCTTTAAAAAAAAAAAAAAGAATTACTTTGTCTTTAAAAAGTTCAAATGCTGTAGCTGCATAATGGACCATTTTTTGTGATCTGTTCTCAGTCCCCTTGAAAGATATTGGAAATAAATAAAATCTAATTAGAACAAAAAAAAGCAGAGCAATACTTAGGCTCAGCTTTTTCAGTACAGTGATGAATCAGCTTTATAATTATTTTAAAGTGTCAGAACAATTTGTCTTCATTTTATTACAATAACTTCACAATTAGTGCTCATTGGCCACTCTTCACCTCTTTAAAATTTCATCATAAGTAAAAATTTTGTTTCATAATGAAATTTCTACTTAAATATCTGGATTTATTAAAGTTAAATAGAAAATGGATATTTAAAATAATAGAAGCTGTTCAATTTTTTTAAAGGAAGCTTAACATTTTTAAGTTTTCAATATTCTCTTTCTTTTCAACCCTGAAAAATACTGAAAATATTTTCAAAATCACTTATACTTCATAAGGTTTTTTTTTTTTAATGTTATTTCCTGGTGAACACAAATGACACAATAAAGAGTAAAGCATAATACAATAACAGGTTGTGAGTTTTTTGGGAAAAGAACTTGTGGTCTGTATTCCCCAGAGTACAGGGTAACTTGCAAAGGATAGGCACTCAATTTAAATGAAAGTATGAATTTCACAATACTCTTTATTTTTGCGTGGGCAAGCAAAAATCAATGAGACTGCTTTGATTAGCTTTTTCCGGCCATGACCATTCAAGAGACATTGGCCAGACAAATCTACTTCCCTTATGGGTATTCATATTCATGTCGCTGGAAATGTTTCTGTTTCTAGGCAGCAACAACTTCAGAAACATCAGAAACAAATCATGGTGAGGCCAAAAACTCAGAGGCAGATGAGATTCATCGATTCACAGTTTGATCTAAAAAAAGAACTTTCCTTAGTTTAGAAAAGTAACCTATCAGGGGCACCTGGGTAGCTCAGATAGTTAAGCAACCACCTTCACACAGGTCATGATGTCCAGGTCCTGGGATCAAGCCCTGTATCCAGCTTCAGCAGGAAGTCTGCTTCTCTCTCTCTCTCTCTCTCTCTCTCTCTCTTTCTCTCTTTCTCTTTCTCTCAAATAAATAAAAACCTAAAAAAAAAAAAAAATTAAAAAGTAACCTATCAGGAACCCACTGAATTGGCCAGTTTCCCCAGGATCTTCTGTAGTTTAAGTTAGCATCAAACTAGACTTCTCAGACCTCTTCAGACAAATATTGACTCCCTGCCCAATAATGGACCCAACAGCTCCTCTGTCATGAAACATCAACAAAAGCTATTCAAAGTGCTTGTTTTCAGCTTCAAATGAAAAAAAAAAAAAAAAAAAAAACACATATCTCTGATGATAATGAAGTGTTGTTTGTTTTGGTTTGGTTTTTTACTAGTTTTGTTATTGCCTCCTCATATAAAGTCTGTTTCAAGCAAATGAAGAAGTACTTTGTCATCCTTGAACCATTTTTATTAAGCTCACCGATCAAACAGGCATCTCTTAAGCACATAAAAAGAAATCTTTGGTTTCATGTTTTATTATTCTTTTTGGTCTCATATTTTAATGTTATTAAGGTGATAACGATAGGAGATATTAATTGTCCCCAACAAGAACGCTCTGGAATACTCTTTGTTCAGTTTCAAGCACCTCATTACTAGATATTTGCAGACTTCTATAAATAGCAGTCAGAAGGGCTGAAGGCTAACATGATTTATGCACATGAAAAGGTCAAAAGAACATCAGGGAAGGCATACAATTAATCCTCATTAATCTGGCCAGATTATTCAAAATCAGGGCTTTGTGGAAGTCAGGTAAAACCTGGATTTTTACATAGTCTAGGCATGAATGATTTTACATTAAATGATGATCAAGGTTTACTGAGTATGGTTAAGATGGATAATTTTTAAAAGGCGAGATAGTCTATTCTGGATAATTTGGGGACAGAATAATAAATTAGTTGTGTCTTGGAACATTTATTCCTCAATTTTGCACACACAAAAATAAAACAAACAAACAAACAAATAAACCCAAGAACCTATATTGTAATCACTTTACTCAGGGATGATCTGATGTCTGAAAAATTGATTAATGCTAAGCACATTCAAAATTGGCCAATGCAAAAAACATAACACTAAGGTTTACGCTTACAATAAGAAGATTTTCAAAATAATTGAAATAGATCATACACACACACATAATAACAGGTTAATATCCAAAATACATAAAGAATTCACACAACTCAATAGCAAAAACAAACAAACAAACAAACAAACCACAAATAATCTAATTTAAAAAAGGGCAAAGGACCTGAATAGACATTTCTCCAAAGACACGCAAATAGTCAATAGGACTATGAAAAGGTGCTCAAAGTCACTAATCATCAGAGAAATGCAAATCAAAACCACAATGAAATATCATCTCACATCTGTTAGGAAAACTTTAAAAAACAAAGGTTAGCAAATGTTACAAGGATATGGAGAAAAGGAAACCTTTGTATACTATTGGTGGGAATGTAAATCAATGGAGCTACTATAAAAAACGGTATGGAAGTTCCTTAAAAACTTACAAATTGAATTACCAGTCTGGTCCAGCAATTCCACTTCTGAGTATATATCCTGAATTGAAATCAGAATCTCAAATAAATATCTGCACTTCCATGTTCACTGAAGCATTATTCACAATAGTGAAGATGTAGAAACAACCTAAATGTCCATGAACAGACACATGAAGAAAGAAAGTGCTATATAAATAAAATGAAACACCATTCAGTCTTAAAAAAAAGAAGGAAATCCTGCCACTGGCAACAACAGGCATGGACATTGTGCAACAGTGAAGTAAGCCAGACATAGAAGACAAATACTGCATGAATTTACTTACACGTAGAATCTAAAATAGTCAAACACATAGAAGCAGAAAGTAGAACGGTGGTTGCCAGTGTCTGGGAGGAAGGGGAAGTAGGGAGATGCTGATCCAAGTGTATAAATTTCCAGATATGCAAAATAAATAAGTTTTGGAGTTCTACTGGACAACATAGAGCATATTACTAATAATATTGTATTACAAAATTAAAAATTTGCTAAGAGGGTAGATAGATCTTATGTTCAGTCCTCTTACCACAAAAGAAAACAAAAAACCAAGGGGTATGGGAGGAAACATTGGACTTGACAGATAAGTTTATGACCTTGATAGTGATGAGAGTTTCATAGGTGTAGACTTATCTCCAAACATATCAAGTTGTGTACACTCAATATCTACAACCTTTTGTATGTCAATCATATTTTAATACAGTGCTTAAAAATAAAATAAATAAAATAATAAGAAGAAATTGGAGTCATAATCAGATGCCTGCTTGGTGAAAATATGGTTAGAATAAAGGCAAGGCTGTGCTTCCTTAAAATAGGATAATTTGACCCAAATTGTAGAGAAAGGTTATAATTAGTTCCATCCATTAGGCATTGATTCTTGTTAACATTAGTAAGGGCATTTTCTTGCCTTGGCCCTAGATATTAAGATGCATAGTTTACTTGAAGATCATATCATCACATATTCAAATCACACACCCAGCAATGGTATGTTTTAAGCAATAAAGTTCTCCATCTTTAAGCATGATCAATGATTTCAGTGGCATAATGCATTGTTTCCTACCACATAGCTATAAATAGGTTTAAATAAGACTTCAAAGTAGTGATTACTTAAGTTTTAAGAAGGAGGAATAAAAATGGATATATTTTGGTTTTCATGATGCAATATCTTTGTACCTTGGTACTGAGTAATTAAATAATTTACTCTTTCAATTCTACTACGTGCTAAGCACTGTGCTAGGCACTGGGGATTTTATGGTAAAACTGCAGGGACTTTGCCTTCATAGAGCATTCTGCACTTAATAGTGGAATAACATAGACTGCATTTTTAAAAACAGTATCTCTATGAGTTTCCTCCAATTAGTGAATTTCTCTGAATATCTGGTATAGCTCATGTGGTTAGTTACACATGCAAGTCTCATAAAGTCAGTGAGAACTCCAAAGGAAATGGAAATTGTATAATGTGATTCAGTACGCGGGTGCTTAAAGAACATGTAAATTAATTGTCTACTTGATTATTTTCCTGCTATATGGGAGAATAATTGCCCACTGATTACATATTGCCAATAGCGGAAAGTTATTTGAAATGGATATTTATGTTTTTCACCATGCCTTTGAGCTCAAATATTGATGAGACTACTGCTATGAAATTATAATAAAAGTCAATAGGAAAATAAAAATTTATATTTAATTTCTACTTCACAAATCTCTCAAATATATACCTAATACAAAAACACATTACAAAAGTAATTTAATGGTTAAAAAAAGAAAAAAGAAAGAAAGGGTAGCAAAAAATTAATTTAAAAAGCAAAAAACAAAACAATGGAAGAATCAAGAAAAGGCAAACTCGGTTATAAGTCACTAGGACAAGAAGATCTGATCTCAATTCTCTTTCACTAACATTTACTGGGCTCCCCCAGATGCACGGCAGTGTGCTAGTTTGGAAGAAAATACCAAGATAAGTAAGAAATAGCTGTGCTCCCCAGGGTTGCACAATTTTGTGGGGATTTATTTTCTTCTCGTTCTAATTTCTCTAACTCAGGATGCATAAAGGGTATGATTCTAAATGAATATCCGGCCCTCCCCGCATATTACTGGATTGTCTGAGAGTTAATGAGAGGTTTAAGAGGAGAAATTAAAACACTCACAAGAGTCCTCCATTGGTCAGACCCCCTTGCACAGTGATTGGGCTTTTCTGTTGCATTTTCATGGCAATATCTCTCTGGGTTGCTTGTGAGTTTGTCTCATCAGTAAGAAGAATCTCATTGTGCCACCCACCAAGCACGCACTTGCTAATCACTGTTAATTGCCTACAATTGAGATCAGCAGACTGTTCACTGAGTACAGTGATGGGCACTTAACTTATCGGCACAGAAGTTTCCTGTGTGCCCATTTCCACTAATGGATCGTTTGTCCTCAGAATTGGAAGTCTCAGCATCAATCACATAAACCAGACTCAGTAGGCAGAAGTGCTTACCTTCCTCTTCACCTCCAGGAGGAGGGCAATACAGAGAGGTGCTTACATCTGGCCAGAAGGTACACAGCTTTTGTGGAGAGCCAAATCCGTTTGCTCCACTGGTAGAGCTCAAAATAAGGAACTCCTAGAGAGGCAAAATATTCTGAAACAGAGATGATGATGATGATAAGAGGCAGAATTTTTCGCTGTCATCTCTGTTTTCAGACTCCCTGTCAACATGCCACAGCACTACACGAAAAGTTAAAGAATGCCTCCAGAGATTACAGAAGTGGCCGTCTTCTTCCTAACTTCCTCAAAAGCTGCTTCCTTCTAAGGGGCAACCATCACTGTACATGCGGAGACAAAGTCATAGTGATCGGAGATTAACCTTTGACAACATATGGATCTGATGCACAAGGAATTAGGAAACAACGCTTTCCATCATGTCTTCCTCCACAGGTCAGAAGGGATACAATTAAACCTATGTTCGATGTGATTTACATTTGCTTATAGTTGTATCATATATGTCTCAATACTGAGGATTAATGCTCCTTAAAGAGGGGCGTTTCCCTGGAGTTTGTTAGATCTCCAACATACAGTAAACAGTATAACTTTATCCCCTACATTCCCAAGCCATCCTTCCTTCACCTCCCATGATCACTATTTATTGTTAAAGCTTCTCATTTTAGGATATTAAAGAAAAAATTGCTCTGACCCTTGTTAAAATGGAAAGGAAGATTTTATTTAACACTATTGTGATAGATCTCAAGATTCTTATAGTTGAGGAGAGACATCAGGCTTAATTCTGAGTACACCAAAACAGCTGAAGAGGTGGGGTGTCAGTAGATAGAAAATGACTAAGAGGAGACATGGAGAGTAGGTAGATTCTTACTAAACTGACCTAATGGGATAATTGATGAAGGCAGGCCAGGGTAACAGGGATCAAGGGAGGGCAGGTTCTCACTAAACTGACTTAATGGGAATCATCCTAAAAGTGGGCTCAGCAGACTGAAGGGAGGGCCCAAGGACAGGGCCTAGTCAAAGGAAGGAAGGAAGGAAGGCAGGCAGGCTCACAGGAACCTGCCAAATGTTTGGTCAAGGAGAAAACCTTTGTCAAGTGGAGGGAGTGACCCTAATAATAGGCTACCCTCTGTTAGAGGTTACAAGAGTTAAAAACAGATTTCTTAAAATAAGTATTTTATTGGAGTTTCCAAAATCAACAAGCCAGCTAGGAAAAAAAGAAGCCCCACTCAAATTGACTTGAGTTTCGGTTTACAAAAGAAAATTCAGATTTATAGGTTATGTATTTTTAATAATGCTTCTCCCTTCCATCCCCAAATCACCTCCTTTGACCTCCACAGGTATTTCTCTCTCCTTTCAAGTCTTCCAACTATCCCCTGTGCCTCCTTGTCCCTTCCTTGATTTTCACCATCTTTATTTCACCTCCTAAACTCCTCCATCTGCGCCTACCTTACCTCAAGCATTTAGGTGTGATTTTATATCAACTTCTAAAAATTCCTGGATTCAGTCTAGTTATTATATTGTGGGCCTGATTATCATTGTCCCTTCTGAATTTTATCCCTTGTCCTTATGTAAGCTAATAAGGAGATTTTCTAAACCTTCCACCTATATATTTTCATCAAGATAAAGTGCACCAATATCATCGTTAGGATGTGATTCTTCCATTTCCTTGATTGAAAACAGCTGTGAGGGAACGCCTGGGTGGCTCAGTTGGTTAAACGGCTGCCTTCGGCTCAGGTTATGATCCCTGTGTCTTGGGATCGAGTCCCACATAGGGCTCCTTGCTCAGCAGGAAGCCTGCTTCTCCCTCTGCCTCTGCCTGCCACTCTGTCTACCTATGCTCACTCTCTCTGACAAAAAAAAAAAAAGAAAGAAAGAAAGAAAGAAAGAAAGAAAGAAAGAAAGAAAGAAAGAAAGAAAATAGCTGTGAGCTTTGAAACCATGGGTACTCTCGCATGGTCATGGAAGCTATGGAGAAGAAAAAGAACTCCTTTATAAAATGAGGATGTAGGGTCTAGGATCTACGAAATTCTTGTAGAGAGCAGGCCTTATGAGAGTTTTTGCGTTGTTCTCTCAGGCCTCAGATTTATAAAATACCAATTTGTGTCAGGTAATCTTTAATAATCAATTAATGCCTTTTTTAATGTTTTCATTTCTTTCATCTCCACAACCACAATATCCCATCTGATTCTTTTCCACACTCTAAGCACCTGAAGATGAATACATCTATTATAATATTAACCATTGATGTTCTCTCCCTGGGAATTATCCACTCATACCCTTTGTGAACTTTTATCTTGGGTTGCCTGACAGTTTCTTCTTGATTTGCAGGTTCTTTATACTTTAAGCTATTAATCCTTTTCATTCACATACTTTAAAAATATATCTTCCAATTGTTTCTTAATGTTTATATTCAATACCTATTGTTAAACAGAAGAAATCTTTAATGTTACTGTAATCAAATCTATTACTCTTCCTCTATTTGTGTTTAATCCATTTGTTTCTTATTTAAAAAAAAAAATCTCTCCCACCAAAAAATAAATAAAGAATAATAATTTAAAATTTAAAAATCTCTCCCAGACTCAAGGTCATAATGATATTCTGAATTTTGTTCTATTGGTTGTATAACATTTCCTTTTATGTATAGGTTGTTTGTTTGTTTTTTTAAGATTTTATTTATTTATTTGACAGGGAGAGATCACAAGTAGGCACAGAGGCTGGCAGAAGAGAGAGGGAAGCAGGCTCCCTGCTGAGCAGAGAGCCCGATGCGGGGCTCAATCCCAGGACCCTGAGATCATGACCCAAGCCAAAGGCAGCGGCTTAACCCACTGAGCCACCCAGTGCCCCTTACGTATAGGTTTTTAATCAACTTTGACAGTAATTTTTTATAGATGCAAGGATGAAGTCTATTTCCCAATAGCATTTGTTAAATAATCATTTTTCTATTTAGTTATGAATCCACCTCTACTGTATATGTAAATATACATATATAAATATTTGATATATATGTGTACACACACACACAATCTGTCTACACACACACACAATCTATCTGGTAAAATAATATCTTACTATTTGGTCAGGTAAGTCCCCTCTCTTTACTTTTGTGGGTATGAAGGGTATTGCCTATTGACTGATATTTAGTTCTCCATAAATTTTAGTATTACTTTGTTCAATTCTCAAAAATATCACATTGGAATTTCTAATAGAGTTTCAATATGCTTATAGATTAGTTAAGGAAGAATTAACATCTTTACAATGTTAAGCTTTCTCATTCACATTTCTCATTCTATTATCTTCAAATAACAGAAATAGGAGACGATACCCCATATGCACCCCAAAAAATCTTGGATAATGACAAAATGGTCTAGTTAGCTTTTATGTAAATATTAGATACTTGAATAAAGACTTATTTGGAGGAAATTAGGATTTATTTCAGTTAGTTTTTCATTCATAAGGCAAAAAGTACTGACTAGCTCAGTCCTAGTCAAAGTAGTTTGTCGTGACTTGTTTCTAATACACTTGGAGACAAGGAAGCTGCACCATAAAGTTCTTACTTCATCAATCAATATAACCGTTGGAGATGATTTCTGGATTCCCTTTTAACTCTAAATGTGACAATTTCATAGTCTGTAAAGTTTTATAATTTTGTAAAAGTTCTAAATGTCAGAAGTTTTGCTATAATTTACACAGTCTTCCTTATTGCATAAAAGTTATTTCTATTATTTTTTTCAAATTTCTTAAAAGTGCTTTGATTCTTTATGGGTTATTTTAACAATTTTGTTTCCTCTAAGCACATTATTTCTGTGCCTCAATGGTACAGAGAAGTCAATTGAAAAGAACAGTAGTATTATTAGTTGATCAAATGTAGAACCCAGAAAATCAGCACAGTTTTATTTTACTTAAGCACATTTTTCTAGTAAGTGTTTTCTGGGGACATATTTTACAGGGAAAAGAAGTTAGTCTTCAGGATACCTTCTTCACCTATAAGCTTCTGAATTTTTTCCTTCCTCTTAGACAATCTGAGTAGTTGATATTTTTCTTCTTAATCTAAACCTCTTTGTTTAGGTGCCTATATCATTATTGTCTTCCACTGGGGAGAACTGGAGTCAACACATGACAGCACAATGTTTACCACCAAAGTGAGGGTGGGGAGGGATAAAATAGTTAATGGTGTGTGTATTTCAGAATTATGGCAAGAGAAAACAAAGTGTGACATACTTGTTTAATGCCCCTTTGTACCCTTCTCCAGCCAACTCTGATTGCCCTGCAAATTTACCCGTGGAACTTCTTCAAACTATAGAAATAATTTTGTAGAAATATTAGAATAATTCTGATTATACAACAGGGCTGAGTAGAACACAGATGTGTATACCCCTTTAAAACTACACAGATGATAGTGACATGAAACTGTAATCACGGTTTGTGAAGAGAACTTATGTACCTAATTATATATCTAATTCTTAAACTACTAACACCCTATCAAGTTGTCCAACATATTACTGAATTCCCTCAGTGACGGTGAACACACTTTCCAAAGCAACCCTACCCAACTTTAGAGAGCAAGAAATTCCTCCAAAAAATAACAACTTTGAGAAATTGGTTCCATGTCTTTCTAATGAAGCTATTTAGAACAAATCTGATTCAATTCACCCAAAATGGCCTTTCAAATGTTTCAAGTAGATTCACTTCTGAAACACCCTTTTCCAGGCTCAACACCTTCATTTTCTCAACTTTTTCCTATATGGTAACATTCCCAATCCATTTCACCAGCTCTGTTCTTGCTATCTGAACACATTATGGTTTGTTTGTATCTGCTCATTTTTAAAATTAACATATAATGTATTGCTTGTTTCAGGGGTACAGGCCTGTGATTCATCAGTCTTACACAACACCCAGGCACCCTTAGAACAGATGAAATCCCTCACAAGAAAGCTCAGAACCTGGGAGATCAAAACTAGTTTTCTCTAAATCTAGATGTTATGCTTCAATGAATGTATTTTAGTATTTATTTGTGCTGCCCTTTGTGGCATCTATATCACACAAACAGCTCATGTTCAACCTAAGTAACCTAAAATTCCTAAATGGACAAACCACTTTCCATATATTCATACTTGCTACCAACTTTTGGCCCTAAGAAAAGGATGTTCCATTTATTACTAAAAATAGCTATCATATTAGGGTAGATCTACTGTTACTACATCACCATTTTGGACTTTGTTTCTGTCATCGTTTGTAGTCACTGTTCCTCTCTGCTTCTGTGCCAGCTCTGTATTCACTCACATCACTCATCAAAGTGCTCAAGAGGAGCAAAACTCAGATGGAGCTCAGGGCACTGACAACACAGATTGTCCTCCAGACAGTGACATGGGTTAATTGGTTGAACAGCACTGATTATTTCTTTTGAGTATATTTCTTCTAATAGCAGTTAATCTCTTTAGTTGTACAAGGTTCCAGTCCACATTTCTAAACTATTTCCAAATCAGCATAGTAAGAACTTTCCAAACATTCTGGGCCAAATATTCTAAGCTTACCATATTATCCTGATAACTCTTTCCATGAAAAAAAAAAATGAGGGCCTAACTTGGGCCCACTAATCTTTTGACGGTTTTTAGCAAATGCCATTTTCCACTCACAGTGCACCAAATTATCCCTTTAATAATCTCTCCCAGAGTCATACCCAAATTTGATGATAAAACCTACCCCTGTCAACATCAGGCATATATACATAGGCTCTCCCCATGTTTCTTAGTTTCTTCTCATTATATTTTATTATAATTTTCCATGTATCTGTGACTGAAGGCAAGAGTTGTATCCAAGAGACAGTGCCTGACATATGAAGTATTTGTTGAATGAGAAAGTGAAAAAAAAAAAAAAAAAACCTCACTCATTTATAGCAATTAAAATTGGAGGCATTGACAAGATTTTAGATAACCGGTGTGGTGGAAAGACTAGTCTAATGTAGTACCCATGATTTCTACCTTCTGGTATTTACACTTTAATGTAAGTGGAATCTGTGATTATGTCTAACCAAGTGAATACAGCAAAGGCGATGGGGTATATTTGTTTACAAGCACACAACTATATTACATAATATTGTAATGCCCATCTTGTGAGGAGACTCCCCCTTCCTTAATGGTTTTAAGGAAGTAAGAAATCATGCTCGGTAGACCTACATGGCAAGAAACTGAGGGCAGCTCCTTATCAACAGTCAGCAAGAAACTGAGGCCTTTAAGCCAGTAACCACAAAAAATTTAACGCTGCCAATATCATGTGAGCTTGGAAGCAAATCCTTCCCCAATCAAACCTCAAATGAGATCTCACCAGTTGACCCCTTGACTTAAGTCTTAGAAGGGACTCAGATAAGCTGTGTTTTGACTTTTAAGCCACAGAAACTATATATCCAAATCATCCAGGGAGCTTTTAATTATATACATGTACCAACCTCAACCCTCAGAGTACTTTGAAAAAAGCCCCCATGGGAGTCTGATGTTTACCACTTGTGGAAAACTCCTGACCTAAACTAACAGCCAATTTTATTATAAAAATTAAAAATGAAATTATGTACGAGTAGTACCTTTCTTATTATCACAGTGCTAATGAATACCAGTCAGGACTTACTTTTCCACTTTCACACTAATACCTTTATACATACCCTGTGTACTGACTACTCTGTTCACAAACACATGAAGGATCTCACACCTTTAAATTTAAAAAAAAAGGGGGGGGAATACTTTGTCACACCTTCTCTGTATTTCTATTCTGTTCACTCTTTTCAAAGTTCTAGCCCTGTAACTGCCTTTTTACCACTCACTCCCATGTTCTATGACTTTTGATCTTAGTAAATCCATTCACTAAAATACCCATAACCTCTTAGGATCCACAAGATAGCATAATCACCTTGTTCTTTTTCTTCTATTATGGAGGCACAGCCCTAAGTGATAATAAAGAAAGAACGGAAGCAAAGATAAAGAACAAAGGTTACTGCCCTAATTGGGAGGGAGACAAACCATAAGTGACTTTTAATCTCACAAAACAAACTGAGGGTTGCTGAGGGGAAGGGGGTCGGGAGAGGGGGGTGGGGTTATGGACATTGGGGAGGCTATGTGCTATGGTGAGTGCTGTGAAGTGTGTAAACCCGGCGATTCACAGACCTGTACCCCTAGAGATAAAAATACATTATATGTTTATTAAAAAATTTAAAAATTAAAAAAAAAGATTACTGCCTTAGATCTCCCTTGGTTTTGGCTGGTTTATGCAACAGAATACTACTGAAGGGGGCAGGAACTACCATCAATCCCAGGGTTTACTTAATAGTTGACTTTACTACCCAGTCCCCTTTTCCTTCTAGTAATTAGAGAAAACTTTGTTTTACATTCTCAGACTCACCAAAGAGGAAGTGGGCCAGAAGCTATTTCTTAAGAAACTATAAATACTATAGAAATAAAACTTTGGAAGGCTTGAGCTAAGGACAAGTATTTGGGAAGTCTCTTTCCCAACAAGCCAAGCTTCTTATTTTCCTATCTTGAAGCATCTCTGTGGTCTGAGACCTGTAGCAGGGAGAGGTGAAGAATAGTTCGGACATGCCTGGCAGCCTACAGAACCCATGTAAAGACAGTATTCCTGTTGATACAACATCTTTCTTTGGCTAAAAAGGTAATCTCTTATTTAAGTGGTAAGTTGTAGAAGTTGTTGATTTTGGTTTGGTAGTATTATATTAATTAGAAGGGAGGGAGTCAATCAAATCTAAGACGGTAACCAAACCCTCTTAGAGCCAGGCAGGAACCAACAGCAAAAGCATCGCCTAATGAATAAGGTGCTCTGAATGAATATAAAGGGCAGAAAAGATTCTCGTTCTAGTACTGTCTAAGCAAAGTATTCAAGGTATGCTTTATTCTTAACCAGCTGTGCATTCAGTCTTTGCTTTTCCCTGAAGACTGCAAGTTGTGTTGAAGTATGCCTATCAGTATTCCACTAACAGACACATGTCTCCATATTTTTGCTATTTTGTTCACATTTATCATAAGAATCTTGGTCTCCTAGGCCCATCTGCGACCTCTTGGTCTTGATTCCAGAACCACCATTCTTATCAGAGATTATAGATTTTGAGTGCATCTAGGTCATCCCTGCTTATCATATAATATCCTTGCCTCTGGCATGCACCTGCCTTTCTTGTAAAACAATCTTTTCTATACCTTCCTTAGGTCCCTTTTACATGGCCCCATTTTTAAACAATTCATGCCTTGCATGTTAACTCCAACTTACCAACGCAACTCATATCCTTCAGTGAACACTCTGTAAAAGCCTCTTTCTTATCCTGAAGCAAGAGGCTCAGAAGTTACACTGACAAAAGTTTCTGGTCCATCGGTGTCTGTGGCTGCAGTGATGCATTCTTCACTGAATCTATCTGATATCTGTTCTTTCAGCTATTCTGAAAGAGATAAGCTATTCTATCAACAAACAGGGCAGTCTGTGTCCTCCTGGCTATCCCCAGACTGAACTATATTTCCACTAATTAAATTGTGCTCCTTCCTTTGGAGAACCAGAGCTTGAACTTGAGAGGGTTCCTTCTAAACTTATAATCAATCTTTCCCTATAAATCCACTCAGAGCTGACCTCAAAACTATAATTTCCCTCTCAGGTCTCTGAATTCTTTCTTCCCTGAATCCATTTTGGTTTCTCTCTTTGTCCCAAGGTCTATATATACCGCAAAGTTTTGATGGGACCCAAGTTTGTCTCTAAAAGGATCCCTCCAGGAATGCCTGGGTGGCTCAGTGGGTTAAGCATCTGCCTATGGCTCAGGTCAGGATCCCAGGGTTCTGGGATTGAGTCCCACATAGGGGCTCCTTTCTTGGTTGGGAGCCTGCTTCTCTCTCTGTCTGCCACTCCCCCTGCTTGTACGTTCACACGTACGTTCTCTCTCTCTCTCTCTCTCTCTCTCTCTCTCTGACAAATAAATAAGATCTTAAAAATAAATTTAAAAATTTTTAAATTAAGTAAAAGGATCCCTCCAATATAACATCAACTTTCTCAAGATATTTCTGATTTTTCTTTCATATGATCACTTGGAAAGATTTCCAACTCCCCTCTGTCTTTCCATTTTTGCTGGGAAAAGAGAACTGCTTTCTACCACTGGTAGCTTAAAAAATAATAATTTCTTTTTTAAACTGCCATGTATAACAATTTACAACATACTTTTAGAACAGCATAACAGAGTAAATATATTTTCTTTCAGATTAAATAATTAAAATAATCTTCTTCCAATAAATGAAAAGTAATATACGATTTCCATTTCATATTAGGTCATTTAACAAGTCAAAGCCTGCTAATCCAAGACCATGGGTACTGCAAAGAATAATGGTGAGCACTGCCCACTGACCCAGCATCTGCTGAAAAAAAAACAGGCACACAGGAGAATGAGAGGGAACAGAAGAGTTTGCATCCCCTGATTCTCCTTCTCTACCCTTCAGGGGATCCCAGGAGTCACATCATTGATAGCATTTCCATCAAGTTGAGATTCTCCTACTCATGAATGTGGCATACAGGGGAAAGTTAGAGAGCTGCACCTAATAGCAAAACAAATCCAATTATGTTCCAATGATTTTAATGCCTTTCCAAGATTGAAGTGGCTCACTAAACCTCAGACTGTAAAGATCCAGGAAGCATGTTAATTTATTTATACCATGCCTCCCTCCAAATAGGATTTGAGGCAGCTCAGTGAGCATGTTAATAATGCTTATTCTCAAAACCCCATTTACCATGTTGTGCTGAAGTAGATACCATTACCTCTGTTTGCTCTTAGAAAATCTGACTTTTGGGAGGGGTTTTTTGGTAGAACTTTCTGAAATTCAGAAGGGAACTTGAGGGCTGATTTCCTCTACTCTTGCCGGATTGTGAGCATAGGAAGGAAAGAACCCAAACACTGGGGGTAGCCCCTCAGGAAGCAGGGCAAAAATGAACATACAGGGTTTGAGGATCCCCAGGTAAGTACTGATACAAAGAGGTCAGTGCCCACAGGAGGCCCCCACCTGGAAATGGAACTCTGAGAATTTCTGAATGTGTTCCTGACACCAGAGAATGATGCTTGTTATGGTTATTAAAAATGTTCTTCTTAAATGAAATCTTGCCATTTGCGACGACATGGATGGAACTAGAGGGTATCATGCTTAGCGAAATAAGTCAATCGGATCAAGACAACTATCATACGATCTCCCTGATATGAGGAAGTGGAGATGGAACATGGGGGGTTAAGGGGGTAGGAGAAGAATAAATGAAACAAGATGGGATTGGGAGGGAGACAAACCATAAGTGACTCTTAATCTCACAAAACAAACTGAGGGCTGCTGGGGGGAGGGGGGTTGGGAGAGGGGGGTGGGGTTATAGACATTGGGGAGGGTATGTGCTATGGTGAGTGCTGTGAAGTGTGTAAACCTGGTGATTCACAGACCTGTACCCCTGGAGATAAAAATACATTATATGTTTATAAAAAATTTTAAAAATTTAAAAAAAAATTGAGCAGGAAAAAATATATATATTCTTCTTAATCCAGTGATGAGAGCCCTGTACGGTTTGGAAGGCTCTGCTGTCTAGAAATGATTATTTCTCGTGTTTCTGGAAAGGAAAACCAGTCAAGAGAGAAAAAGCATAGACTGAGAGCTCAGTGGGTGTCTGGTACTGTGCTTGGCATCTTTCACATGAAGTTCCAATTGATCCCCGTAAGATAATCTGCTGACTGGAGCCATTGCTACTCTTCTGTGGTGGAGTTGCAGAGAGGGGGAGCTACTTCGTCAGAGAGGCAGCCCATAAGTGATGATGCTAGACGTCAGGCTTCAATCTATTTGCAAACTGTAGGTGTCTTACCTTTGTGCTAAACTGATTGATATCCAATACAGCACTTAGCATGCAGTAGGCACAAGACTTACATTGGCTCGCAAGAATGACACAAAATTATAAAAACAACTCATTCCATCAATATTGACTGAGTGCCTACTACGTGCCAGATACAATGAGTCAATGTAGAATAAATTCAACACTGGAATTGCAATTGAAATGTAAATCAGCTTTAATCTATGAAAATGAAATTAGGCCAGCAGGGAGGCCATAAATGAGCCTATTATAATACATCCCATAAGAGGAAGAGCAGCCAGGAAAAATGAGGTGAAGGGATGATGAGATAATGTAATTTTTAAATTGGCTTCTGTTCTCCTGAAATACTTTTAAGATTTTACTACAAAATTACACAGTCATCAGGAATATGCCATTTTTAAAAGACTTTCTCACTTAGGTCAGTGCATAAATAATGATACATGTTTAAAAATGCATGACTATTCATTAAACCATTGACCACTTCCAGCCTATTGAGTACATAAGTATTTTAAAAATTACTTTAATACATATTTACCCAATAGACCAGAAAAGTTCCTTTGGAACATCATGTGCATTTTAAAAGCTGCCTGCATAAGGAGTTATCAGATCTAAACCAGAGTCTGCTGCCAGCTACATAATATGCATTTTAAAGAACAACCTAATTATGTGCTTACCCAAGAGAACAAAGTTAATACTGAGGGTCAATAATTATTACCTTCCTTTACTACCTTTTATTCTTTTCTGTCAAATAAAATAGAGAAAAAGAAGTTTATATC
Source organism: Enhydra lutris kenyoni (assembly GCF_002288905.1). Lineage (NCBI taxonomy): Eukaryota > Metazoa > Chordata > Mammalia > Carnivora > Mustelidae > Enhydra > Enhydra lutris. The sequence continues at coordinate 13,719,505 of NW_019154105.1, read as the reverse complement.
TACCCTCTTGTCCATTTTATCTTGACAACTGTCTCAATGCCTCTCTCACCCCCACCTTCAAAAAAACAGAGAGAAGAAAAGAGAACAGAAGGAAAGAAGGGAGAAGAAAAGGTTTTGTTTGCTGTTTTTGTTTTTTGTTTGTTTTTTTTTTTTTTTAAGAAAACGATGTGTAATTAAAAGTAAGTGCCTGGTTGATAGCGAATACAGAAAATCAAAAATCCATCTTTTAATGTGTATTATTTTCTCCATTTCTGTAATAATAGGTTAAACTATTAACCAAAATTTTCTAGACTCCCCTGCTTTCTTTTACAGAAACACAATTTCCTTTCCTCTGCCTCTTTGGTAAGACACAGTGATACAGATTTCTTTCTCACCTTGCACAAAAATATAAAGGTCCTCTGTTATTCAGTTATGGAATCTAAAATTTCTCAGCAGAAAATCTATTCCTGTTCACAAAAAATATAGAATTAAAAGGCATATTTTTAACAAATATACTAATTCCCTAGTTTCTCTGCTCACTATTCCTTATTGTACCACACTGTTATTAGTGACATCACCCCACCAGTGAGAGGTGCTGATGGACGAGATAGCAACCTTTACAGCCTCTTTCTAGAAATGACTTCCCCCCTGAATTTCTAGGAATGTATAATGGTCCACTTAGCTTTAAAGAACACACCCAGTATGGAAACACTACTTCCTATTTAGGTATTGGATGTCAACTGATTGTAGAACAGTGGGTCATATGTCTGTAAGTACAGATGGTTTCTATATATTTCTAGTCCTAAGAGTTATTCTCTACCACTCAGTGGTATTTTTTTTTATTTTTTATAAACATATATTTTTATCCCCAGGGGTACAGGTCTGTGAATCGCCAGGTTTACACACTTCACAGCACTCACCATAGCACATACCCTCCCCAATGTCCATAACCCCACCCCCCTTCTCCCAACCCCCATCCACCCAGCAGCCCTCAGTTTGTTTTGTGAGATTAAGAGTCACTTATGGTTTGTCTCCCTCCCAATCCCATCTTAG
>NW_019154105.1:13671456-13718373 GCF_002288905.1 Enhydra lutris kenyoni | reverse complement strand
CCTCCCCAATGTCCATAACCCCACCCCCCTTCTCCCAACCCCCATCCACCCAGCAGCCCTCAGTTTGTTTTGTGAGATTAAGAGTCACTTATGGTTTGTCTCCCTCCCAATCCCATCTTGTTTCATTTATTCTTCTCCTACCCCCTTAACCCCCCATGTTCCATCTCCACTTCCTCATATCAGGGAGATCATATGATAGTTGTCTTTCTCCGATTGACTTATTGTGGTATTTTATTTTTTAAAAATCTGTTTTGAACAGAGGTTTACTTCCCCTCTTTACTACTAATCCCTCATTGCTAAATAAATTACATTCTATCTACTAAAATTAATTTGTAGAAATTTTTCACAAATTCTCTTTGAGTCTTAAGAATTGTCTACCTTCTAGATGTACTTATTTCAATCTTGAGAGATGAAATCAGGTTTGCTAAAGACAGATAAAAAGACTAAAGTCAAAGTTATTTTTTAAAATTTGTCCCAATAATTCATTATTTATTTTTCCTTCTTTTCATTTTTTAATCATTAATTCATACCTGAAGAATACCTCAGAGATTTTAAAAGCTGGTAAGAGTTACCTAAATTTTATAGAGGAGGGGAGAACTCTTAGAAGCAGCTAAATGGACTATAACTAAACCATTTATTTCATATAAGCACAGTAATTAAAATATATTTACTATTTAAAGAAACAACTCTAATACCAAAAATATGTATCTAAACTCCCAGACAACTGTATTAATGAACTGAGTGATTCAACTTCATAGAACTATGTTTCTTACTCTTCTGTTGACAAGAATAACAAATATAATTGGAAACATTTTATAAATAAAAATTTTGTAAAAAAATGTTCTTATTGCATTGTGGGTATGGATATAGACGTATAGCAAAAAAAACTAAATAAAATTTGGAATCATAAAGCTACTCCATCAATGTTCTGATATAACCACCTCTTGTTACTTAGACTGGTTTTTTTTTCAGACACATCACTCTCTATGAGCAGTAAACTCTACTCAAGGGTCAGGTTCATTTTCTCATTTTATAACAGCTGTAAAATACAGACTGAAAATTAGAAAAAAACTGGAAGGAGACTTTAAAGCCTCTAGGCTGTTTGATGTGTGTATTATTTGTATAAGCCTCTGAGAAATACATCAATACTTGTTTGTTTGAGAGCATGCTCACCTTTTATTCTAATAATTTTTTAGGTAAATTTTGCATTTTTACTAAATTAATTTTGGCCATAATTGGATTCACTTTGACAAAACAAAACACACCTGAGTCCAATGGAGTGAATTTTCTCTGTCACCTTCTGGGTTGAATTATGGTATTGGGGAAATCAGTTTTAATTCACTTTACACAATCTTTTTCCATGTTCATTCCTCCTGCAGTTTTCTTCCCAAAGTAGCACTTTCTGCAGCACAACTTCAACTCTCCCTCAGGCAAGAGAGTTGAAGGAGATATGGTTTCTCTCTTTGCAGAACTAGAAAAGCATGACTGAAAAAAGCAACTAGACTTATTTTAAAAGGTGAGGCTCCACCAAACTAGTGAGCAAGTGAGTGAGTAGATAAGTGAGAAGGACAGGAAAGAGAAAGAACATGGATGCTCAAGATAGTCTTTAAGAGTTTCCCTTTTTATTTCAACTTGGATTGCCAGATTTAGAAAATAAAAATATAAGACTACCAATTAAATTTGAATTTCAGATAAATAATGGAGATTTTTGTGTATGTCCCATGCAGTATTCAGATATACTTTATACACACACATGAAAATTGTTTGTTTACCTAAAATTCAAATTTAAGTGGGTTATCTGTATTTTATCTGGCAATCCTATCTCCAAGGCTCTCCTAAGCATAATATTCAACTGATTTTCATTTTCATTTACAAAAATCTGTGTTTCATTTACATTTCATTTACCAAAAGTATATCTTGGGGGTGAGTTCAAGCTAAATACTCCCTTTAATTTGGCTCAAGTTTAGCAACTTTTTTCCTTCAACTGGAAAAAAAATTTTAAACAATAAAGACAATCTAAAGATGCAAAATTAATATCAAATGCAGAAACAGAATCACAATGAGTGCCATCAGTGGGGGGGGGGTTAATGTTCAAAACATTCTTTTAGATATCCAAATTCTATCTTCTTTTCTAGTATATTGGCCCAAAAGAAAGGTCTTCGGGTCTTTCTTTTTCCTTCTTTTCTTGTGGGTTACTTTTATCTTTTCCAGAGTCCTGTTTTGATTTACTTACAGTGTTCTTTAGTATATCCCTCTGTATAGATTTTTTTAGTGGTTGCTCTGTGCATTTTATTATATTATATAAGCATAACATCATTACTTACAGGCCCCAACATTTTACCAGCGCCAGCTTACCTCCCATTAAGCCCCTTTACTCTCCCCCATTTACAATAAAATTGGCTTAAATAGTGCTTCTACATATTTGCAGAATCATATGAGATGCATGATTTTTGCTTCAATTGTCAAACAAAATTTAGAACACTCGAGAAAGAAAGCTGACTACATTTACCCATATTTTTGTTCTTTTCATTATTCTTTCTTCCTTCCTAATGTTCCAAGATTCCATTTTCTTACAATTTCCTTTCCTTCCAAACTTTCCTAAGCCATTCTTTCAGGGTAGGTAAGGGTAGAACAAAAAATTCTTTTTGTTTCCCTTTATCTGAGAATATTTTCATTCCTGAGGATATTGTCAATGAACATAGAATCCTGGGTTAACAGTACTTTGCTTGCAGCATTTGAAATATGTGTGTGCTACTTCCTTCTGGCCTCCATGGTTTCTTAAGAGAAATCTACTGTCATTCAAATTCTTTTTCCCTTATAGGTATGATAACATCATTTCTCTCTCACCATCTTCAGGATATTTTCTTTGTCTTTAGCTTTCAGGACTCTTTGATGTATCTTGCCTATATTTCTTTGGATTTATCCTGTCTGAGATTTGCTTAGCTTCTTAAATCTGTAAGTTTATTGCCAAATATGAAAATTCTTTAGCCATTACTTCTTCAAATAACTTTTAAGCGCCATACTCATTATCTTCTCCCCTTAGGACTCCAAAGACACAAATGTTAAATCTTTATAGTTATAGCGCCCCACATCCCTGAGGTTCTGTGCATTTTTTTCTGAACTTTCTGATGCTCAGAATGGATCATCCTATTGTTCTGTCTTCAAGTTTACTGATTCTCATTACCAGCTCACAGGAGTGAAAGACCCAGGCCCCTTTAGCCTCATCTAAGACCACTCTGGAAGGAACCAGGGGTACCCAATACAATCCAGCAAGAACAGAAGTCTAGGCTCTCCACTTATCCTTTGCTCAGTAGCCGAGTGGGACCACAGATTTTTAAAGTGGTGTTTGCTAAAGTAGAGAAATTATTATCTAAAATCTCCCATCTCGCTAGGATGACCTTTTTTTGTACTTTGGCAAGAAATCACAGGCTTTGTGGGGAATTTTTTTGTCTGCTTTCATTGATATATCTGGGTTGTGGGCTTCCCCAACTCCAAGTTTTGAGTCTATGAGTAAAAAGAGAACCTAGAAGACTCACCATTCTATTGTTCCTTGGATCCTGAGATCCTAGCCAGTCTGCCTTCTCTGCACCATTCATAGTTTCCTTATTAGAGAGTGAGACAGAAAGAGACAAAGAGAGAGAAATTATTATATCCAGGATTCTTAACTGCATTTAGTAGGAACAATAGAGAAAAGTGCACCCAGTTCCATCTAGTACCCAAACCAAGAGCTGGCAAAACATTATTAAAGGGTGTTTTACTTCTTAGTTCTTGCCTTTCTGTAGTCTAGATGGCAGTTTTTCCAAACTTTAGCATTCTCATTAAGCCCTTAAGGTTACCCAAGAGCTCATTATTTTCTCAGAGTGGATTTTGTCTATTTCAGTAAGAAAATTAAGAGAATGAGACATGAACCCATTCAGTTCCTCATCCTCCACCTACAAATTATCTATATTTACACCTATTCTTATGCACTTCCTTTCAGTCTTAGAAGCATCTCTCTTTCTATGTGTCATTTGGGTCTTATCTTAATCCAACTCTTTTGATGTTATATCAAATGTTCCTCCCTTCCCTAAACTCTCAAACTTTGACCGTCATCAACTTCTAGCCTCCTTTTATGTACACACTCATCTCACATTCAGACCTACATCTCCACTAGCTGCATCTTCATTAATCACCATCTTTTCACAGCCAAGAGTAGGCAACAGTGTTGACTTCCTTTCTTCTTCCTATCACTTCTCATTAAGCACTGAACCAGGGAAATAGAGGAGAGCCCACACACCCTTCATATGCTGAAACAACACTCCTAAATTTCACCATAATGTTCCAACATAAGCACCAAATTACTGTATTTTAATTGTCAGAAACAAGACAAAACTTCAAAAAGGCATGAAATTTACTATATGAAATTATGATATTTGTTATATTCTATATAACATCATATATCATGTATTCTATATAATATCTCTTCATCACCATCTAATGGAAAAATCTACAATTATTACATCCAACTTTTCTGAGCTTCCTCTTACAAATTCCTTTTTCATACATGTCTTTGCTTCAACTCATTTCCACCCTCAATACCCCATTGAAGATACTCTCAGTTAAGACCATCAATCTCTTCTTGTTCTTATATGAAAGGAAGCTTCCAGCCCTTATTTTATTGTCTCTGATATGATTGAACACTGTTTTTCCTGATTCATGAAATCCCCTTCTCCACTGGTATATTATAAAGACACCTCTTCCTCTTCATCCTCCTATCTATTCAACACTTCTTTACAGTCCTGAATGCCCACTCCTTAAATATGTGTGCTCCTTCATACTCTATATATTTTCCTGGACAAGCCCTAAATACTGTGGTTTCAGTTACCACTTACATGCTGATGACTTCCAAATGTTTATCTCAAATCCAAAGCTCGCTCTTAAGTTCCTTCTTGATATGTCCACCCAGGTATCTCCCAGAATCAAACAAATTCAAAAGTGAATTCATCCTCTTTAAACCTAAATCTACTTTTCCTCCTTTACTTAATCTTTCAGAAATGACATTTGTTTAGTCACAAAACCCAGGAACACCTAACAGAGTGCCATAACAGATGAAGGACCTCTTGCTTGTAATGAGGTTTGTGTTATTATAATTTGTAGGCTAATTTTTATTTCTCGTGTGTAAGTTTATCATTGATTTCCTAGAAATAGCATCCAATAAAGGTTTGGTGAATTAATAATGAAAAATTTAATTTATCTAGAAAAACACTGATGACCAGGTGTTATCAGTTGGGATTACATAGATCATGCCTCTTCAGGGATTTACATCTGTGTCCACTGGTACATCTCACCATTCAAAACTGCATTACACATAACAGGTGCTCAATAAATATTTGGTGAATGAAAGAATAAAAATGTGTTTTGATAGAGACTGTACTTTCCACATTTTTCATAAGTCTATGACTATAGGAGTGTCCTAATCACCGTGTGCTTTAGTTATCTATTTCTAGATAATACATTAACCCAAAAATGTAGTGGCTCAAAACAACATTTATTACCTCACAGATCCTATGATTCAAGAATCTGGGTGATAGCTGAGTTGTCTGGCTCTGAGTTTTTCCATGAGGCTGCAGCCATCTCAAGGCTCAACTGAGAAGAGCCTTCTTCCTCACTCTCTCACATGGTTGTTAGCAAGATTTGTTTCTTTCATCTTGTTTGACTGAGACCCTTTTTTTTTTTAAAGACTTTATTTATTTATTTGACAGAGAGAGAGGCATTAGAGGGAGAGGGAGAAGCAGGCTCTCTACTGAGTAGGGAACCCAATGCAGGGCTTAATCCCAGGACCCTGGGATCATGACCCGAGCTGAAGGCAAACGCTTAACCAACTGAGCCACTCAGGTGTCCCAAGACCTAATTTTTAAGTGAGTCCTGGCCAAAGACCTCCATCATTGTTATCTTGCCCATGGTCAACATGGCAATTTGCTTCATCGAACCAAGTGAGAGCACAAGAAAGTGCCAGCAAGATTAAAGTTACAACCTGTTGTAATCTAATCACATGTATGGCAGGCATCACTTTTGCCATATTCTTTTCATTAGAAGCAAGTCATGAGGGACCAACCACATACTCAAAGGGAAGGGTTTCATAAAGGCATGACCCCTAGGGAGATAGAGTGGGAGAGTGTTCATTGAGAGCGATGTCACAAGCTGCCTACCACATTATACATAAATACTTTTCTAGGAAATAGGAAATCACTGTGAACAGAAACACCAGGGCTTATGGCCACAACTCGAACTACACTTATATAACTATCTCAGTCACATGAAGAAACAGACACCCCTTTCCACCATTAGTAAATAAACATAATTTTTCCCTAGAGACAAAGAAGAAACCTTCTTTCTCTCTTCTCAACACTTAAGAATGTCTTCAATAATAAGATTAGTTTAAGTTACAAGTATATTTTTAAACCCTGCAGTCCACATCCAGACTTTATCCTTCCTTCTCTGCACAGATCAACCACCTATTAAAAATGGCAATGAGATGCTAGACTCCCTTATCAATTTGGTCAGTCTGACTTGAGCTGGACTCAAAGTTGAGGACCAAAGGAAGAAACAAAGCAGTATCTGTCTGGCAACAACTTCTCCCAGACAAAGGACCTACTGACTAACTCATAGGTAAATTCCCATCAATAGTTTCAAATTCCACATAACCTCAAATCTATTCATTTCTGTGTTGGTTAATACCCACAGTAGACAAAGAAGGATTTAGAAATGATTAGATGAATGGTGGTTGCTTGTAAGAGTCAGTTCTATTATTTGTCTGGTGGAAGTTGAACAACACATTAAGTTTGGAAGCTAACAGAACTATCTGTGGGAATTTAGAGTGTTTGGGGAATTCTTTTGGACATGGGTGGTTAAAACTGCCTGGTTAAAAATTTCATAGGCAGGGGCACCTGGGTGGCTCAGATTGTTAAGCCTCTGCCTTCAGCTCAGGTCATGATCTTAGGGTCCTGGGATTGAGCCCCACATCAGGCTCCCTACTCAGTGGGGAGCCTGCTTCCCCCTCTCCCTCTGCCTCTGCATCTCCCCTGCTTGTACTCTCTCTGTCTCTCTCTCTCAAATAAACAAATCTTTAAAAAAAATTTTTTTCATAGGCTTCCTTGAATAGCTTCTAAAGCAAAAGCAGTTTTTCTACATACTTAGATAGTAGCACCTACTGCTGTCTATTCATTTTCCATTCATACTCTAAAATCAAAACCTTGCGAGAAATTGAGAACAAAGATTTTGAGTTTTTATTGGAAGACAATGAATTTGAGATGACTGATTGTGAGTTAATTGCCTCTGAGCATTTCTGGGATTGCTGCTTGTGCATTTTCTTACTGCTGACAGGATCCTTAATACTGACAGTGGGAACTGTTTCAAGTAAGATCAGGCAATTTAGTTTTGCATCCTTTTTTCTAGACCTGTATGTGTGGCAGTAATTGTCTTTTGCACAGTTGTTGGGGTAAAATTTATATATTAATGGCCTTGGATTTGGGGACACACAGAGGTGGGAGAAATTCAGAACTAAAGAGCAGCTCACTGCTTTTTATGTCCAAAACACCTTGAAGTAAATGAGGAAAGAGAAGTACATGGCTCAGACTCCAAAAGAGGGAAGGAGGGTGAGCACATTAAGATTCAAAGGCTATAACTTGACAACAACCTAGTATGGCAGCCTTATAATGTGAAGGACTCTGATCTGTGATTGTAATCCTACCCCTACCTCCATTCCTGCTGTGTGATTTTGGGGCTAGGCTTTATAATCTACAAAATAAAAGTACTGAAGTGCTTGATCTGTAAGAACCATTCAAGCTGTAAATTTCTCTACTGTGACCTGATGGAGGAAACTCAATCAATTTCTGGCCTACAACCTCCCTATCAGTTTATATTTCTTTCCTCTTGGCACATTTCCTCCAGCATTCTCTCCAGATCTTACCCTGGGTGAATATTTTTACTCTTCAGCAGTCAAACTCTCTGGTAATTAATGCTGCATAGTTGACTAGCAATAAAGATGTTCGTTGATAATGGCTGAATGAATGACCCACAAGTAATAGCATTTTAAACATAAATGGACTCTCAAAGACTAATACATCATGAACCAAAAGGCTGAAATTATAATGATGAATTGAGAGGAAGTAGAGTTAATTTTTTGAGCTTAAGTAATCATCTACCTTGATTACTCATAAAGCCGTCCTGGCTGATTCGTCTAAAGTGAGTAGTTCAAGGTAGAAGAGTTGAAAGAATACCATATCAGCACAGATTTTGAAAGCAGACAGACTTGGAGTTAAGTCCCTGCTCTATAATTTGCTATTTTTTTGACTTTGAGCAATTTAGTCATCTGTCTGATCTTGTTTTCTCCTGTAAAATAGGATTAATAGTGTCCATGTCCCTGAATTATTTTAAAGAATAAAAAAGATAATATATCTGGGACACGGTACCCATGTAACAACTCTTAACTATCATTATCATTACTGCTTCTCTGGGAACCTAATGATAAACCTGATTTTAAAAATCAAATGATGTTATTTTTACTCTCAAGTAGAGACTACAAAAAGCTTTCCTGCTTTATAAAATGAATATACAATATAATATCTCTGTCTATAAAACTATGACACTGGCTCAGCATAAGAAAAGCAGTTTGATTATTTTATAGTTACTTGTAAATAATTAATTGAATACTGCTTTACCTCATGAAATCAAGCCTTTTTTTCAATGGATAACCTGAAGTCCCTCATTAATGATGGATATTTTCCCGAAATTTTCAAAATCCTTTGTCGTGCTTAGATAATGCTTAAATGATGGAAATCAACCGAATTGAAATGGAAAAGGACTGACCCCATGCTATGGATCAAATAGGTACAAATGAGAAACTAATCCAAAACAGAAGCTCCCTGGATCTGCATACTTCATTAGCCCCTGGGCTGACTACTCAATATTATTATCGTAGCATTACTTCACTACTTAAATCCCTTTATGTTTTATTCAGGTCTAAAGCTTTTGCCTTTAAAACCAACTATTGAGGAATTACAGCACAAGAGGCTGAGAGACAGATTCCTCCACCAACAGGGCCTAAGAGGAAGGCTCACACAGACAGGCCTGTACGTTCAAAAGAAGATCACCCTCTGGCCTACCCCAGCTTTTTACCTGCAGGGTCCAGAATGTTCCCGCAAGTGCTAACAGTAAGCCTAACACCCTTGGTCCTTCACACTCTCACTGCCTAGCATCAGGTGAAAACACCAAAACTTCACATCTACAGGTAAGACTGCCATATTTTTGTCCTGCCTCAACACTGATGGTCCAATCTAGCCTTGGGTCCATCAGGACTAATTTCAAAATGACTTTTATTAATATTTATGTCTTCATCACAGGAAACCAAGTTCTCTCTGCTCACTTGTCTTCCCTGTACTTTCCTCTTATTTTCCCTGAGAAAAAGGAAATAATCAGATGAGTTTCACAAGTTTTACTACTCTACCTACCTATCTCTCTCTTCCTTGTCTCTCATCAGTATGAGCTAACTGCCCATGTCCCTAGCCAAGCTTAATTCTTCTATTTTGCAATGAACATCATCAGATCTTGCCTGCTTGAGAATATTGGTCCGTCTGGTTTCTTCTCTCTCTTGCATTATGAAGGTTTCTGGTGCTTCTCTTCTGTCACCACACAGGCATGGTATTATTTCTTCCATGAAAACAAAAATTGTCCCTAGATTTCACCTCCCCTGCCAACTATAGACCACATTTTCTCCTTTCCATTACAGTAAACACCAATACAGAAGTCCCTGTGCCTACTTGTGTTCTGTTTCTCCCTATTTCTATTCTAATAAAGTTTTTGACTCCACGACTCCATGGAAATTCCTTTTACTCTTACTCATGTTGTCAGCATAATTTTATCATTACTAAACCCAAGAGTCAATTTTCAATCCTCATCGTATTTAAGCAATCAGCAGCATTTAACATATTTGATCATTTGTCGTGGTTTTCAAAACTCCACAGTTCCCTGACTTCCCCTCACTCACCAGGTACTTCTTTCAGTCTCTGTGCTAGTTTCTCCTCAGCTCACCAACTACTTAATAATGGAGTAACCCAGCACTTGGTCCCTGAACCTTGCCTATTTTTTTCTCTACACCCACTCCTTGGTAATTCCATCCAAGCTTTTGAATACTGCTTTGATGCTGATGACTCCAAATTTAATCTCCAGCCAGCAGCACCTCACCTCTCCACTTCAAACGGCTACTCAGTGCTTCTGCATGCATGTCTAATAAGCATTTCCAGCATAAAATACCACAACTCAATTCTCTAACTGGTTCATCTCCCCAGAACTCCTACAACAAGCTTTCTTAATGAAAAGCAGTTCATTTCTTCCAGTTGCTCAGGCCAAAAACCTTGGAGTCACTCTTGACTCTTCTTTCTCATACACACACCACTTACATTTTACCTCATCCAACACCAAATCCTACCAACTCTGTCTTTAAAATATATCCAGAGTACTACCTCTTTTCACTACTTCTGCTGCTATTAATCTGGCCCAAACCACCATTACATCTTGCCTACATTCTTGTAAGGGCATCCTAACTGGACTCCCTGCTTCTTTCTATAAATTCTCAAGACTGTGGCCTCAGGGATTCCAGGAAAATATGTATAAATTGAACAGATAATTTCACTCTTCTGTTCAAAAGTGTCTATATCTCACTCAAATTAAGAATCCATGTTTCTGCAATGGTATCCATGGCCCTACCGGATCTTTTCCCTGCTCATTCTCATTTCCTATAATCTCTCACTCGCCCATGTTTCTCACTCCTGGGAACCTTGCTCCCCCTCAGACTGGCCCGAGTGCTTTCACATCAGACTGTTTGCACTTGCCAATGTCATATCCTGGAATGCTCTTCTCCCAGATATCCATATGACTCCGTCCCTCACCTCCTTACATGTAGTCTTTGTTCAGGTCTTCTCTTCTCAGAGAGATTTCTCCTGAACACCATATTTAAAAATTTTTAAATTAAAAAATTAAAAAAAAAAAAAAACACTTCCCCTGTTTGGTTTTACTCTTTTGCACCTTCACCATACAACATACTACTATTTTACTTATATTCTTTATTAACTGTCCATCTCGATTAGGATGGAAGCTTCTTAAGAAGAAGAATTTGTAGTTTCGGGGCTGCCTGGGTGGCTCAGTGGGTTAAGCCTCTGTCTTTGGCTCAGGTCATGAACTCAGGGTCCTGGGATCGAGTCCCACATCGGGCTCTCTGCTGGGCAGGGAGCCTGCTTCCTCCTCCCTCTCTCTCTCTCTCTCTGCCTGCCTCTCTGCCTACTTGTGATCTCTCTCTGTCAAATAAATAAAATCTTTAAAAAAAAAAAAGAAATTGTAGTTTCATTTTATTCTCTGTTATCTGAGGTGCCTCAAGCAAAGCAATTGTTAAAAAATGAAAACTTTTTACATGTTCAGGAAGTAGATAACACAGTCTACTATAGTGTTGTTAATAATAACAAGCATTGTACAATGCTTGTTGTGTCTCAAGCACTGTATTAAGGGCTTTATGTATGTCTGTCTATTCATATAATTAATTCATTTCATCTCTATAATGAATCTACAAGTAGATAATACTTTTTTCTATATTTTAGAGATGAAGAAATTATGGCCCAAAGAGGTTAAGAAACCCTCTCAAGTTTTTACTGAAAGTGTGTGGGAAATCAGAATTTGAACCTGAAATTTATACTTAACTTTTCTAGGTTCTGTTTCCTTTATTAAAATCAGGAAAATAAGATCTTCCTTGTGAGAATTATAGATAATATATACAGAATATAAAGACAATAGCACAGTGTCTAACTCTGGCAAGTCAGTACATGGAAGGAATAATTATGCTGTCACTGTTCATACAGAGTAAATTTTAGTACAAGTAAATTTTAGTACATCTTTCTAAATGAAAAAGTGCTATGTTATTCAATCTCCCAATTTGTGTTTTGATTGGCAGCACCATACTTAAGACAATCCTTCCAAATCACACAAATGAAAATTAGTCTTTTCTATCTATGGAAAAAATAAATTGGGGTTTCATTTTTGTTTTTGTTTTCTTAGCTTACCAGCTGTATTATGCAAGCCTGTATCAGTGTACACACAGTCTAACAATGCAAGCATATTTGTTTTTCAAGTCAAAGGGGGAAGACTTTATAAGCCACTCACTATTCATTTTATTTGTCTAAGACTCTAATCTGCTCTTTATTTAAGCTTACAGAGCTCCAGTTTGAAGAAATCTTTAAACCCCAGGCCTACTGATTAGCATGAGCTCTGTTCTAGTACCACAGAGGAGCCACAAATAAGGCTTCATACAGGGGCTCTGAAATGAAGTGGGTAGATTGATGTCCCCATTTGTGTTTCAGTGCCCCCCAAAATACCTTCACAGCATGTGCAACAGTATGGGGGCTCTAGTGAATTGGTATTCTGGAAAACAAACTAAAAGGTCAACATGAATATATATTTATAATGGAATTGGTGTTCGTTAATCAATGAGGGGAAACATTTCTTCTTTTGTAGCAACTTCTCAAACTTTTTCTGGGGAAAGCCTGCAGTTAGCCTTAGAAAGCTCTTACAAATTACATATCAATATTTTCTAAGATACTTGGGACAAAGGGTTGCTAAACTAATAGTCTATTGACTTTAAAATTTCAATACCAAGACTAAGATGTAATATTAAAGCAGCATGTGTTTTATGTTCTTTAAAGGGAGAAAATATACTAAGATAGAATTGGAGTAAAAAAATTCAAAAAGTAGAATACTTATTTTGAAACTATAATATACCATAAATTCCTTAGATTAGCAAATATTCTTTAGTTGGAAACTATGGGCAAAGTATGTCAATTTCACAGGCAACAATAACTGTCAACCAACCCTTATCAAGATAGAGATCATACCTTCATACAAATCTTCTAGTAAGAATGGGTAAAGCAGGGGTGCTTGGGTGGCTCAGGCAGTCACCTCCCTTTGGCTCAGGTCATGGTCCCAAGGTCCTGGGATGGAGCCCCACATTGGGCTCCCAGCTTAGCAGGGAGACTTCTTCTCCCTCTCCCTTGGCTACTCCCCCTTGTACTCTCTTGCTCTCTCTGTCAAATCAAATAAAGTCTTAAAAAAAAAAAAAAAAAAGAATGGGTAAAGTGGTATTCCACTCCTAACTCCCAATTTTATAGACTTATATTGACTAGTCATTTTATCCCAGGTTAATTAGTTCTGAAAGCGTTTGTTTGCATGACTCAGAGAGATATCTAGAAAAAATAATTAATAATAAAAGTATCACTTTGGTAATATAAAATGAGAGTTTCTCACTATACCTCCCTTTGGTTTATCAGATCAAGTTGTCTGATAAGACCATTTTTCCCAAATCCATATTCTTCATATCGGGTGACTCCTGTTGCCAAACATAGCACCAGCACCAGACGGCGTGCTGGGAATGCTGGACCACCAGTTTTCCACCTCTATTCCCACTATCAAAGTTTGCAGCAGTTATTACATCATCTCTGTTTCTCAGCCAATGCACTCTCACGATCCTTTACAATTTCACCTTTGGACATTACCCTGCATACTTATAGTTCTAATTTTCTGAGTCCTATCAACATAGGAGAGAATCCCTTGAGATCATTAGTCACATAATCCAAGCCACACTCCCACTTCTAGAAGCATCTGGTCACCTTCGTGATTTATGGCTTCTTATAAAGCTTAATCAGGAAGCCAGCACTTCCTCACCGGACCTCAGGCCCCTGCTCAATTATTTATTCCTTCTCAGGCTGTACTTAGCACCCACTACTTTACACATGATGCTCAATAAATATCAATCAGATTAAATTGAGATTTATCCTTTCCTTTATTATTGTTCCAGTAACTTTGTATTGTAAGAGAACTTCTGAGTTGTAAAGGTGTTTAGTTTCAGACATGAGCAGCTTGGAAACTAGTTGACAGAGTAATGGAGAAGCAAATTTGGGTTAGTGGAGAAAAACTAGAGTAGGTGAATAGGAAGTAAGCATTAAAAGGTGATGGGAAAAATACCCAGAGAAGACAAAGCTGATACTGAGGTAAGTCTGAGAAAAGCTTTATGACTCATGCGAGTATAATAATAATAAATTTAAAAGCTTAGCTTGCAAATATTATGTGTAAATGTGAACTATAGTGATGAAGGTTGAGGAGCAGGGTGACATGATACTGTGAAGAGACTATGGGTAACAGAGAACTTGGAAAGGGGGATTGTTATGAGGTTATAGTTGCAGTGAACATGTGTTATCCAGGCACAGTGATCTTCTGTTATGAGGGAGACATAAGTTTAAAAGTTTCTTCCCAATAAGAGGTTTTTGTTTATTAACAAAGTGTTGGGCTGGTAGAAAGAAAGGGCTACTTAAGATGGCGAAAGTTCCCGCCACAAAACCTGAGCTCGGACAGGAGAATAAAGACCCAAGCAGGAATCTGAAAACACCCCCCCTCCCCCCGGACTCCCGTGGACCAATGGGACCCTGACAAGCGGGAATCTGAGACCCCGCCCCGGGCTCCCGTGGACCCATGGGACCCTGACGAGCAGGCGAAATATCCGAATAAGGGAAACTTGCCAAAAGACCCCTGAACTCCCCTCGAGGCCCCTTAAAAGCCCCCTTCTCCCTGCCTTTCCAGAGTGGCGGAACCTCGCCAGAGGGTGACCACCTCCCCTTCTCCTGAGCCCTGAAACTTCGCCGGAGAGTGCCTTTAATAAATCTTGCCTTGCACCCACTTTGCCTGGTGTCGTGTTTATCTCGCCGGATGATTGTTTTGTTATTCCAAATAAGGAGTTAATTTTCATAGCATGGAAGCTAATATAATTATTCGATAATGTATCAATATATGTTGACTGCCTTTACCCTATAAGGTCTATCAACTTACTTTTGGGGGAAATGGAAGAACTAGTCATCCCATCTCTTAGATTGATAAATAATACCAAAAAAAAAAAATGTGCAAACAAAATTTAAATGAAAGATAGTTGATTTGTGTACATTATTATAATAATTTATTAGCTGCGTACCTTTGGGAGATTCAAGGCACCTCTCTGGGGCTCAATTTTGTCATCTGTAAAATGAGGATAAATCCCGATGCCACAGGGTTCCTTTGGAAATTAAATGGTGTGACGCATGTAAGGTAACAGCTACATAAGTTGAACTTTTCATGACAATAACAACGATGGTGACAATATCATATTTTGAGTATCAGAGGGGCGACATCAGCATCAAGGCAACAGGAATCATTCCTGTTTGAGGCACAACATTTATAACTGAAAAGAGAAAAGTGCCTCTACACAGCATACCAGGATACCCCCAAGATCCATTCAACTGTGTACCAAAAGTGGACGGACTGGACTGCAGAGAAACAGCAGAGCGAGGGAGGTGGTACCAGAGGTGGCGATGGCAAAGGAGGCTGCAGCCCAACTGGCAGCCAGTAAGCATGACCTTTCTGGCAAAGAAGGCAGTGAGTGGGGATCTGCTCTGCAGCTGAAGAGACCAGTTGCTGTCTCTAAGAAGATGCTAACGAGATGGGGGGAGGGGAAAAAAGGAAAATAGGCAAAGAAAACTGAAAGAAAAAAAAAAAGTCTCCCTCTTCTGGAGGCAAGGGCCGCCCCTAGATCTCTGGGACCTCCCCCACTTCAGGATACCCATAGCAGACAATGAGCACACCTAAACCATAAGTACTAAGTACATGGCTCCTTGCACACCTTCCTTTCAACTGTGCCACCACCATTTGCCCCTTTGTGGTGTGCATGTGTGTGCACGCATGTGCGAGTGTGCTTGTGTGTGTTTTGATGCGTGCCTTCCAACCTTAGCAGAGTCACACCTGCAAAGAAACCAAAAACTTGTGCTATATCGCCACCTTCTGGAAAACAAAAGTAAGGCTTTTAATTACCAACCTGGTAAACAGATTCTGAATCGAAGTAAAGAAAAATCTTGCCTAAATGATAAAGGTGTTTGTTACTTCAAATTCAGCGGCAGAAGCACTTTTCATCAACATCCTTCAAAATGACAGAATATGGTATCACAAAAATAAAATGATAATTTTCCCGTAACTGAATCCAAAGACGTGGAATATGACAATCTAACTGATAAAGAATTGAAAATAGCTGTTATGAAGAGATTTAGGGAGCACAGGGAAACTCAGAAAAGCAATACAATGCTCATAGGCATAAAATTAATGAACAGGAAGAGTATTTTACCAAACAGATTTAAATTCTGAAAAAGACCAAATATTGGAGTGGAAGAACTCACTAAATGAGATGAAGAATGCACTAGAGGCATTGGAAATAGAGAAGATAACATGGAAGAGAGGATTAGTGAGCTTGAAGGTCAAAATATAGAAATAATTCAGTAGGAGAGAAGAATCAAGATTTTTAGGAAGTGAAGATATCCTACCAGATCTGACTTCATTTAGAAAGCCAACATAAGAATAATGGGTATTCCAGAAGAAGCAGCAAGAGAGAGGGAAGAGTTACTTTAAAAAGAATAGGTGAGAACTTTTCAAACCTGGGGAAAGAACTAGATTACAAGTCCACAAAACTAATAGAATATCTTATTACCCCAACACAAAAAGACCTTCTCTAAGACACATTATATTAAAACTGTCAGAAGTCAACAATAAAGAAAAAATTTTAAAGGCAGCCAGGGGATTAAAAAAAAAGAAGAAACAAACAAAGAAAAGAAAGTAACCCACTATTAAACGTCTTAATGGCAATTTCTCACTAGAAACTCAACAGGAGAGAGTAGAATGACATACTCAAAATATTTAAAGATTAAAAACTGCCAGTCAAGAATATTTTATTGAGGGGCACCTGGGTGGCTCAGTCATTAAGCATCTGCCTTCAGCTCAGGTCAGGATCCCAGGGTCCTGGGGTCAAGTCCTGTGTCTAGCTCCCTGCTCAGCAGGAAGCCTGCTTCTCCCCCTCCCATTCCCCTTGCTTGTGTTCCCTCTCTTACTGTCTCTCTCTCTGTGTCAAATAAATAAATAAAATCTTTTAAAAAAAGAACATTCTATTGAGCATAATTAATCTTTATATATGAAGGGTAAATAAAGGCTTTCTCAGACAGAAGCTGAGGGAGTTCACCACCAACAGAACTGCCTTATAAGAAATGTTGAAAGGAGTTCTTCATGCTGAAAGAAACAAACAAACAAAAAAAAAAGTACACAAAATTCTGATTAATGTGATAGTCAAAATTAGAATACTGTAAATGTTTTAGAATAGTATATTAAACTCTTACCTACAGCATAAAGTTTAAAGGAAAAGAGCATTAAAAATAACTATATCTACTACAATTTGCTAAAACAATCACAGCATAAAGAGAATTTGCAACATCAAAAATATAAAAGGGGAATATATATATATACATACATACATATATATATACACACATACACACACACACACAAAAAGGTGGAAGTCAAAGGATGAAAACTTTATAGGCAAATGAAGACAACTTACTATCAGCAGAAAAATAACCGCTTTATCTATGAGATGTTTTATGTAAACCCCATGGTAACCACAAATCAAAAATCTAGAGCAGACGCACAAAACATAAAAAGATAGGGGAGGCTGAACAAATCGCCACTGACGACCATCAGCTTAAAATGGTAGACAGAAACAGAAGAAAAAGGAAACAATGGAGAGATGAAATAACCAGAAAGCAAAGATAAAATGGCCATAACAAAACATTACATATCTATACCCACGCTGAATGTAAATGGATTTTATTCACCAACCGAAAGGCAGAGTGGCTAGATGGATTAAAAAAACAAAAACAAAAACAAACAAACATACAAAAATACCTAAGTAGATGCTGCTGCCAATGGGACGCTCATTTCAGCTCTAAATACACACGAAGTTCAAGATAAAAGGATGGAAGATGGTATTCCAAGTATTCCAAGCAAACAAAAATGAAAAGTAGGTGGACTTAGCCATACTTACATCAGAGAAAACAGACTTCAAGCCAGAAAGGGTAATAAGACACAAAGAAGGTCATTATATAAGGATAAGGGGTCACTACATCAAGAAGATAATGGCAATCCTAAATATATGCACACCCAACACTCTAGCATCAAAATATATTAAGCAATTAATAAAAGATCTTAGCAGAGAAATAGACAATAATACAATAATTGTAAGGAACTTCAACACCCCACTAACAGCAATGGATAGATTATCCAGACAGAAAATCAAAAAGAAAACAATGGAACTGAACCACACTTTGGAACAAATGGACTTAATGGACATATGGAGGACATTCCATCAGCAGAATACATCAGCAGAATACATATTCTTCTCAATCACACATGGAACATTCTCCAAAATATATCATATGATAGGGGGGAAAAAAAACTTAGCAAATTTAAGAAGATTGAAATCATATCAACTATCTTCTCTGACCACAATGTCATGAAACTAGAAATTAACAAGAGGAAAGTGAAAGATCTACAAATAATAAATGCAAATACTAAAACTAAACAACACTCTTCTAAGCAACTACTGGGTCAAAGGTAAATAAAAAGGAAAATAGAAGATTTTCTCAAAACAAAAATGGGAAGACAACGTATCAGGTATTGTGGCATACAGCAAAAGCAATCCGTGAAGGAAACTTTTTTAAAAATAAATGCATAGATTAAGAAGTTAGAATTCAAATTTAAAACCTAACTTTACACTTCAAGGAACTAGAAAAGAGCGAAGTAAGCCCATAGTTAGCAGAAGAAAGGAAATAATAAGAATCAGAGTGGAAATATATGAAACAGAGACCAGATACTCTAGAAAGGATCATCAAAACTAAGTTGTTCTTTGAAAAGACAAGCAAAATTGACAGACCTTTAGCTAGACTAATAAAAAAAAGACAGAAAACTCTAATAAATACAATTAGAAAAAAGGGATATATTACAACTGATACTATAAGAAATAACATAATATCATGAGACTACTATAAATAATTATATGACAACAAATTACATTACCTTGAAGAAATGGATACATTTCTAGAAAAACACAAACTATCAAGACTGAATCAGGAAAAAATGAAAATCTGAACAGACCAATAATTAGTAAAGAGATTGAATTAGTATTCAAAAATGTCCCAACACAGAAGTCTCCACGACCATATGGCTTCCCTGGAGAATTCTGCCAAACAGTTAAAGAGGAATTAATACCAATCTTCCTCAGACTATTCCAAAATATTGAGAAGGTAACACTTTCAAACTCATTCTGTGAGGCCAGCATTACTTTGATATGAAAACCAGCTAAGGCTACCACAAGGAAAAAAAAAATACTATATACCAATATCGCTGATGAATATAGATGCAAAAAATCTCAACAAACCAACTCAAAAGCACATTAAAAGAATTATACACCTTCACCTAGTGGGATTTATCCCTGGGATGCAAGTCTAATTCAACATATGCAAATCAATGTATATAATAAATCACATCAATAAAATGAAAAATAAAAATCATACAATCAGGCACCTGTGTGGCTCAGTTGGTTAAGCAACTGCCTTCAGCTCAGGTCATGATCCCAGAGTCCTGGGATCGAGTCCTGCATCAGGCTCCCTGCTCCATGGAGAGTCTGCTTCTCCTTCTGTCTTTCTCCTCTCTCATGCTCTCTCTCACTGTCTCTCTCTCAAATAAATAAATAAAATCTTTTTTAAAAAGTCATCATCTGAATATATTCAGAAAAAAGCATTTGTGACAAAATAAAACAGTCTTTCATGATAAAAACCTTTAACAGATTGGGTATAGAAGAACATATCTCAACTTAATAAAGGCCATATATGATAAACACACTGTTAACATTATACTCAAGGGAGAAAAATTTAAAAGTGTTTCCTCTAAGATTAGGAACAAGACAAGGACGTCCGTCCACCCTCACTACTCCTGTTCAGTACAGTACTGGGAGTCCATGCTGGAAATTAGGCGAGATGAAGAAATGAAAGGCATCCTAAGCAGAAAGGAAGAAGTAAAATTGTCATCATTTGGTTATGATACAATCCTATATATTGTGGGAATTCACAGCACCTGGACAGATAAAATCTGACTTGTATATGCCTCCCTGGATGAGACTAACTGAAGAACAAAGAAGGAGTGCCTGGAATGCTGGGCCTCCGTTGAAGTTTCTTGGCTAAAAGTGGCCAGATTCTTACTGAGGCTCAAGACTCTTATCTGAGGAGTAAACGCCTAAATTTGAAGAAAAACAGACATCTATAGTGGTCAGATACTTCACAAACTCCTTGCCTCCTTGCCTTGCACACACATCTCAAGGACTGCTTGAGACTTGAGACAGACTACACCATATATTATTGTTCTGATCATTAAGGTTGCACTTTCCTTCTTGTTTTGTGCTTGTGCTTGGTCTATTAATAAGACCCCACTAAAAGCGGAGACAAAACTTGGCTTGAGGCCTTTCTCCATTGAAGCATCTGGTCCCCAGGCCTCTCCTTTCTCCTACTAAGGTGTCTGGACTAATCTTTCATTTGCCACATCAGGGTTTCCTGGCCAAACCTGACAATATATAGAAAATCCTGTGTATTTAAAATTTACAAATAAAATATAAAGAAAGAATCACCAAAGAAACTGTTGACTTAATCAACGATTTCAGTAAAATGGCAGAATATAAATTCAACATATAGAAATGAATTGCATTCTTTTATGCTAATGATATAGGATTTGGGGGGAAAATTCCATTACAATAGTATCAAAAAACAATAGAATACTTAGGAATAAATTTAACCAAGAAAATGAAAGACCTGTACAATGAAAACTACAAAAAATTGTAAAAAAAAAAAAATTGAAGAAGACACAAATGGAAAAACATCCTGTGTTCATGGGTCAGAAAAATAGATATTGTTAAAATGTCCAGACTACCTAAAGCCACCCACAGCTTCAATGCAATCCCATCAAACAATACTACAAAGCCACAGTGATAAAAACAGTATGGCAGAAACACAAAAATAAACACATCATTCAATGAAACAAAATAGAGAGGCTAGAATTAAACCCCAGCTTAAATGGTCTGTTAATATTGGATACCCAATGGAGAGAAGATAGTCTCTTCAACAAATGGCACTGGGAAAACTGGAGAAACACACGCAGAACAACGATACTGGATCCCTATCTCATACCAATCACAAAAATTAATTCAAAATGGATCAAAGACTTAAACATAACCCTTAATACCAAAAAGCTCTTAAAAGAAAGCCTAGGGAAAAAGCTATTCAATATTGGTCTTGGTGATAATTTTTTGGGCCTGACACCAAACCACGAACCACAAAAGAAAAAATCAACAATTGTGACCACATCAAATTCAAAGCTTCTCCACAGCAAAAGAAAAAAGTAACTAAGTGAAAAGAGAACCTAAAGAAAAGGAGAAAATTTTTGTAAACTATATATCAGATAAGGGATTAACATCCAAAATATATTGAGAACTCAGTCAACTTAGTAACAAAAAAAGATCTAATTTTAAAATGGACAGAAGAACTAAATAAACGTTTCTCCAAAGAGGAATCAAAATGGGCAACAGACACATGAAAAGATACTCAGCATCACTAGTCATCATGGAAATGCAAATTAAAATCACACCTATTAGAATAGCTATCATCAAGAGATAACAGGTGCTAGTGAGGCTACAGTGAAAAGGGACCCCTTGTACACTGTTGGTGAAAATGTAAATTTGTCCAACCATTACAGAAAACAATATAAAGAAAATTTTCTCAAAAAATGAAAAACAGATCTACCATATAATCCAACAATTCTACTTCTGAGATACCCAAAGAAAATGAAAACAAGATTTCAATGAGATCCATGCATTCCCCTATCTATCTCATCACTATTTATAAAAATCAAGGTATGGAAACAACCCAAAACCCCATCAATAGATTTTTTTTTAAAAAGATATGGTACATACACCCTATGAAATACTATTCAGCCATGAAAAAGGAGAATATCTCCCCATTTGTGACCACATGGATGGACCTTGAGCACATTATGCTAAGTGATATAAGTCAAAGACAAGAACTGCATGATATCACTCATATTTGGAATCTTCAAAAGCTAAGCCCTGTAAAAAAACTAAGAGTAAAATGGTGGTTACCACGGATTAAGAGGGTGTGAGGAGGAATAAGATTGATGATGTTTAAGGGTGTAAATTCTAAGTGAGTAGTAAATAAACCATAGAGATCTAATGCATAATATTATGAATATAGACAATAATATTGGACTATAATTATGTAATGTGATAAATATTGCCACATCAGCAATCATATTTCAATGTATAAGTTTATCAAAGTAACACATTGTACACCTTAGTTGTTTTTTAAGATTTTATTTATTTATTTGACAGAGAGATTGAGAGAGAGAACAAGCAAGGGGAGCTGCAGAGAGAGGGAGAAGCCGGGTCCTCACTGAGCAGGAAGGCTGATGCAAGATTCAAACCCTGGGATCATGACCTGAGCCAACCAAAGGCAGATGCTTAACCGACCGAGTCATCCCAAGCACCCCCATGATGTACACCTTAAACTGACACAATATTACATGTCAAATTTACTCAGTAAATAAATTCAGATTATAACAAGCAAATAAAAAAATTGTAAAGATTTAACACATATTTTAAGAATTAAAATATCTAAATACACAGACCCAAAAAAGAATGTTTATTTATTTATTTATAAATTATACACTTGTAATACTAATGTCATGAATATTATATAATGATACAAAAGTAGAAAATTTTAAAGGATAAAATAAAAAAATAAGTTACAAAATAAAAGGAGTATCTGAAATTTAGGCCTATTTCACCCCCAGCCCACAGACTTCGTCCTCTAGACTACACATAGCGAAAGTTCGTAAGGGGATGCACTGCAGGGCTTGGCATGCTGGCATTCAGGTAGTACGCAACTCTAAGGTATTACTTCCCTACATTTTAGACTTTTGCTAACTTACATGAGTGTGGAAGAGCAGGAATAGAAATCCTGAAGCATCCAAATGAGACTTGGAAAGAGAAAAAGAAATCCTCCTACAGAAGCAGTGGCCCTAAAGTTTGCAATACGATCTCACACACATGGTCAAACACACACACATGCACACATGCACACGGCTAAGCCCTGGCCAGTCCTCATGACCTCAGGTCTTAGAACCCAACTCCCGACCTCCAAAGGAGGCTGGAAAGTGGTTAGCAGAGCAGGTGTTAAGAATGGGCACAGTCTCTCTCTATATAAAATAAATAAATCTTTTTTTACAAGAGAATGGGGGGGCGGGGTGCACCAGGGTGGCTCAGTTGGTTGAGCAGCAAACTCCTGGTTTCGGCTCAGGTCATGATCTCAGGGTCATAAGATCGAGCCCAGCATGGGGCTCTGCATTCAGTGGGAGTCTGCTTGAGATTCTCTTGCTCTCACTCTCCTTCTGCCTCTCCCTACTCATGTTTGCTCTCTCTCTAAAAAAAATAAATAAATCTTTAAAAAAAAAAAAAAAAAAGAATGTGTGCAATGCTAGTGGCATGTACACACGGAAATTACAAAGATAGGAGTGGCCAAGAGAGTGAGTGTGTGTACACAGTCAGCACTACCGCCACATAGGGCTCTGCTAATGACATAAACAAGTTTGACTTAAAGAAAGGAATCTCTTTTCATTCAAACAAAGGTGTTAAATGAGTGAGTGGGGGTCCCAACCCTGAGGACACACAAGAAATGGGGCACAACACAAGAAGGAAGGAGCAGGAAACATGACAAAAGAGGCAGGCAAATCAGACACCAGCTCACAACAAACCAGCAGGACAATGGAAGGCAGGAGATAAAAAGTGGTATCAACATCAGGATCATGTTTATTACTTACAAAGGGTTTGTTGGCCAGTTCTCAAAGGTATCAATTGCCTTATACCCAATCCAGTCCTTCTGCCTGGCTCATGTCCATGCCATGAGAAATCAGTAAGCATCAGAAGGGTACATCTTCCAAACTTGCATGTCCTAAGTAATCTTCAGGCAAGACCAGAGAACACTGGAGACAGACAGGCCCTGACAGACACTGGAGCCCAAAAGAAAGCTCTCTTCTGTTTTTCATCTCCATTTTCCAAGTCAGCAGGCAACGAACAATTTCCAAAACCATGAAGCCACTCACCTAGGAGCTTGGCCAGGTACCCAAAAGTGAGCTCATGACATGCAATTAATCATGCACGGTTTTACAAAGTTGAATATGGTACTATGAACTGCCAATTAAGTATTTAATACCATAACATATTAAAGGAATGGTCCCAAAGAAGCCAACATTTTTGTTAAAATACTGCAAAACACGGTCTCTAAATTCTGCTTCTGGGGCAAAACACTTTCCAGGGGTATCACGGTAAGAAAAACTTAAAGGCCTTTGTTACTAAGCAAATCAGGTAACATCAATGTATCTCATGCCAAGTGGAAAATAATGTTTCCTGTTTAGGAGATCTGGATCAACCATAAATAACACAAGAAGCTTCTAGAACACCTTCAAGTCATAATGAAACTAAAGAAGAAACACAAGATTATGAGTAATAAATAAGCTTACCAGGGCAGATGTGATACACATCAGAGCAACCCCCCCACCCCGCCGCATCAAAATAATGATGAAGCACCACCTGCGTGGGCAGGGTGCTTCAGCAGCTGTCAGAGCAGCATGGTGTATAGATATAAGGCACGGAGTAATTGTGTTTCAGTATAGTCACTGGGCACGCTATGCACCTAGGAATTGTGGCAGGCACCTCAGATCGCTTCTTTAATGACTATTCAAATGAAGACAAGATGATTAATGATGTACTTTCTTGGTTTTTTTTCAGTACCAAATATGAAGCCAATCCAACATAAATTCCCCTACCTTGCAGACTGAGCAACAATCTCTCATCATAACACACTCCCATAAATCACACAGGATCGCCTGGTAGGAAGAGCATAGCTCTGCCTTCAATTCTGTTTCTTGTGTGTTCGTGTGAGTGTGCACTCACACACGCCAACAAGGAAAAGAGAGAAAGAGAAATGAGGCCGCCATTTACCTTGCAAAGTCCCTTCAACTAAAAGTGACTAGTGTTCAGTGTTTGTGTTTTCCTTCAGAAATAAACACAGTATTTCTAGGCTGGCATGATGCCTACCACAGGGTATTCTTTCCACAAATATTTGCCTAAGAAAAAGGCAGAGAATAGAAGGATAAGGAAGGAGAAAGTAAGGAAGAAGGAAAGGGTGGAGAAAAGGAAGGAAATAATGACCAGAAAGGTTTTCCAATCATCCTGACCAGCAGAAAGGCCAGCTCTGTGTGCATTTCATATGGAGTAGAGCTCAGAATGTTGGTGAAAAAACTGTAGCTATTATCACACAGTTCCCTCATGAATTACATGAACTATGTGAAGATCCAAAGGTCGCCTAACTGGTCAGTTGCCGAGCTAGAACTAAATTCCAAGTATCCTAGCTCCTAAATGCTTTGAGATACTTAGGTGAAAGTTTATGTGTTACACACTATCTAACCCTTTCCAAGAGCCTCCCACCAATCTGATCTGTCATCAGAGGACAAGACATCAAATATCAGTTCTAATTGTTTCCTTTAGACAGTTACATTGAGGTGGTTTCAAAGGTTAAAAAAAAAAACTGGACTATTTCTGTCTCTTTGATTGATTTCCACCGTTTTTTCTGCTGTAATTTAGAAAACTTTCTGAATTCACAGACTTCAGTTCTCTCAGGTGGGAAACAGTTCTGTACCTCCGTTAGGTACTTCACGACTCAGCCTTGCCACACTTTCAGCTTCATTGTTTACAGCTAACCATAGTGTTCTCCCCCAGCAGCAAGTTTTTGTAATGTGTCAAACCATTAGGGCGACTGCTATGGGTTACAGAGTGGTGAACTAAAGTGGATATAAAAAAAATGAGTGTCACAAGTCATTTGCATCCATTATTTTAATGGATTTTAAAACAATGACATTATTTTTTATCAAAGCATACTGAAAATGTGTGCAGTTTAGAAGCCATTTGATTTTCACACACTCTATATTTTAACATTTAACAATGTGACAGTCTAAAAATGGCACATTGTCACAGTTGAAAACTACTTCAGAAATCCTGAGGTACCGAATTAAGTATGGGGTAGGCCACGTACAATTATCTTTGGAATTGTAGAGCATTATTGGTTCTCAAGGACTTCAATGACAATATCATGATCATATGACCCAGGTAACTGTTCTTTTCTCATGTTACTTTCCTTAAAGTATAAATTTCTCAATCCAAAAGCCTACAATTGAGGCCAGATTAATAAGACTGAAATCCTAGATTCTAATTCTCTAGTGTTTAGCCAACCTACAGTTTTCAAGTTTTTTATTTTCATATGTCTGTTTATCCCCTCAGAGTGAGACTTGCAAAAAATACTATGCTCTATATGAATCAAGAAATTTTTCCAGGGTCACTGAGAACGGGAGGAAATAAGTTCTTCTAGAAAGCAGGATCCAAGTGATGAAAGGAAACTCAATAGAGAAAAGATTAAAACAGAGAATGATAGAAATTAAAGAATAAAAATTATGAAAGTGAAAGACTTAATTTGAAAATAATAAATTAAAATAAGTAAACATTAGTATGTTCTCTATACATATAAAGAAATGAATTAGAAAATACAGAATAGAAACGAAAATATGGAGGGGATCATGAGAACAAACCACTGCTGAGCTACCAGTTGTATCACTCCTATGAATCACACTGAAAACTTCCCATCTCACCCTTATGTATTACATTTTCGATGGATCTGTCCATCCCTTGAAGCCCCTGACGCCAGGCTCAGTGCACAAATTTGAGGAACCAGAACATCTGCTCTTTGACAAATTAATGACCAGCTGATCCTTCCTTGCTTATAAATGACTGTATTTCTAAGCCAAAACCCTAATAAAAGCCCCCCAGGCATTTATATTTACCATATATTCATCCTAATTCTGAGAGGCACTTATCTTCTATAACAGCCTTTTACTACTTTTCTCCAATCCCATCTACGCCAGAACTTGCATTCTGTGATTAACAAACTTTCCAAAATCTCTCACCTCTTTAATAAATTTTCCTTTTATTAGATGGTTGTAACTGAAATATTTCCCTACCATTTGAGGTAGACATTACTAATGTTCATCAACATGTCTTATTTTCTTCTCCTCCCTGAAGGTTTATGTACGGATATCCCCTTGAAGTTAACTATAACCATGTAACTTTCATGTCCCAATGAAATGTGAGAGGAAGGGACATTGTATTACTTTGGAGAATATAAAAGCCAGTACATAACTCTTTATATTTTCTCCCTTTAGTGTGGTATTTGTGGAAGTTTATTTTGCTGTGCAGGTGATATAATATGGGAAAATGCAGGAATACTGAGCCACCCATGGAAGATAGAGGTCCTAAGAGTCACTCAACCTGATAGCGAATCTTCTGTGCTAAACTTCTATTATGTAAACCCGAAGACATAGATGCCGTGTGTTTCAGCAGCATAACTTAGCTTATCCTAATACACTTCTGAATAACAACATCTATTGAGCTCTCTCAGGAGCAGTATGTTTTTATGCATTCATATATGCCTCAGAATCTAGATCCCAAATCTATCATCTCCTCTTTCCTCCTTATAGACCATTATTCATTTGAGAATCACGCCATTTGATGATACAACCCCTGGAAGTTCATGTCTTACTTGGCCTGTATTCAACTGGATTCCTTCAGAGTTCGTATGTCTCATCAATTGACCAACCTATCCAACTGGTTATTTAACAGTCCCACTTCAGTGATCTCAACACCATTTCAGCCCCACATTCTATAAGTGTATATGGATATTTTTAATACCTGGATAGTGTCTCCTCTAAAATAATGGATTCGCTCATCTCACTTTCTAAACATATCCTCTTATCCTCCAAGTTCATTCATTTCTATGATATCAATTCTTCAACCACATAAGGAGCCCTAGGATATTGACCCTTCTACTTTACCTCTTTTTATCATACTGACTATTGACCCTATGGGGTTTTTTTCTTAAGTAATTCTAATCTTTATGATTTTGCACATATTCTCAGAGTCCTTTCTTCATTTTCCTTTCCTTCTCTACGCCGCCCCCCAAATAAAACACCTTACTTTGAATTAACAAACATGTCTGTTTCCTCTGTACCTTCACCTTACAAAATATCTATAACTAGACAGACTGCTTCAATTATAAATTTGTGCTCATGAACATCAGATAGATTCTTCTATACTCCCTGGAAATACTATTAGTTCTTTTGAACTCACTCTCTCATTCTTCACAAAAGTTCACCATTCTCCTGAAATCTCAATTTGACTCATTCTTGCTTTTTATCACAGAAATGATAAGAAGGGAACCCCATTATATTCCCAACCAAAAAGCCTACAAATGTATAGCATTAATAACTAGTCATCCTTTTCTTTGTCATTCACTCCATTGCTTTTCTCCACTCCTCTCTATATCTCCAAATTCTTCCTTTTCTAACTCCTCATTAGCATTTAACTATGATCACAATTTCTTTCTATTTTATAATTATCTAACCACTAAAATTATCTCTTATAATTCTACCTAAAATACTTTCATCCATGTCTTGAGTGCTGCTAAATGCAACAAACTTCATCATTTAACAGTACTTTTATACAGGTGGCTACTTTCCGTCTTGGTTTTAATTACTCCAAACACTTTCTTGCTTTTCCCTTAGTATTTCTGCCTGTGTAATCTCAGCCCAATTCACAGAATCTTCTTCTACTTCCAGTTCTTTGTCAGTATACGCTTACCTTTCATTCTAAGTGCACAATCTCTTAATCTATACACTCTTTCTGGGTAATCATATTATACACTCACAATCTCTACTATCTACATAAATTATATTAATGGTTTATAAATACTTACCTAGAGAACAGACCTCACTTCTAAGGTCCCTCTAACTTCTTACTACACATCTCCATGTAGGTGTCTCATAGGAATGTCATACACAATCTAAATAGACTAAACTTTTGCAACAAACAAAAACAATCCAAGAAACAAGAAATAGAGCACAAGGAATTTCCAGATTGATGATTAAGGAAGTGCATAGGATGCATCTGTGTAAGAAACATAGAGGTCAGCCTTCCCAACTGAAATGGGAAGACAGAAGCAGAAGGAGATACCTCCAAGATGAATTAAAGAACTTTAGAAGAGTTCTCTATAAATAAAGTGGAGATTAATTATCAAAGGATACATAGGAAATGAGATAAATTCCAACATTAGTCAGTCAATAACTCCAGGAAAAGCAAAAAATTAACAAGAAACATAACCATAGAACACTTTTTGAGTCATCTGTGAAAAACAGTTATATTATAAAAATGTACATATTGAATATTTATATAATCAAATATTGTAACATAACTATATTGAAAAAATATAAATGGGAGGCTAATAAATAACATGTAAAACTGAATAATTAAGAAATATCAATAAAGGGGCTCCTGGGCGGCTCAGTCCGTTAAGTGTCTGGCTCTTGGTTTAGGCTCAGGTCATGATCTCAGGGTCATGATCTCATGGGTCATAAAATCGGGCCCCACATTGGGCACTGTGCTCAGCAGGGAATCAGCTTGAAGATTTCCACCCCCTTCTCTTATGAATAAATACATCTTTTAAAGAATAGAAATATCAATACAAATAGAGGGCATTTATTGGAATAATCAATCAACAAAAAACAGGAACACAGTTATGCAAGGTAGTAGAAACCAGGACTGAAGAGAATATGGCAGATGACTATTATTAAATATTAGCCTACTGGTTTTACTTGTTAAATAATGTACATGTACTATTTTGATAAAAGTTTTTAAACAGTAATAAAATTTTTTAAATATATGTCTTACTTGTGTCTAGATGCAGTTGGTGTGAGGTACAAATCATCGCTTAGGTAGGAAAAAATAAGAGTAAAGAAGTTGATAAATAGCTATAACACATTAGTGAATGTAAAGTGAGAGAATATTTGGTTGGTTAGTTGGATAGTTTGGAAAGCTGGGAAACAAGCTTTATTTTCAGTAGGTAATCTGAAACCATTATAAGAAAGACTTCAGTAAAATATATGAAAAGTAGCTAAAAGGACATTTAGAGCAAATGTCAATAATGTGATGAAACCCCTATGATGGTAACTGAAACTTATTTTCTGACTGTTTGGAAGTGTCGGGATGGAGGATAAATTATCATTGCAATATAAAATGTAGAATGCCCCGTTACACTTTAATTTCAGATAAGAAACAGACTTTTATATCTGGGTACCTCAAACACTGCATGAAC
The DNA here is from genome assembly GCF_002288905.1 of Enhydra lutris kenyoni. NCBI lineage: Eukaryota > Metazoa > Chordata > Mammalia > Carnivora > Mustelidae > Enhydra > Enhydra lutris. Next base: position 13,688,086 of record NW_019154105.1, on the reverse strand, counting down.
TTTTCTAGCCAATCAGACAAGAAAAAGATATAAGAAGCATCTATATTGGTAAAGAAATTATACTGTCACTATTTTCAGATGACATGATACTATGCATAGGAAGCCCTAAAGATTCTACAAAAAAACTACTGGAAGTGATAAACAAATTCAGGAAAATGGCAGGATATTTTGTAGCAGGATAAAATTAATACCCAGAAATCATTAGTATTTCTATATATTAACAAAGTTGTCACAGAAAGAGAAATTTAAAAAACAACACCATTTACAATTACACCAAAAAGAATAAAACATCTAGGAATAAACTTAACCAAGGAGGCTAAAGACCTGTACTCTGAAACTAGAAAACACTGATGAAAGAAATTAAGGATGACACAGCCAAATGGAAAGCTATTCCATGCTTAGAGATTGGAAGAATTAATATTGTCAAAATACCCACATTACCAAATGCAATCTATAGATTCAATGCAGTCACTATCAAAATATTATTTTCACAAAACTAGAACAAATAATACTAAAATTTGCATGGAACCACAAAAGACCCCAAAGCAATTCTGAGAAAAAAGAAATAAGAGGTATCGCAATTCCAGATTTCAAGATATACTCCAAAGTTGTAGTAATCAAAACAGTATGGTACTGGCACAAAAATAGAAACACAGATCAATGGATTAGGGTAGGGACCCCAGAAATAAACCTACATATGGATGGTGAGTTAATCTATGACAAAGGAGGCAATAATATACAATGGGGAAAAGATAGTTTTTTACTAAATGGTCCTGTGAAAACTGGACGACTACCTGTAAAAGAGTAAAATAGAAATGCTTTTTGACATCATACAAAAAATAAATTTAAAATGCGGGCACCTGGGTGGCTTAGTAAGTTAAGCATCTGTCTTCTCCTCAGGTCATGATCCAAGGGTCCTGGGATCAAGCTCCACATAGCAGGGAGGTGCTCAGCGGGGACCCGGATTCTCCCTCTTCCCGTGCTGCTCTCTCTACTTGTGCTCTCCCTCTAAACAAATAAAATATTTTAAATAAATAAAATTTAAAATGGATTAAAGACCTAAACATGAGATATGAATCCACAACAATTCTAGAAGAGAACACAGACAGCAATCTCTGACATCAGCCATAGCAACCTTTTTTTAGATATATCTCCTAAGGCAAGGAAACAAAAGCAAAAATAAACTATTGGGACTACAGTAAAATAAAAAACTTGCATAGCAAAGGAAAACATTGACAAAACAAAAAGACAACCTACTGACTGGGAGAAGATATTTGCAAATGATATATCCAATAAGAAGTTAATTACCAAAACACATAATACATACAACTCGAAAACAAAAACAAAAAAAAATCTGATTAAAAAGTGGGCAGAGGACCTGAATAGACATTTTTCCAAAGAAGATATACATATGGACAACAGACACATAAATAGATGCTCAACATCACTCATCATCAGGGAAATATGAATCAAAACTATAATGAGGTATCACCTCACACCTGTTAGAATGGCTAAAATCAAGAAGACAAGAAATAACAAGTGCTGACTAGGATGTAGAGAAAAAAGAAACATCACACACTGTCAGTGGCAATGTAAGTCAGTAGAGCCACTGTGGAAAACAGTATGGAGATTTCTAAAAAAAAATAAAAATAAAAATAAAAGAAATACCATATGATCCACTATTGGGTATTTATCCAGGGTAAACAAAAACACTAACTCGAAAAGATATATGTGTTTACTAAAACATTATTTATAATAGCCAAGCTATGGAAGCAACCTAAGTGTCCATCAAAAAATGAATGCGTAAGGAAAATGTGGCATATATACACAAAGGAATATTATACAGTCATAAGAAAGGATGATATCTTGCCATTTCAGACAACATGAATTGGACCTAAAGGGTCTTATGCTAAGTAAAGTAAGTCAGACTGAGAGAGCCAAATACCACATGATTCCACTCATAAATGAAATCTAAAAAAATCTAAACATGGGGTGCCTGGCTGGCTTTAATTGGTAGAGCACATGACTCTTGATCTCAGGGTTGTAAATTCAAGCCCTACCTTGGATGTTGAGATTACTTAAAAAAATAAAATAAAAATAAAAATTTTTAAAAATGAATAAACAAATGAAAAGTAGAATGAAAGGTATAAATACATAGAATGGTTGCCAGAGAGAAGAGCAGAGGGGGATGGGCAAAACAGGTGAAGGGAAAAGGGAGATACAGGCTTCCAGTTATGGAATGAATAAGTCATAGTAATAAAAAACACAGCATAATGAATACAGTCAAAGATATTGTAATAATAATGTAATGGGACAGATGGCAGCTATACTTGCAGTGAATATAGCATAATATATAAACTTGTCAAATCATTAAGTGTCACACCTGATAGTAATGTAACCCTGTGCCTTAACTATACTCAAAAATGAATAATCTTAAAATGCCTCAAAAAAGTATTTGTTGTTTATCTAAAATTAAAATTTAACTGAGAATCCTATATTTTTATTTGCTAAATGTAGCAACACAGGCATAAACCAATTGTTGAAGACCTGAAAAATAAATACAAATCAAATATTCTGGTCAAAAGTAAGAAATTATAATAATGTTTTTTAAATTCATTTAAGAACCTAAAAATGAAGAGCAGGGAAACATTTTAAAGGAATATCCCTGACAGAAAAGTCCCCGTTACTCTTGGTGAACACCAAAAGAGTGTTTGTTTTTATATAGTGAAGATGGTTTCCCGAAGAACGTCATCATGAGACCATCCTCCTGCCCCCTATTCAAAGGAAACAACCCTCCCCACTAATAAACACATCTGAGTGGGGCACCTGGATGGCTCAGTGGGTTAAGCCTCTGCATTCAGCTCAGGTCATGATCCCAGGGTCCTAGGATTGAGCCCCGCATCCGGCTCTCTGCACAGTGGGGAGCCTGCTTCCCTTCCTCTCTCTCTGCCTGCCTCTCTGCCTACTTGTGATCTCTGTCTGTCAAATAAATAAATAAAATCTTTAAAAGAAAAATAAAAAAAAAAAAATAAACACATCTGAGTTTCTAGCAAAAAGCATTTTAAAACAGGGAGTAATTCACGAGTTCCAAGCAAACTAACGTCTAAAGCAAGCTGGCAATCTATGGTCCACTGGCCTGTTTTTGTAAAATAAGCTTTAATTAGAACACAGCCATTGCCCCTTCATTAGACACTGCTTACAGCTGTTTCTACACTACAAGACTTGAGTACTTGTCACAAAGCTAAAAAAAGTTTTCTACTTGATCCTTTATAATAAGATAAAAAGTTTCCCAATTGTTACTCTAAAGGCTACCTTAACCAGCACAACACAGCAGAACCAGGAAAGAAGAAGCTCTAAACAGACCTAAAACAACGTCCTTTCAATATCCAAAATTTCAGTGTGAGTTCTCATCATATTAAGAAGACATCAGAGTCAGAATGAGTTAAATGGTGGTTATTAAAAACAGCTGCAGATTGAAGATAGTTTATCTCTGGTCATCCTTCAAGAGATATTTTCTCTTATTTTTAATATCTATTATTTTAATTATTTGATTTTATTAAAATGTAATCCACTAGATCATACACATTTTTTTCAATTCTTCAATTGCCCTTTCTTGGCAAAGAACCTGCTCTTCAGTTCATAGTCAAGACACTTTTACTTGGCAGCAATGGCTGACACAAAAATGTAGGTAGTTTTGTCTTGGAATGAAAATGACATATAAGATTTAGAGAAATTAACTTTATATATAAAGTCAACATATTTCAATAATAGCAAGAATTATGTCAGAATTATTTTATATTTTCATCTTTAACTGCTGTCAAATTGAGTTTTTATGAAAGCATAACCATGGTACTAAAAATTATAATGCTGTGGGGTATCTGGGTGGCTCAATCTTTAAGTGCCTGCCTTCAGCTCAGGGATCCAGCCTCCTGTCTGGAGCTCTGCTCAGCAGGGAGTCTGCTTCTCCCTCTCCCTCTCCCTCTGCCCCTCCCCCCAATCACGCTCACACTCTATCACTCTCAAATAAATAACATCTTTAAAAAAATTATAAAGATGCTTATAGGATGAAATTTTCTCATTTGCTCAAAAAAAAAAAAGTCTTTAAAAAGAATTTAAAGTAGTCTGTCCACTGAAATGTCACAGGGAAAAAATACGTTTTCTATTAAGTTGCACAGATGTAGACAGATGCATCTTTAAAAATTCCTATACAATAAAAAATAGGTTTCATTTCTTCTGCATATTTACTATGAACTTACTCCCTCATTAAAATATTAAATACAACAAAGGAGAGAACCTGTAAGGTTTTAATGAACTTCTTTAAGTTAAATAGTGTAATCACTTAGAATAATTTTATGGAAGCAAAAGATTGTTTTTGAAAGAAAAATGGCTTTGCCTTTTCTCCTTATAAGATAAACATAATTATCAAAAAGTACATCAATATTAAAAGCTTAAGTGTTTTACATACATGTTTTTTTAAATGCCACCCTTTTTACTTGTTTGAAAAGCTTTCTTGAGATATAATTAACAAACATATAATTTGCCCATTTAAATTGTACAATTCAATATTTTTTTTACCATAGTATTCACAGGCTTATGCAACCATCATCACAATCTAATTTTAGATCATTCTGTCTTCTCAAAAAAACAAAAAACAAAACAAACAAAAAAGCCCATACCTTTATTTGCCTCCGCCCCACTCCTCCCCCAGCCTTAGGCAACCACTTACCTATTTCCAACCTCTACAGATTTGCCTATTGTGGACATTTTATATAAATAGGATTATACAACATGAGGTCTTTTGTGATTGACTTTTTTCACTTAGCATGTTTTCAAGTTTTATTTATTTTGCAGCATGTATCAGTACCTCATCTCTTTTTATCACTGAATCATATTCCATTGTATGGTTATACACATTTTATTTCTCCATTCATCAGTGAATGCACAGCTTATTTCTACTTTTTGGCTACTATGAGTAATTTTGTTCTGAACTTTCGTATGCAAGATTTTTGTGTAGATATGAATTTTCATTTATCTTTGATAGATACTTGAAAGTAGGTCTACTGGGTCATATGGGAACTCTGTCTTTAATTTGAGGAAATGCCAAAATGTTCTCCAAAAAGTTATACCATTTTCACATTCCTACCAGCAACATAAAAGAGTTCCAGTTTCTCCACATTCTCATTAATATTTGCAACTGTCTGACTTTTTTTTATTATATCCATCTGTTGAACATGATGATATATTATCTCATTGGAGTTTTGATTTGCAGTTCTCTAATGACTAATGCGTTGAGCATCATTTCCAGTGCTTATTGGCCATGAATCCTCTTTGAAGAAATGACTACTCAGATCCTATGTTCTTTTTCTAAATTGATTTATTAGGTATCTTATCATTTAATTATAATACAGATGGATGATACATGAAATACAAGTGCCTTATCAGATATATGACTTGCAAAAATCTTCTCTCATTCTGTGGATTGTCTTTTCACTTTCTTGATGATATTGTTTTCAGCACAAAAGTTTTAAATTTTGATAGAGCCAATTTATCTGTTTTTTCTTCTGTAGCTTACACTCTTGGTTTTCTACTTAAGAAAACATTATCCAAATCAAGATCATGAAGACTTTTTCTTCCAAGAGGTTTATAGCTTTACTTCTTACATTTAGGTTTATATCCATTTTGTGTTATTTTCGTATATAGTATGAGGCAGGGATCTAACTTCATTATTCTGCTTGCGGATATTCAGTTTCCCAGCACTATTCACTGAAATATTATTCTTTCCTTGACTGAGTTGTCTTTGTCAAAAATCGAGTGATTTTAAGTGCGAGTTTCTTTCTGGACTCTGAATTCTATCCCATTGATCTATATGTCTATCCATATACCAGTACCACACTATCTTGATTACTATAGGTTTGTGTAAGTTTTAAAATCAACAACTGTGAATACTCCCCTACTCCTTTTCAAAATTGTTTGACTGTTGAGGTTCTCTCACATTTTCATAAGGATATTAGGATCAGGTGGGAGTAGAGCTCTTTCCCTTTGAGCAGTGGTAGAAGAGGAGAGATCCAATTCTCTCAATATCCCAACATGGTACTGTGAGGGATGAGAATTGGCAACCTGTGTCTCCAGAAATGAAACTTTAACCCTAGATCGGGAGCTGGAGGGAGAAGGAGCCAGTCTTCTTGGGTATATATACCTGGAATACAGCTTCCCTAGCACAGAACAGGGATGCTGATAGGGGCAGTGTAAGGAAGCAAATCATGACTCTAATGTCACTACTCTTTTCTGTTCTTACAGAGATTTAGTAGATTTTCTTGAATTAATTTTTTTCCATTCTCAGTATTCTTTAGAACAGTTTTCAAGTCTTAATTTTTTTTATCATTTTCATCAGTAAATTGTTTGTTAAGGAGCGAGTCTACCAAGCTCCAAACTCTGCTACTCTAACTTTTTTTCGTGTTTTTTTTAAATTCAATTAGCCAACGTATTGAACATCATTAGTTTTGATATAATGTTAAATGATTCATTAGTTGCATATAACACATAGTGCTCATGGCATCACATGTCCTCCTTAATGCCCATCACCCAGATACCCTTCCCCCACCCACCTCCTTTCCCGCAACCTGTTTGTTTCCAGAAGTCAAGAGTCTCTCATGGTTTGTCTCCCTCTCTGATTTCTTCCCATTCAGTCTTCCATCCTTTCCTCTATTGTCCTCTGCACTATTATTTATATTCCACATATGAGTGAAACCATATGTTGGTGGGAATGCAAGCTGGTGCAGCCACTTTGGAAAACAGTGTGGAGGTTCCTTAAGAACTTAAAAATAGAGCTATCCTACAACCCAGCAATACACTATTGAGTATTTACCCCAAAGATACAGAAGTAGTGAAAAGAAGGGACAAGTGTACCCCAATGTTCATACCAGCAATGCCTACAATAGACAAACTGTGGAAGGAGCCAAGATGTTCTTCAAGAGATGAATGGATTTTTAAAAAATGTATTTCATATATATATAATGGAATATTTCTCAGCCATCAGAAGGAATGAATACCTACCATTGACATCGACATGAATAGAACTGGAGAGTTTCATGCTAAGTGAAATAAGCAATCAGACAAATTCTGCCATTCTAAAAGTCCCTGCCCCCTTTGCATAAACTTTTAAAAATCTACTTGATTATAACACTGCTTTGAGCTGGGGAATAGCAGATATTATTTCCATTTTTCAAATAAGGTAAGACAGGCTAAATGTAGGAATGGAAATTATACACCAAGAAATAGAACACATGTCTCACAATCTATTTTTTCATCAGTTCAAGCTGCCTCTGTGGTAGAGAAAATCTAGAGAAAAGTTCAATGAATCTAATTTACTTGGCAAAATACATGTGATTCTGTGATCCTGTGTTTTTATTTTGCCATGAAAATGTTGAAGAACTTTGCAAAGATAGCCAGAATTAGCCAGGTAGCAATTTTGTCAAATATTAATAAGGTGTAACACTTTACATGTTTAGAAAGACTCCTGCTTAATAGAAAACATGTCAGAAACAGATAAATCAGTGGTAATCGAATAAATTGAAAATGTAGGCAAGTTTTCTAATCTTTTTTTCTGTTGGTTACATGTTACACAATTTGAAGAAAGCCATAACAGAAAATTACAGATGCATATAGACAGCTAAACTTAAAGGGCATCCTACTACTTGGAGAAAAATTATGGGGTCAATCCAAGACAAAATTGTGATGTAGGCAACTTTTTCTTCCTTAGTGCCCTTTTTCTTCTGCTCTGATAACAATTCCATTTTCTCTAGCTGCAAGTATTTTATGAGTTTGTATTCTTCTCCAATTATCTCAAAACTTGCGTCATGGCCATTTAATCTTAACATGTCACCCATTTAAGTCATTTGCATCCTTACTTAAGCTTGAATTAAAGACTATAGTTTCATCTGGGTAATTCTGGACATCCTCAAGGGAGTACGAGAGAGATTTTGGAATGCACTAAAGCTGTCTTCTTTTACAGCTGAAACCACTCACATGTGGGTGGTTTCCACTGTACTTACGCATAAGGATTGCTCTACAAGAAAGACACCATTTCTGCTTGTATAAAAGAATCATTCCCCTGAATTTACAGCTTCAATCCCCCATCAGTCATTGTGACAGCACTTCACAGCAATACAAGAAGAGAGATTGAACACAAAGACAACTGGTCTGCCTACCAGTCAGATGTGATTACAGCTCTGTACATCAATGTTTAGAGAACAAGACAGTGTGTATCATCTTTATCACAATGTAAGATCAGATAAACTCTTTGCTGTTCTTCATTATCTGGGGAAAGCCCGGAAGAGAACACATAGGGCCAGTCATATTATGTGTCACCTTTCTTCCACTGAAAAGCAAAATTGGAAGACAGAAATAAAAATTGACCAATTGAGTACTGGTATTTTGCACTTCATTCTGCAATTAAACATCAGAGACCTACAAGGTTCTATTTTAGTTCTTTGGATACAAAATTATCTAAGAACATGGGGGAAAGGACACTTACGTTGCCTCTAAATTTGTTTCCATCTCTGGTCAAGTTCAGTATCAGATAGGAAATATTGAAATGCATTAGGAAGTTGTCTTCACTTAGCATTTTATTGTTCTCTTTCTGAAAGATTCAACCCAAACAGGATCCTGTTTGAAACCTACCTGGCCTAATTATGTAAGAATCCCACAAAGAAGAATATAAAACTAACGGAGGATAGAAATGGAGTCCATAATGTCCTTTGAGTTGATCCTATTACCCATCTACCCAGGAGTCTACCATAACCATGTTGCAAACAGAAGTGTTATAAGAAAGCCTGGAGGTCTTTTACCCTTTAATCATTTTGTTTTCAAATTCAACATCTATGCAGGATAATTAGTTGACCATACATTACACACCTTTCTGGCTTTTAAAAGTAATAATATTGAATGAAGAGTGTGATTTTTAAATATTTTAAGAATTTTAAGTGAATTAAATTTTTAGTCTAGATTTATAACTGATAATTAGTACCACATTCCGTGTATTTGCTCAAGCTCAAAACCTAGGAGTCATCTTGTTTGTCCTCATACCTATGCACCCCACATCTAATCCATCAGTAAGTCCTGACAGTTCTACCTTTAAAGATATCCTAAATCCATCATGTCTCCCCACACAGCCACCTGCACAACCAGGCTATTCCAGGAGCCTCCTATTGCTTCTCCTTGCTTCTGCTTTTGTTCTACTTTAGGCAATTTTCTACACAGTAGCCAAAGTAAACATTTTAAAATAAAAATCAGATAATTGGGGTGCCTGGGAGACTCAGTGGGTTAAGCCTCTGCCTTCAGCTCAGGTCATGATCCCAGGGTCTTGAGATTAAGCCCGGAATCAGGCTGTCTGCTCAGCAGGAAGCCTGCTTCCCCCTCCACCCCCCACCCTGCCTGCCTCTCTGCCTACTTTTGATCTCTCTCTGTGTCAAATAAGTAAATAAAATCTTTAAAAAAAAAATCAGATAATTTCACACCATTGCTCAAAACCTGCCAACGTCTTTCCTGTTTTGGACTTACACAGAGGAAAATTCAAACTCCTAATCATGGCCTAAAGGCCTATATACTCCAACCTCTAAACCACTTCTATTCAAACCACACTAGCTTCTTGTATTAACAAAAATGGGATTTGTATTTTACAGGCTAAATACCACAGTGATCTTGTGTGAGGTCTTATGCATTATGGAATTCTTCTGTATGATATCCATTTTGAAAAACAACATCAAGTAACACCTCTTCAGGAATGAGTAGGGCATAAAAGAGTCATAAGTCTTCTTACTGGGTGATAGAAATATTAATGAGAGTTTCCTACACATAAACAAAATCACCAAATAGGAAAAATATTATAAAATAACATTGAATGAACAATTCTTCATACCCACTGGTATCCAATTAGATCCTAGAAGTTGTTTTTCAGAATCATCATTAACTGACATCTGATCAGTTGGCTACCATAATCTAATTTAAACAAAAATGGTTTATTTTTCTAGAAAAGCCATACAAATCTGACAATCATATGGTTAAACCTTTCCTTAATAAGCAATAAAATGCTGAACAGAAAATATTTGCTGTATTTACAGATGACATGGTATTATATAGAGAAAACCCTAAAGATGTCAACCAAAAAATTGTTGGAACCAATCAAAGAATTCAGTAAAGTTGTAAAATACAAAAGCAATTGCAGAAATCTGTTGCATTTCTCTACACTAATAATCCAGAAAGAGAAATTAAGAAAATAATCAAACCCATTTACGACTGTATGAAAAAGAATTAAAATACCTAGGAATAAATTTAACCAAGGAGGTGAAATTCCTCTATACTCTGAAAACTCTAAGACATTGATGAAAGAAATTTAAAAAGACACACAAAAAATCAAAAGATACTTTGTGCTCATGGATTGAAAGAATAGTGTTAAAATATCCACACTACCGAAAGCAACCAACTACCTAATGCAATCCCTATCAAAATTCCAATGGCATTTTTCACATAAATAGAACAAGCAATCCTAAAACTTGCATGGACCCAAAAAAGACCCCAAATAGCCAATGCAATCTTGAGAAAGAAGAATAAAGCAGAAACATCACACTCCCTGATTTCAAACTATATTACAAAGCTATCCTAGACAGCCCAGAAATAAAACCATACATGTATAGTCAATTAATTTATGACAAAGGAGGCAAGAATATACAATGGGGGAATGATCAATCTCTATAATAAATAATACCAGGACAATTGGACAGCCACATGTAAAAGAATTAAATTGGGCTTAATGAAATTAACTCAATGAAATTGAGTTAAAAATTAACTTAAAATGAATTAAAGACTTGAATGTAAGATGTGAAACCATAAAACTCCTAGAAGAAAACATAGGCAGTAAACTCCTTAACATTAGCCTTGACAGTGAGTTTTTGGAACTGACACCAAAAGTGAAAATAAATAAGTGGGACTATATCAAACTAAAAAAAAAAAAAACAAACAAACAAAAAAAAACTCTTCACAGTATTCACAGTAAAGGAAACAATTAACAAAATGAGAAGTCAACCTACTGAATAAGAGAAAATATTTGCAAATCATATATCTGAGAAGGGGTGAATATCCAAAATATATAAAGAACTTCTACAACTCAATAGCAATAAAACCCCAAATAATCTCATTTAAAAAATGGGCAGAGAATTTTCCTGAACAGACATTTTTCCTAAAAAAGACATACAGATGATCAACAGCTTTCTCAAAAAAACTGAAAACGGAACTACCATATGATCTAGCAATCCCAATTCTGAGTGATTATCTGAAGAAAATAAAACACTATCTTGAAAAGATATATGCACCCTTATGTCCACTGCAGCATTATTTACAGTAGCCAAGACATGGAAACAACCTAAGTGTCCACTGACAGATAAAAAAAGAAAATGTGATATACATGCAATAGAATATTATTCAGCCACAGAAAAGAATGGAATCTTGCCATTTGTGACAACATGGATACACAATGAGGGCATTATGCTAAGTGAAATAAGTCAGAGAAAGCACATACCATATGATCTTACTTATATGTGGAATCTAAAACAAAAACAAAAACAAACAAGCAGGAAAAAAAAACACACACACACACACACACCAAGCTGATAGATTCAGAGAATTTGGAAGTTGCTAAGAGAATAGATCTTAAAAGCTCTCATCACAAGAAAAAAATTCTGTAACCATGTATGGTGATAAATATTAACTAGACTTATTTGTGGTAATCATTTTGCATTATATACAAATATTGAATCATTATGGCTTTTGTTTGTTTGGTTTTAGATTTTTATTTATTTATTTGACAGACAAAGATCACAAGTAGGCAGAGAGGCAGGCAGAGAGAGAGAAGGGGGAAGCAGGCTCCCCGTTGAGCAGAGAGCCCGATGTGGAGCTCGATCCCAGGACCCTGAGCTCATGACCTGAGCCAAAGGCAGAGGCTTAACCCACTGAGCCACCCAGGTGCCCCATGTTTGTTTGTTTTTGAAGCAGAGAAAATTTTATTATCATAAGGGAGACCTCATGAGAATTATCAGAAGGAAGTCTAATCAGAGGAGAGCATTCCCAAATCTGCCTCCCTGAAAGTGGAAAGAGCAAGTTTTTATACTCACAGAGCTTGAGACTGCATACAAATTGGTGAAAAGGGCAGGGAACTATGACTATTCATGAGTTCACAAGGGAAGATGGAGAATGCACATTGAGCAAAGATATATATGGGACACCTGGGTGGCTCAGTTGGTTGAGCCGCTGCCTTTGGCTCAAGTCATGATCACAGGGTCCTGGGATCGAGTCCCCCATCGGCCTCCATGCTCTGTGGGGAGCCTGCTTCTCTCTCCTCTCTCTGCCTGCCTCTCTGCCTACTTGTGTGTGCTCTCCCTCACTCTCTCTTTCTCTCTGACAAATAAATAAATAAAATCTTTAAAAAAAAAAAAAAGATACACATAACATACACCCCATGTTCACTTTGGGTTGGAGACTTAACATCAGAATGAAGCAAAATTCAGGTTATCTTATGACAAGGAGAAGGGGCTATGGGCATAAACTAGATGGGGTCTCGGGCTCCTATCTTGGGTTAGCAGAATGCAGGGCCTTGCTTGTTTATGTGCTGGAACATGTCAGTTGACCTTGGGTACAGGCTTTTGCAGAGACAGCTAGTGTGTTTGTTAACAGTGTCAAGGAGGTGACTGTGGCCTTGCTTGGAAAACCAGTGGCACATTCCCTATAAATGGTGTGAGCGAGTGCTGGGTGGGGATGCCATCTTCCATCTGAGGGAAGTGCCACAAAAAATTTCTCCAGGATCCCCACCTGAATCTCCTACTGAAAACGAGAAAATGCACTTCATTTCCAGCAGGGGAAGGGACAAGTAACTAATTTGGAAATAGACCCAAGGCAATCTGTTCTTCTTAATGAGGCCTGCCCACAAGAGAAACTATTTTTACCAAACTCTCAAATGATCATGTTGCATACCTGAAACTAACATAATGTTGTATATCAATTATACCTCAATTTAAAAAAATTTTTTCTTTTAAAATTTTAAAAAAAATTTTTTTTAATTTTCTTTTAAATTTTTCTTTAAAACTTTTTTCTTTTAAAAAGAAAGAAACTAATACTAGTATTAAAATCCCTTGAAAAAGAAAATGTGAACATTCACCTTACTCTTATGTCAGAGAAAGAAATTAGGCCTTATAAATATATTTTTATCACATATCATCAACTGGGGTAGATACTCTGAAGTACAATAGGATTTCCATATATAGGGAAAAGATTCCCTTATGAGTATTAAATAGAAGTTGCTTAAAGTCTACTTCATATTACTTCAGATACAATGTTTCGCACAGAGTCTACTCCTTATGCATGTGCAGTTTTTAATCTGTGGACTTTACTACCATAACAGTATACCCACTCTGTGCATATTTATAAAATGTTACCTAATTATTATAGTTCTATTCCCCACTCTAATACTTTAAGAGTAAAATGGTTACTTTACGACTCAAAAGTTAAACTTTAAAAAAAAAACTAAATAGACAATATTTCTTAGAGAGAAGAACAATAATCCTTGAGCTGATAGGAATTGGGGAGATTTAGTGATACTCAGTCCAGCTTAAAATAAAGTTGCTGTCCTGTCCTTTCCTACGGCTTATGTCTCTGACAGCAAACATATTTAAAGCTATAGAGAGAGAAATCACCAGTTGTTCTGAATCAGTGAAATGTGACAACCAAGAAAATAATGCTGAAGCTTTTTTTTTTTTAATCCCAAATACTGATTCCACCCAAGTCCCCTCTTCTTCTGTGCCATTCTTAACAGCAGATATAAATACAGAACAAACATGAATCAATAGAAAAGACTGGTGAGAGAGAGAACAATTTAGGGAATTTTTTGATGTATTATGGCTCACACACATGCAATCATCCAGCACACGTGGCATTCTCCTCAGCTCTGATCTGCTGGCACCTGCTCCCTCTTTTAGCCGGCCCCACGATTTCTCTGTCTCACTTGCCTCCCATAAACCGAACGTCAGCTCAGGTGCCAGAAAAAGTAGGGTTAATACTTCAAAATCGGTTTCCTACTAAAGTCACAGAAATCTTTTGTCCGTTGCTGACTCCTTGGCCTTGCTAGTAAAAAGTAGACACAAGGAGGAAGACTGGCACAATGAAAAGAGGCTATTTTAAATTTTTGTCATCATGATTAAATATGATTTTCTCCAAAATGCCCTACAGGCTCATTTTGAACCAAATCTTCTCCTGCGGGCATGTTTCTGATTCACTGGCATCACCCTCCTGTGTGCCAGGGATATGCCATCTTTAAAGGAATTAAAGAGAGTTATCACCATGAATTCAGACCATGCTCTATTCAACTTATATATAAATGTATATTTGAAACCACTATGAAGAGTGTGCTTTTCCTGAAACTGGTTTTAGCAATGCATGACGTTTTGGCAGTGTCTTAGAAGCTACACAGAAGCCATCAGCATGATTCCACCACTGGCTCTTAAACTCAGAAGTGGGCAGTTGGATAGCACTTATTTTAGAAAGCCTGGCAGCTGCACTGAGTTCACTCGCAACTGTACACCTCTTACAAGTCTCATGCCAGTGAGTTCAACTATTATTAAAAGCCCTAAATATAGTTAATCCACAACATCATGCCACCTCGTCAGCTTTTGCACTAATCATTCCTCATAGACTACAGAAAGCCTAAATACTCTAAGATATTGCCATTACACTTAAGATAAGAACTGAAATTACATCAATTTTTTTTAATTTTATTTTTTATAAACATATATTTTTATCCCCAGGGGTACAGGTCTGTGAATCGCCAGGTTTACACACTTCATAGCACTCACCATAGCACATACCCTCCCCAATGTCCATTACCCCACCCCCCTCCCCCAACCCCCCTCCCCCCATCAACCCTCAGTTTGTTTTGTGAGATTAAGAGTCACTTATGGTTTGTCTCCCTCCCAATCCCATCTTGTTTCATTTATTCTTCTCCTACCCCCTTAACCCCCCATGTTGCATCTCCACTTCCTCATATCAGGGAGATCATATGATAGTTGTCTTTCTCCAATTGACTTATTTCGCTAAGCATAATACCCTCTAGTTCCATCCACGGCGTCGCAAATGGCAAGATTTCATTTCTTTTGATGGCTGCATAGTATTCCATTGTGTATATATACCACATCTTCTTTATCCATTCGTCTGTTGATGGACATCTAGGTTCTTTCCATAGTTTGGCTATTGTAGACATTGCTGCTATAAACATTCGGGTGCACGTGCCCCTTTGGATCACTACGCTCATATCTTTAGGGTAAATACCCAGCAGAGCAATTGCTGGGTCATAGGGTAGTTCTATTTTCAACATTTTGAGGAACCTCCATGCTGTTTTCCAGAGTGGTTGCACCAGCTTGCATTCCCACCAACAGTGTAGGAGGGTTCCCCTTTCTCCGCATCCTCGCCAGCATCTGTCATTTCCTGACTTGTTCATTTTAGCCATTCTGACTGGTGTGAGGTGGTATCTCATTGTGGTTTTGATTTGTATTTCCCTGATGCCGAGTGATGTGGAGCACTTTTTCATGTGTCTGTTGGCCATCTGGATGTCTTCTTTGCAGAAATGTCTGTTCATGTCCTCTGCCCATTTCTTGATTGGATTATTTGTTCTTTGGGTGTTGAGTTTGCTAAGTTCTTTATAGATTTTGGACACTAGCCCTTTATCTGATATGTCATTTGCAAATATCTTCTCCCATTCTGTCAGTTGTCTTTTGGTTTTGTTAACTGTTTCCTTTGCTGTGCAAAAGCTTTTGATCTTGATAAAATCCCAATAGTTCATTTTTGCCCTTGCTTCCCTTGCCTTTGGCGATGTTCCTAGGAAGATGTTGCTGCGGCTGAGGTCGAAGAGGTTGCTGCCTGTGTTCTCCTCAAGGATTTTGATGGATTCCTTTCTCACATTGAGGTCCTTCATCCATTTTGAGTCTATTTTCGTGTGTGGTGTAAGGAAATGATCCAATTTCATTTTTCTGCATGTGGCTGTCCAATTTTCCCAACACCATTTGTTGAAGAGGCTGTCTTTTTTCCATTGGATATTCTTTCCTGCTTTGTCGAAGATTAGTTGACCATAGAGTTGAGGGTCTATTTCTGGGCTCTCTATTCTGTTCCATTGATCTATGTGTCTGTTTTTGTGCCAGTACCATGCTGTCTTGATGATGACAGCTTTGTAATAGAGCTTGAAGTCCGGAATTGTGATGCCACCAACTTTGGCTTTCTTTTTCAATATTCCTTTGGCTATTCGAGGTCTTTTCTGGTTCCATATAAATTTTAGGATTATTTGTTCCATTTCTTTGAAAAAAATGGATGGTACTTTGATAGGAATTGCATTAAATGTGTAGATTGCTTTAGGTAGCATAGACATTTTCACAATATTTATTCTTCCAATCCAGGAGCATGGAACATTTTTCCATTTCTTTGTGTCTTCCTCAATTTCTTTCATGAGTACTTTATAGTTTTCTGTGTATAGATTCTTAGTCTCTTTGGTTAGATTTATTCCTAGGTATCTTATAGTTTTGGGTGCAATTGTAAATGGGAT
>NW_019154105.1:13612613-13671446 GCF_002288905.1 Enhydra lutris kenyoni | reverse complement strand
GGACTCCTTAATTTCTCTTTCTTCTATCTTGTTGTTGGTGTAGAGAAATGCAACTGATTTCTGTGCATTGATTTTATATCCTGACACTTTACTGAATTCCTGTACAAGTTCTAGCAGTTTTGGAGTGGAGTCTTTTGGGTTTTCCACATATAGTATCATATCATCTGCAAAGAGTGATAGTTTGACTTCTTCTTTGCCAATTTGGATGCCTTTAATTTCCTTTTGTTGTCTGATTGCTGAGGCTAGGACTTCTAGTACTATGTTGAATTGCAGTGATGATAACGGACATCCCTGCCGTGTTCCTGACCATAGCGGAAAAGCTTTCAGTTTTTCTCCATTGAGAATGGTATTTGCGGTGGGTTTTTCATAGATGGATTTGATAATATTGAGGTATGTGCCCTCTATCCCTACACTTTGAAGAGTTTTGATCAGGAAGGGATGTTGTACTCTGTCAAATGCTTTCTCAGCATCTATGGAGAGTATCATATGGTTCTTGTTCTTTCTTTTATTAATGTGTTGTATCACATTGGTTGATTTGCAGATGTTGAACCAACCTTGCAGCCCTGGAATAAATCCCCCTTGGTCGTCGTGAATAATCCTTTTAATGTACTGTTGAATCCTATTGGCTAGTATTTTGGTGAGAATTTTTGCATCTGTGTTCATCAAGGATATTGGTCTGTAGTTCTCTTTTTTGATGGGATCCTTGTCTGGTTTTGGGATCAAAGTGATGCTGGCCTCATAAAATGAGTTTGGAAGTTTTACTTCCATTTCTATTTTTTGGAACAGTTTCAGGAGAATAGGAATTAGTTCTTCTTTAAATGTTTGGTAGAATTCCCCCGGGAAGCCGTCTGGCCCTGGGCTTTTGTTTGTTTGGAGATTTTTGATGACTGTTTCAATCTCCTTACTGGTTATGGGTCTGTTCAGGCTTTCTACTTCTTCCTGGTTCAGTTGTGGTAGTTTATATGTCTCTAGGAATGCATCCATTTCTTCCAGATTGTCAAATTTGTTGGCCTAGAGTTGCTCATAGTATGTTCTTATAATCGTCTGTATTTCTTTGGTGTTCGTTGTGATCTCTCCTCTTTCATTCATGATTTTATTTATTTGGGTCCTTTCTCTTTTCTTTTTGATAAGTCTGGCCAGGGGTTTATCGATCTTATTAATTCTTTCAAAGAACCAGCTCCTAGTTTCGTTGATTTGTTCTATTGTTTTTTTGGTTTCTATTTCATTGATTTCTGATCTGATCTTTATGATTTCTCTTCTCCTGCTGGGTTTAGGCTTTCTTTCTTGTTCTTTCTCCAGCTCTTTTAGGTGTAAGGTTAGGTTGTGTACCTGAGACCTTTCTTGTTTCTTAAGAAAGGCTTGTACCGCTATATATTTTCCTCTCAGGACTGCCTTTGTTGTGTCCCACAGATTTTGAACCATTGTGTTTTCATTATCATTTGTTTCCATGAATTTTTTCAATTCTTCTTTAATTTCCTGGTTGACCCATTCATTCCTTAGAAGGATGCTGTTTAGTCTCCATGAATTTGGGTTCTTTCCAAATTTCCTCTTGTGATTGAGTTCTAGCTTCAGAGCATTGTGGTCTGAAAATATGCAGGGAATGATCCCAATCTTTTGATACCGGTTGAGACCTGATTTAGGACCCAGGATGTGATCTATTCTGGAGAATGTTCCATGTGCACTAGAGAAGAATGTGTATTCTGTTGCTTTGGGATGAAATGTTCTGAATATATCTGTGATGTCCATCTGGTCCAGTGTGTCATTTAAGGCCTTGATTTCCTTGTTGATCTTTTGCTTGGATGATCTGTCCATTTCAGTGAGGGGAGTATTAAAGTCCCCTACTATTATTGTATTATTGTCGATGTGTTTCTTTGATTTTGTTATTAATTGGTTTATATAGTTGGCTGCTCCCACGTTAGGGGCATAGATATTTAAAATTGTTAGATCTTCTTGTTGGACAGATCCTTTGAGGATGATATAGTGTCCTTCCTCATCTCTTATTATAGTCTTTGGCTTAAAATCTAATTGATCTGATATAAGGATTGCCACTCCTGCTTTCTTCAGATGTCCATTAGCATGGTAAATTCTTTTCCACCCCCTCACTTTAAATCTGGAGGTATCTTCGGGTTTAAGATGAGTTTCTTGTAGGCAACATATAGATGGGTTTTGTTTTTTTATCCATTCTGATACCCTGTGTCTTTTGATTGGGGCATTTAGCCCATTCACATTCAGGGTAACTATTGAGAGATATGAATTTAGTGCCATTGTATTGCCTGTAAGGTGACTGTTATTGTATATTGTTTCTGTTCCTTTCTGATCTACTAGTTTTAGGGTCTCTCTTTGCTTAGAGGACCCCTTTCAATATTTGCTGTAGAGCTGGTTTGGTGTCTGCAAATTCTTTCAGTTTTTGTTTGTCCTGGAAGCTTTTAATCTCTCCTTCTATTTTCAATGATAGCCTAGCTGGATGTAGTATTCTTGGCTGCATGTTTTTCTCGTTTAATGCTCTGAATATATCACGCCAGCTCTTTCTGGCCTGCCAGGTCTCTGTAGATAAGTCTGCTGCCAATCTAATATTTTTACCATTGTATGTTACAGACTTCTTTTCCCGGGCTGCCTTCAGGATCTTCTCTTTGTCACTAAGACTTGTAAATTTTACTATTAGGTGACGGGGTGTGGACTTATTCTTATTGACTTTGAGGGGGGTTCTCTGAACCTCCTGGATTTTGATGCTTGTTCCCTTTGCCATATTGGGGAAATTCTCTCCAATAATTCTCTCCAATATACCTTCTGCTCCCCTCTCTCTCTCTTCTTCTTCTGGAATCCCAATTATTCTAATGTTGTTTCGTCTTATGGTGTCACTTATCTCTCGAATTCTCCCCTCGTGGTCCAGTAGCTGTTTGCCCCTCTTTTGCTCAGCTTCTTTATTCTCTGTCATTTGATCTTCTATATCGCTAATTCTTTCTTCTGCCTCATTTATCCTAGCAGTGAGAGCCTCCATTTTTGATTGCACCTCATTAATAGCTTTTTTTATTTCAACTTGGTTAGATTTTAGTTCTTTTATTTCTCCAGAAAGGGCTTTTATATCTTCCAAGAGGGTTTCTCTAATATCTTCCATGCCTTTTTCGAGCCCAGCCAGAACCTTGAGAATCATCATTCTGAACTCTAGATCTGACATATTACCAATGTCTGTATTGATTAGGTCCCTAGCCTTTGGTACTGCCTCTTGTTCTTTTTTTTGTGGTGAATTTTTCCGCCTTGTCATTTTGTCCAGATAAGAGTATATGAAGGAGCAAGTAAAATACTAAAAGGGTGGCAACAACCCCAGGAAAATATGCTTTAGCCAAATCAGAAGAGATCCCAAATCGTGAGGGGGGGAGAAAGGTTCAAAAAGAGGTTCAGAAAGATAAAACAAAAAACAAAAACAATTAAAAAAAAGAAAACGAATAAAGAAAAAATATAAAAAAGAAAATATATATATATATATATATATATATATATTAGATAAACTAGTTAAAAAAACGTTAAAAAAGAAAAGGGTAAAAGTTAAAAAAAAATTGGCAGAAGAAGAGAAAAAAAATTGAAAAAGAAAAAAAATTAAATTAACTGCAAGGCTAAAGAATCATGGGGAGAAAGCCATGAGTTCCGTGCTTTGCTTTCTCCTCATCTGGAATTCTGCTGCTCTCCTTGGTATTGAAACTGCACTCCTTGGTAGGTGAACTTGGTCCTGGCTGGGTTTCTTGTTGATCTTCTGGGGGAGGGGCTTGTTGCAGTGATTCTAAAGCGTCTTTGCCCTGGGCGGAGTTGCACCGCCCTTACCAGGGGCCGGGCTGAGTAATCCGCTCCGGTTTGCTTTCGGGAGCTTTTGTTCCCTGAGCACTTTCCGTAGAGTCCGGAGGGCGGGGATCAAGATGGTGGCCTCCCGGTCTCCGGCCCGGAGGAGCCGAGAGCCCGGGGCCCCACTCCTCAGTGTGCCCTCAGAGAACAGCGCCCAATGACTCCCGTCACCCTGCCTCCAGCCGCGCTCCGAGCTGACCGAGCCTGCGACCGGTTCAAGGTAACCCCGAGCTGAGAGTCACTCCTCGGCTCTGTCTCTGTAGCCGGCTTCCCCGTTCTAATACCTGTAAGCTCTGCGACACTCAGACGCCCCCGATCCTTCTGTGACCCTGCGGGACCTGAGGCCACGCTGACCCTGCGTGGGCTTCACCCCGGTTAAGCCTCTGGAGCGATGTCCCTCAGCGGAACAGACTTTTAAAAGTCCCGATTTTGTGCTCTGCTGCTCCGCCGCTTGCCGGGAGCCGGCCCCTCCCCCCGCGGTCTATCTTCCCGTCGCTTTGGATTCACTTCTCCGCCAGTCCTACCTTTCAGAAAGTGGTTGATTTTCTGTTTCTAGAGTTGCTGTTCTTCTTCTCTTCGATCTCCCGTTGGATTTGTAGGTGTTTGCAATCTTTAGATAAGCTATCTAGCTGATCTCCCGCTACCTGAAGTCGTCTCAGCCTGCTACTTCTCCACCATCTTGACTCCTCCCTCGTCAATTATTTTTATGTTCATATCTTAATAATACACAAGGTTACAGACATTTTTCCCTATTAGCAGATGATATAAATCCAAAATTCCAAGAATGATTTATTTTATTCCCTTTGATTTGTTTTGTTATATATGTGTCTGTGGTGGATGAAAGAAGTTAAGATTGGATTTCTGGACTTGGGCCTCTCACTTCCTTACCGTGTAACCCCACATAAGTCACCTTGTGTTATTTCTTCTTCTGTAAGATGGAAATAACAATACACACCCTGCCTATCACACAGCATATAAAATCATGCTAGATAAATGTAAGGGTTTTGCACTGCGTTAGAATGTGAATAAACTTATGTTTATAAAATATCCATTTTTACTGAAAACATATATATTAGTAAAAGGAGTGTTTTGTCAAGAAAGCTGGCTGGCAACCAAAGACTCAGGCTGCAAATTGCCAGTTCCAAGTGGTTTGGCAGAAAATCCAGACAGAAATCACATACCTCCCTATGATGATTAATTTTATGTGTCAGTCTGTCTGGGCCCTGGTGCCTAGATACTTGGTCAAACATTTTTTCTGGATGTTTCTGGGGAGGTGTTTTTTGGATGAGGTTAATATTTGTGTCAGTGGACTTGGAGTAAATCAGATTGCCCTGCACAGTGTGAGTGGGCGACATCCAATCAAATGAAGTACCAAATAGAACAAAGACTGATCTCAGAACCCAAAGGAACTCTGCCCACAGAGGTCCTGCAGACTTCAACTGCGATGTTCTCCCTAGGCGTCCTGCCTGTTAGACCCTACCCTGCAGTTTCTGGACCTGCCAGCCTCTATTATCATGTGAGACAATTCCTTAAAATGAAGTCCTCCCTCTCTCTCTCAATCTCTCTCTACACACAGACACCCTCAGTTCTGTTTTGCTTCTCTGGAGAATCCTGACTAGCAGACCCTCTAAAATCTATGTGTAATGATTGACTATTCTTGGACAAAGGAATATAAGAAAAGTGAAGTGTGTCACTTCTACAGTGAGGTATTTAATGACCTGGTGTGCTTTCTCCACTTTCTTTTCCCCTCCTGCGGCATACTTGGAAGCCACATGTGGGGATGGCTACATGTGGTACATGAGATGGATGAGGCCTGAAGATTGGCCCAGGAAGGAAGGTCTGTGTTGGATTTTGTGTGCATTAGAAAAGCATTGTGTTAGGCAACTGAGATTTAGGGATTATCTGCTACAGCAGCTGGAATTAGTTACCCTGACTAATTCAGGTATATTTTATTGTGTATAAACCTAACAAAGAAAAAAAAAATTCTGGTTTTTTTTTTTTTTTTTTTTTGGAGTGCAAAATGGAAAAGCAGCTCCTGACACCTGGAAACTATCCTGAACACTTTCTCACAGAACACCAACATCGGAGAAAGCACTGACTATGTTATCAAGACAGAAACAAGACTGGAGTGAATACGTCACAGGACTCAAAGGCACAGCATAGAGAATATAGTTAGTGGCACTAGAATAGTGTTGTTCAGCGACAGATGGTGGTTACACTTGTGGTGAGCATAGCATAACCTACAGAGACGCTGAATCAGTACATTGTAGACCTAAAACTAAAGTAACATTGTGTCAACTATACTCAAATGAAAAAAAAAAAAAAAAAAAAGACGAAAATAAGACCACTATAGAGTAAGACCACTTGAGTAATATGAATGAAAGTTTTGCTTCCCTCTAGTCTCCCCTCCCTTTAAGTAAGATACACTAAATACCCAACCAGAATCAGCCCTGCTTCCTGACAGCATCCAATCCAGAACAAGGCCTCAGGACAAAAATTTAAGATTCCTGACATTTTCCCCCCAAATCACCTAAGCATCATTGAAATCCTATTCTAAAAATCCTGTCGACCACTCTTACTGAGATGCCCTGCGATTTCCCATGACCAGCTGTGTGGTCTCCCTCAATGGTTCATTACAATAAGTATGAGTCCAAATTGTCTAACCACAGGTGTGTTCTTCATGGCCTTTAGCTGGAGAGCACCAATGTGGGCAATAATTGTACCCTCAAGAAATACAGAAATTGAACAAAATTATTTCTAAGACTATTTATTTGATTCTAACTGCCTGTGCTCATGCTGATTTTCAGAGTGGGTAGATGAAAACAACTTGAGACTATAATCAGCAACAATGTTACATTTGGGTTAAATTGGTTTTTTTTTTTTTTTAAACTTTTGTTTTTTTTTCTGAATTTTTAGCTTGGATCATGTCCAGATACTTATTAAATGCTTGTTACTTTATATTTGATCTTCATTTATTGAAAAGTCTTCAATGGAATACATAGAGAATTAATATTTATATTTTGACAAACCAATTTTTAACTTTATTTTTCTTTAATAAGACTTAGAGATTATTACTCTCCAAAAACTCTAAATTGTCAAAATTGGAATTAAAACTATGGGATAAAGTTAAAAAGACTTGAAAGATAATGAATTTGGGATCCAGGTTAAGTTTGTGTTAACATTTATTTCAAAACCATCATTCCTGAGTTTTTTGAGATTTTGTAGGCAAATTTATTTTCCACATCAGGAAACTTTATGTGTGTGTGTGTGTGTGTGTGTGTGTGTGTGTGTGCGCGTGTGTGCGTGTGTGTGTGTGTGTGTGTAACAAAGTGTTTCACTCCTCTTCTAAAAAAAACTGAAACTCTTAAAATCTATATTCTCAAACTCTGCTGTGAATAGAAACTACCAGACAAACTTTTTAATAACTGGCTTCAGAACAACTGAAAAGCCTTTTGGCTAAGGCAAAATTAGATCTGTATCTCACACCATGCACTAAGATGAACCTCAAAAAGATCATACATTTAAAGTAAAAAAATAGTAATTAAAATTTTATGGGGCACCTCAGTTGGTAGAGTGTGCAACTCTTGATCTCGGGATCATGAGTTTGAGCCTCATGTTCGGTTTACAAATTAGTTAAAAATAATATCTCTTTTAAAAATAATTAAAATTTTGTATGAATTAGAAGAAGATATAAATGAATACCTTTTCAACCTGAGATCAGGGAAATCTTCCTATCTCAATACCCAATAACAATTTAAGAAAGAAGAATGAATAATTAACTAATAATTTAAAAGTATCCTGCAGGGGTGGCTCAGTCGGTTAAG
Organism: Enhydra lutris kenyoni; assembly: GCF_002288905.1. Lineage (NCBI taxonomy): Eukaryota > Metazoa > Chordata > Mammalia > Carnivora > Mustelidae > Enhydra > Enhydra lutris. The sequence continues at coordinate 13,663,788 of NW_019154105.1, read as the reverse complement.
TGTCTGCTTTTGTTTCAGATCATATTCCCATGGTCCTGGGATCAAGCTCCACATTAGGCTCCCTGCTCAGAGGGGAGTCTGCTTCTCCCTCTGCCCTTCATCCCAGCTTATGGGTCTCTCTCTCTCTCTTAAATAAATAAATAAATCTTTAAAAAAATAAAAATAAGGGGCACTTGGGTGGCTCAGTCATTAGGCCTCTGCCTTCGGCTTGGGTCATGATTCTGGGGTCTTGGGATCGAGCCTTGCATTGGGCTCCCTGCTCTGCAGGAAGCCTGCTTCTCCCTCTCCCACTCCCCCTGTTTGTATTCCCTCTCTCACTGTTTCTCTCTCTCTCTCTCTCTCTCTCTCTCTCTCTCTGTGTCAAATAAACAAACAAAATCTTTTAAATAAATAGATAAGTAATTAAATCAATAAAAATAAAAAATAAAATTGTCTGTAGACCAGAGTACAGTGCTTCTTAAAATGTACATAAAAACTTGGAGAAATTATTTATAACTGATGAGGGGGTGGGACAGAAGTCCAGCATAAATGATGTAATAAGAGCTCCCCAAGACCTCAGATAAAAAGAGCAACAATCCAGTAGAAGAATGAAGAAAGAGTATGGATAGGTAGTTCACAGAACAAGAACACAGAAATGACCCTAAAGGAAAAAAAATGGCCAACCTCACTTAATAAGAGAAATTCTAAACAGCTCTATAGTGAGGAAACATTGCTCACCTATCAGACTGGCAAAATCTAAAAGTTTGACAATAAATCTGTTAGGGAAAATGTTAGGAATCGGAATGTTTATCAATTTCAAATGGAAATGCAAACTGCAACAGCCACTAAGATAACAGCTTGGCAATAATATAGAAAAAATATAGAATTAATAAGTGATTATAGCAAGGTTTCAGGATAGAAAGTTAAAAAGTCAATCAATCAACTATGAACAAGTTGAATTTGATATTACAAACACATTACCACTTACATTACATTAGTACCTCTAAAAACCGAAATACTTGGGTATAAATCCAACAAAATGCATGCAAGATCTCTATTAGAAAAACTGCAAAGCTCTGATGAGTGAAATCAAAGAAAAACTACATAAATGGAAACTATATTCCATGTTCACGAATAGAAAGACTCAAATATTGTCAAAATGTCAGTTCTTCCCAACTTGATCTACAGATTTAGTACAATCCTAATCAATATCCCAGTTATTTTGTGGATATCAACAAACTGATTCTAAAGTTTAAGTGCAGAGACAAAAGATTCAAAACAGCCAACACAATATTAAAGGCAAAGAACAAGGTCTAAGGATTGACACTATGCGACTTCATGATACTATAAAACTATGTGGTACTAGTGAATGTGTGAGTTAGTGAAGATCAATGGAACAGAATAGAGAGCTGAGAAACAGACCCACATAAATATAGTCAAGTGGTCTTTGACAAAAGAGCAAAGGCAATACAATGAAGAAAAGAATGTCTTTTAAATAAACGGTACTGAAATAAATGAACATTTGAACCAAAAAAAAAAATTAAATAAAAAAAACAAATAAACGAAGCTACATGCAGACTTTGCACCCTTACAGTAAGAAATTAACCCAAAAAGGATCACGGAGGTAAATGTAAACTGCAAACCTATAAAATTCCTAAAAGACCACATAGGAGAAAATCTAGATGACCTTGGGTTTGGAAATCACTTTTTTTTTCTCTTTTTATTTTATTTTTTTTTTTAGGATTTTATTTATTTATTTGACAGAGAGAGAGAGAGAGAACACAAGTAGGCAAGAGGCAGGCAGAGAGAGAGGGGGAAACAGGCTCCCTGCTGAGCAGAGAGCCTGATGTGGGCCTCAATGTGGGGCTTGATCCCAGGACTCCAGGATCATGACCTGAGCAGAAGGCAGAGGCTTAACCCACTGAGCCACTCAGGCGCCCCTCTCTTTCTATTTTTATTTGCATTTATTCTATGCAGAATATACACCTGGGCCATAAGTTTTTGTTTCTTCAGTTTCTTCTGAGATGTCTTTTTCTTCTGGGCAAACTCCTCTTCTGGTTTCGGAACAATCTGCTCTTTTTCAGGAAGGATCCCCTCAGTGTGGCAGGGAGAGCTCAAGTATGGGTTAATCCAACCATAAGCCCTAAATTCTATTCCACATCATGGGGGTTTTGTTCCCCTGGATGTGCTCAATGACTAGAAAATCAACAACCAAACCCTCACGTTCAGCATTACTCTCTTCATTTTTAAGCATGTGCAGTAAAAATTCAGCACTCTTCTTGGGCCACTGACCCCGTGTCCAGCCCACTGTTTGGCTGGGCACACCTACCAACTCCACCATTATAGTGACAGAATGGCACATACTGCTCCTGCAAAGTGACATCTTTCAGATACTGGGTGGCTTTTCAGATATACATACCCTTGATGGCCTGGGCAGTTTCAAGTGTTTTCTTAAAGTAAACACAAACATTTGAACCTCTTGAGTTGCATGATTTTGTAGAGTTTTCTGGGTCAAGCAAACAGCGAAACATTTTCAGTGGTGACCTCAGGCCACTTAGGGGTGGAAATTACTTTTTAAATACAACAGCAAAGGCATGATCCATGAAAGAAATAAATGATAAGCAGGACTTCACTAAAATTAAAGCTTTCTGCCTGCAAAATATACTATCAAGAGAATGAAAAGACAAGCTACAAATGGAGAAAAATATTTGCAAAAAGTACATAATAAAGACTGTTACCCAAAATATACAAAGAACATTTAAAACTCAACATGAAACAAACAACCCAATTAAAGAGTGGCCCAAAAACTTTAACTGGAGCCTCACCAAGTGAGATACACAGATGGCAAATGAGCACATGAAAACGAGCTTCATATCATGTATCATCAGGGAAATGGAAACCAAAACAATTAGATACCACTACACACTCATTAGAAGGATCAAAATCCAAAACTGACAACACCAAATGTTGACAAGGATGAGGAGCAACAGAAACTCTCATTCTTTGCTGGTGGGAATGCAAAGTGGTACTACCACTTTGGAAGACACTTGGGCAGCTTCTTACAAAAGTTAATACTCTTACCATACTATTCAGCAATCTCACTCTTTAGTATTTACTCAAAGGAGTTGAAAAAAATGTATGTTTACACAAAAAATCCACATAAAAAAAAGTTTGTAACAGCTTTATTAATAATTGCCAAAACTCTGAAGCAATCCAGACATTCTTCAGTAGGTAAATAGATAAACTGGGATACATCCAGACAGTGAATTACTGTTCAGCACTAAGAAAAATGATCTGTTTAAGCCAAGAAAAAACATGGAAGAAATTTAAATGTATATTACTGGGTAAAAGAAGCCAATCTAAAAAGGTTACATACTATATGATTCCAATCATATATGACATATCTCATATGACATTCTGGAAAAAGACAAAACTATGGAGACAATGAAAAGACCAGTGCTTGCCAGGGATTTGGAGGGCATGGGATGAACAGACAGAGCACAGAAGATTATTAGGACAGGGAAAACACTCTGTATACTTTAATGATGGATACAGGTCATTATACATTTGGCCAAACGCACAGAATGCACAATGCCATTTAGACTGTACCCTAATACAAACTAGGGACTTTGCATCACACAATGATGTGTCAGTGTAGGTTCATCACTGGCAACAAATGACCACTCTGGTGGGGGATTCTGATAATAGGGGAGGTTGTAGATGTGTGGGGGCAGGGAGTACACGGAAAATCTCTGTACCTTCTTTTTTCTTGGCAAGATATTTAGCTAGTTAGTTAGCTATTTTAGAGAAAGAGGGTGTGTGGGAGTGGGGGGTGTGGGCAGAGGGAGAGAGAATCTCAGTTTCAAGCAGACTCCCTACATGGGACTCAATCTCACGACCCTCAGTCTCAAAACCCTGAGATCATGACCTGAGCTGAATTCAAGAATCCTATGCTTACCCAACTGAGCCAGGCATGTGCCCTTGGACCTTCTGCTCAATACTGTTGTGAACATAAAACTATTCTAAATATTAAAGTCTGTCAAAATAGTTACCAAAAAACATGGTTTTGCCCTTTGATGTTTCCACCTCTAAGAATTTATCCCAAATATACACTGGAAAAGTATGAAGTTACTTATAAACATTACTTATTGTGAAGTTATTTGTAAAATCAATTACTAGAAACACCGAAAATATCATCAACAATTTTGCTAAAGTAGCAGGATACAAAATCAACACAGAGAAATCAATTATTCTTTTACACTAATGATAAAGAATCTGAAAATAAATAAAACCATCCCATTCACAATAACATCAAAAAATAAATAAACTACTTAGGAATAAACTGAACACAAGGAAGTAAAGATCTCTACAATAAAAACTACGGAATTTAGCCGGAAAGATGGAAAGTTACCCTGTGTGCTGGGATCAGAATAATTAATATTGTTAAGATAGCCGTACTTCCCAAAGCCTTCTACGCATTCAACACAATCCCAATTCAAAATACCAATAACATTCTTCATAGCATTAGAAGAAAGAACACCAAAATTTGTGTGGAACCACAAAGGGCCCAGAAGAGGCAAAATAATCTTGAAAAAAAAAGAACAAAGCCAGAGGTACCATGCTAATAAAAACAGCACTGGCACAAAAACAGACATGCCAACCAGTGGAAAAGAGTAGAAAGCCCTGAGTCAAATTCCAGTAAATTCAATCAACTAATATTTGCCAAGGAAGCCAAAACAGCCAATAAGGAAGACTGGCTCTCCAATAATTAGTGCTGGGCAAATTAGAGAAACACGCGCAGACCAATGAAATTGGATCCCTATCTCGCATCACTCACAAAAATTAACTCAAAATGGAGTTCCATCTGTAGCAGAGAGCAACCCCAAACAGCCTGGGCAGCCCGCCACCTGCACACGCTGGGTTACCAGCAACCCCCACCCACCGGAGGAGCCCAGCCGCTGCAGGCACCCAGGCACCATCACCACTGCCCTAAGCACAAAGGCTGAGACCCAGCAGCCACCCACCACCCCTGCCCTCAGCGTGGCCTACACCGAGCCCCACACCATGGGCAGCGGCCCTGCAGCCTCGCATGGGGGACACCTGCCAGCAGGGACAAAAAGATCATCACAAGGGAAGGCTTTGGGAGCAGTAAATGGTTCACCCTAAGAAGGGTAAATGGTTTCATCAACAGGAACCTCACAGAAGGAGATGTATTTGTACACCAGACTGCCATAAAGATCCACCCCAGGAAGTACCTTCACAGGAGATGGAGAGACTGAAGTTTGCTCTTGTTGAAGGAGAAAAGGGTGCAGAGGCAGCAAATGGGACAAGCCCCGTGGAGTTCCAGGGCAAGGCAGTGAGCAGACAGTGGACTCTAACCATTACAGGCACTATCCACGAGGCAGGGGTCCTCCACGGAATTACCCAGAGAATTACCAGAATTCTGAGAATGGGAAAAGCAGAAGGGATTGGAGAGTGCCCCCCCCCCAAGGCCGGGCCCAACAGCTCAGGCCTTACCACAGGCGGGGGTTCCCACCTTAGGACTTGCAGACACCCTGTGGGTGGACCACAGTCTTCCACCCCTCCCATGCAGGGAGAAGTGACGGAAGCTGCTGACGACCAGCGCGCAGGAGAACAAGATAGACCAGTGAGACAATATGTTCGGGCGTTATAGACCGCGATTCCACAGGGTGCCTCCTCACCAAGGACAGCCTGGAGAGATGGCACTGAAGATAAGGAAAATCAAGAAGATGAGACCCAAAGTCAATAGCCACTTCACCATGGTTACCGCTGCAACTTCAGTTACCGAGGCAGATACCTAGAAAACCCTAAACCAAAAGATGGCAAAGAGAAGCAGTGGATCCACCAGCTGAGAATTCCTCCACTCCCAAGGCAGAGCAGGGAGGGGCTGAGTAAATGCTGGCTTACATCTCTCCCACCTGACTGGTTTAGTCATCCAACAAGAAACGAATACAGAGTTCCAGCAATAAGAAATGAACAAAAGATTGGAGCTGAAGACCTTAAGTGCTTGCTTTTTTTCCATTGACTAGAAGCATAGAACTGTCTGCATTATCTATGCAGCATGGAGTTTTTATTATTTTTACCTAAAGACATCTCTTTTTGGTAATGACAAACGTGTTTTTTAAAAATCCTCATTTTTCTCAATACATCTGTAAAGATTTTTAAATTGTTTCATATCTGGTCAAGTTGAGATTTTTAAGAACCTCATTTTTAATTTGTAATAAAAGAATGCAGCTTGATATTAAAAAAAAAAAAGTCAATAATGGTAAGCACCTGTTAGTAAAGGTCTTAAATAATTATCAAAAAAGGTAACTCAATGCTGTGAAGTGTGTAAACCTGGCGATTCACAGACCTGTACCCCTGGGGATAAAAAGATATTATATGTTTATGAAAAATAAAATTTAAAAAAAAAAAAAAAAAAAAAGGTAACTCAAAATAGATCAAAGACTTAAACATAGACCTGATACCATAAAACTCTCAGGAGGAAACGTAGGGAAAAACTCTTTGATACTGGTCTTGACAATGATTTTTTAGACATGAAACCAGAAGGACAAACAACAGAAGCTAATAAATGGGACTACATCAAACTCAAAACTTTTGCACAATTAACAAAATTAAAAGACAACCTATAGAATGGGAGTAAGTTTTTGCAAATCATATATTGGATAAAGGGTTATTATCCAAACTATATAAGGAACTTGGTCAACTTAATAACAAAAAATATTCTGATTAAAAAATGGGCAGAATAACTAAATACAGATTTTTCCAAAAAGGACATCCAAATGGCCAGACACATGAAAAGATGCTCACAACTAATCATCAGGGAAATACAAATCAGAACCATAAAGATATGTGGTTAGAATGTTAGCCTCCCACCTCTTAGGATGACTACTATCAACAAGATAAAACAGGTGCTGGTGAGGATGTAGTGAAAAGGGGCCCCTAATACACAGTTGGCAGGAATGTAAATTGTAAATTGGTGAGACAGGAATCCATCAGAATCCTGGAGGAGAACATAGGCAGTAACCTCTTCGATATCTGCCACAGCAACTTCTTTCAAGATATGTCTCCAAAGGCAAAGGAAACAAAAGTGAAAATGAACTTTTGGAACTTCATCAAGATCAAAAGCTTCTGCACAGCAAAGGAAACAGTCAAGAAAACAAAGAGGCAACCCATGGAATGGGAGAAGATATTTGCAAATGACAGTACAGACAAAAGGTTGATATCCAGGATCTATAAAGAACTCCTCAAACTCAACACACACAAAACAGACAATCATATAAAAAAAATGGGCAGAAGATATGAACAGACACTTCTCCAATGAAGACATACAAATGGCTTCAGACTCATGAAAAAATGTTCATCATCACTAGCCATCAGGGAGATTCAAATTAAAACCACATTGAGATACCACCTTACACCAGTTAGAATGGCCAAAATTAGCAAGACAGGAAGCAACATGTGTTGGAGGGGATGTGGAGAAAGGGGAACCCTCTTACACTGTTGGTGGGAATGCAAGTTGGTGCAGCCACTTTGGAGAACAGTGTGGAGATTCCTCAAGAAATTAAAAATAGAGCTTCCCTATGACCCTGCAATTGCACTACTGGGTATTTACCCCAAAGATACAGATGTAGTGAAAAGAAGGGCCATCTGTACCCCAATGTTTATAGCAGCAATGGCCACGGTCGCCACACTGTGGAAAGAACCAAGATGCCCTTCAACGGACGAATGGATAAGGAAGATGTGGTCCATATACACTATGGAGTGTTAGGCCTCCATCGGAAAGGATGAATACCCAACTTTTGTAGCAACATGGATGGGACTGGAAGAGATAATGCTGAGTGAAATAAGTCAAGCAGAGAGAGTCAATTATCACATGGTTTCACTTATTTGTGGAACATAACAAATAGCATGGAAGACAAGGGGAGATGGAGAGGAGAAGGGAGTTGAGGGAAATTGGAAGGGGAGGTGAACCATGAGAGACTATGGACTCTGAAAAACAATCTGAGGGTTTTGAAGGGGTGGGGGGTGGGAGGTTGGGGGAACCAGGTGGTGGGTATTAGAGAGGGCACGGATTGCATGGAGCACTGGGTGTGGTGCAAAAACAATGAATACTGTTACGCTGAAAAGAAATAAAAAATTAAAAAATAATAATTTAAAATTTTTTTTAAAAAATTGTTTGATCTAAAAAAAAAATTGAGGTTCCTCAAAAAATTTAAAATAGACCTCACATACAGTTGAGCAATTTCTCTCGTGTGTGTGTGTGTGTGTGTGTACCACCTCTGGGTATATATATGCATGTTTCATATACATATATATTTCTATTTATATAAACTCAAAACTGATCTTTAGTGTTTGGAGTGATGGTCGATAGGAGGACTGAAGATACATAAGAAATAAATGCAATGTTTGGTCTCTAGATCTTAATTTTAACAAAACAGCAAAAAAGACATTTTTTAGACAAAGAAAAATTTATATATGAGCTATTAAATGAATTATTAATTTTGTTAGATGTAATGTCATGGGTTATGTAAGAAGTTGACTTTTTTTTTTAAGATTTTATTTATTTATTTGACAGACAGAGATCACAAGTAGGCAGAAAGGCAGGCAGAGAGAGAGAGGGAGAAGCAGATGCTCCCTGCTGAGCAGAGAGCCCGATGTGGGGCTCCATCCCAGGACCCTGGGATCATGACCTGAGACGAAGTTAGAGGCTTTAACCCACTGAGCTACCCAGGCACCCCGAAGTTGACCTTTTTTAGGTATTCATATTGTTGCATGTTATGATAAAACGATGTAATACTGAGTATTTATTTTAAAATGCTTTTGCTTTTGAAAATATGTGTTTTAATTTTTTCAGCAAAATAAAAGGAGATATAGATAAAGCTGTGTTGGCAAAATATTGGTCATTCTAACTCTTAATGGCATATATGAAAGTTTATTATAATATTCTACTTTAGTGTATGTTTGAAATGTTTCCTAATTTAAAAAATTCTAAAGAATTAATTATACATAATATGGGATACTCACAAATAAACTTAATCGAAAGAATAAGAGAGAAGGGGGAAGAGGAAGAGAGGGAGGGAGGGAGGAAGGGAGGGGAAGGAAAGGGACGGAGGGAGAGGAAAGGAATCTCCTACGGGGAGTTTGAGATTCCGGTGCAATAGGTCAGAAGTCAGGCAGAGGTGTTTGCATTTTTAGTGAACACTTTCAGGTGCTTCTGATGCAGGAGGTCCCTGGACATCATATTTTTGAGAAACACTAGCCAAGTCTTAAGTTTAGTGTGGACTGACTGAATTATCCATGGTATGATAGAAAGAGAGCAGGCTTTAGAAATAAGAGGCTTCAGTTCAAATCTATGCTCAGTCACTTACTGGATTTAAACATTGGTCAAGGTGCTTCATCTTTACCCCTAAAATAGAGATAACAATACATATGCCAGATTACTATGAGATAAATGAGATAAATATATAGAGCTTCTAGAACCTAATAGTCATCCAAAAATGAAAGTTAATTAAATCCTTTAGAATCTCTCCATTAATGGGTAGAAGCGCACACTAATACATTCCCCAGGACCCAGGTGCAAAACTAAATCAATTTGTAAACTGAGGGATAACAGTTGCCCATAACAGGGAAATTCTTTATTCAGAGAGATACAGAAACAAAATAAATTAGGGAAACAAAATACTTCTCTATTATCATCAAATTCCAAATTAAAACTTTTGATATTGCTGTTGTTTTATTTTGGTTACATTCTTTTAAGCTTAGAATTCCATATGATCAAATAAATTACAACTCAAGACACTTTCCTTTGTAAACCTATTATGTATAATACAGCTAATGTTCAGTAGGTTTGCATAAAACTAAGTCACGCCTGATGCAATGAGGTGTGTGTATGTGTGTGTGTGTGTGTGATCTAGTCAGTGTACTTGAAGTGACCACCAGTTTAATTTATCAGTTCAAATACTGGTCTGATATGTCTTCCTAGACAAACACTGTACTCAGAATGGAATCTTGAGAGACATAATAAGGCCAGAATGGTCTCAATTCTGCAGAGTATGGAGACAAGGATGATCCAAAGGCAATGGCCAGGGGATAAAGCAAAGCCAATGTAGTCCATGAAAGTGGGTCATCCATCTCTAGAAGTCGGGCAAAGTAGAATTCTTGTACAAGGCCCAGAACATAAAACAGAACAAATGGCTTAAACTGAAAGAGTCCCAGAGTCTGGAGTTGAACACGTGCATAAAACCTGTGATTCTGGTTATGATTAGGGAAGAATCGTTCAAAGGTGTGCCCAAACTGGCTTAAAAAGACCAAGAAACAGAAAAATGCATTTTTAGTTCAACAGAATATTCAGTATTCAAATTAACTAGTTCTTTATCCAAGATCAGAATCAAGTCTATATCTGAATATTCAGTTTGTTGTTGTTATTGTTGTTGTTTAATGAATTCCTGCTACTTCTATTGTACAGTTTTAGTGACTGAGGCTACCCAAACGAGTCCAAGGATAACCTCCACCTGAGAGAAACGGCAATTTCATCCAGGAGATGACCAATCAATAAAATCAATAGTTAGGGTATGCATATGAGGCGAGTATGAGATTATCACTCCACTAAAGTCAGGTGTAAGGAACGTCATAGTTCTTCACTTTTTCTAAATCACGTAAATCTATTCTAAGTCCACATCTGCCTATATGACAAGAAACGATAATATTAATCATGTAAGGAGAAACCACCCCTTCAGATAGTCACAAAAAATTGAGAGTCTTATGCAAGCAGAAATATTCAAGAGAGGGTACTCGGGTCTTCAGGCCATGCTGGGCACCGTTGGTAGGTATACTGAACAGTCCTGAAGAGGCCTTAACGCATGTGGCTCCACTGGTTCTGGGCAAAATGTGGCCAAGGAGACTATCCCTAGGTGTGCAACATTAACATTCTCTCCCGAGGTCCAGCCTGTGCCCCAGGGAGCCCCAGAGGAGGAAAAAACTGTCCTCACGATTAATGGAGGATGGAAGATTCCATGTAACTAGCTAACTTTACCCATCTCTGTCTCTGATATTTGAACGTGGTTTTCCTCTGACACAGTCCTGCTGCAGAGCTTCTGTGCTTTCTGAAAACCTAGGTGAGGGGGCGCCTGGGTGGCTTAGTCGTTAGGCGTCTGCCTTCAGCTCAGGTCATGATCCCAGGGTCCTGGGATCAGGCTCCCCGCTCAGTGGGAGGCATGCTTCTCCCTCTCCCACTCCCCCTGCTTATGTTCCCTCTCTTGCTGTGTCTCTCTCTCTGTCAAATAAATAAATAAAATCTTAAAAAAAAAGAAAAAAAATCCTATCTTCTGGGGACCTGACACACTTTCCTTCCAAAGCTGAAACACCGTTACTATTAAAATTTTTTCTTTCACACCTAAAATACCAATGCTAGTAGGAGAACCCTAAGAAAAAAGAACTTAAAAGACTACATCCTTGGGATAGAGAAGAGAAAATATCTACAGGAACAAGCAAGAAGCCCAAATCAATACTCTGATAGATTTAATTTATCTAAGTGACATAGCACTAAGTGCTTTTGAGAAAGCAGCACTGTGTAAGTGGCAGGAACACTCAGTATGGAATTATCATATACATATTTGAACCCCAGCTCTATTACATGCCAATTTTGTGACCTGAAGCAAGTCACTCATTCATTCCTGCCCTCGGGCTTCGCTACTATAAAGCAGGAATGATGACACTTATTTTCACCAAATTATGGAGCAGTTTTGAGGATCTGCTCAGAGAAGATATGTGAAGACAGTTTGTTAATTGGAAAGCAACTAAACAAATGTAGGTGTTTGGATACTATAGAAATAAAATGAGGTAAGAAATCAGTGTGTGCTAGACCTGCCACCGAAAACTTCATGGTGGAAATAGAGCTAGTTCAATGTTTTTGGAGAGATGGAATTTAGACAGAAAGAAGAGAGAGTATTTGGGGAAGAGACACAAAGGCAAGAGTAAAGGGCAGGCTGGCTGCCAACCTATTAAGGGCCTTTGTACTTACTACCACTAACTGGCCAGTGTACAAGGGCTTTGTATAGGGACAGGTCAAGGCAAGAAAGGATTCTTTTCTTAGGCAGGAAAATCTCTGCAGTTGTGAGCCATGAGCCTCCAGGAACTAGGGGATCTGAGCAGCCCAGTGTTGCACCAACTCAGGCGCATTTCTAGTGAGAGGCATCATTGGCCTTAGAACTCTGGTATCCTGAATGCTAGAAGATGTTCTGTTTTCAGTTCTGTGTGAGTGTGTGTGTGTTCACATGCACGTGTTTTAAGGCACAGACTCAATATCAACAATCAGTAACAGGAAATACTTTTTTCTCCACTAAAAAAAGAAAAAGATAAAAAAAAAATTCTGCATTATCAAAAAAGAAAATAAGCACTCCTTTAAATTTTGTCACTGACATATACTTAATCCATATTAAAAAGTAATAGAAGTGGGGGCACCTGGGTGGCTCAGTGGGTTAAGCCCCTGCCTTTGGCTCAGGTCATGATCTCAGAGTCCTGGGATCAAGCCCCTCTCTGCTTGGCAGGGAGCCTGCTTCTCTCTCTCTCTCTCTGCCTACTTGTGATATGTCTGTCAAATAAATAAATAAAATCTTTTAAAAAAAAAGTAATAGGAATGATATTGATAATATAAAAACAGAAGAAAGCATTTTGAAGGGTACAGTTCAAGATAAAAGCTTAGGGGAATCCTGAACCTCTTTCCATGGACACAACAAATCTACAGCTACATATGCAACAATTCCATCTGAAAAAAAAAAAAAAACAAAAAACTTTTTTTAACTAGCTGAACATGTCTTCACAACAAAAAATTAAAGGGCCAAATCCAGACAGGTGGAAGACACAGAGACTTTCTCACCAAAAACCTGACCCCCAGCACAGCAACTTAGAATTGGAAGAAATCAGGAAGAATCTCACAAATGTGGAGCTTCTCCCTGGGGTGAAGGGGGTTTGTGCCCCCATTAAAGCACCTCAACCCTGCACCAAAGAAATGAGCCACCACAACATCTGGTTAATGGGGCTTACGTCCAGAAAAAACATAGGGCTATAGGAAATAGAGATTTTGCTAGTAGAGGGCCCCAGCACAGACTCATTCACTCAAGGATGGGCCACCAAAGCAACATACTGAAAAATGCCTAGACCATAGGTAAAGGAGATTGCTCTAACAGTGGTGAGAGTGGACATCCCTGTTTTGTTCCTAACCACAGAAGAAAAGCTCTCAATTCTTCCCTTGGAGGATGATATTACCTGTGGGTTTTTCATGGATGGCCTTTATTAAGATGAGGTATATTCCCTCTAAGCCTAATTCGTTGATGATTTTTATGAGTGGATGTTGGACTTTGTCAAATGCTTTTTCTGTGCCATTCAAAGGAATATAAGGTTCCTATCCTTTCTTTTATTAATGTGGTGTATCACATTAATTGGTTTGCAAATGTTGAACCACCTTTGTAACACAGGCATAAATCCCATATGATCGTGGTAAATTATTTTAATATATTGTTGGATTATGTTTGCTAGTATTTTGCATCTACATTCATCAGGGATGTTGGCCTGTATTCTTTTTTAGTGGAGTCTATCTGGTTTTGGTATCAAGTTAATGCTGGCCTCACAGAATGAATTTGGAAGTTTTTCTTCCATTTTTTTTCTTTCTCTCTGTCTCTCCCTCCCCATCTGTGTCTGTCTCTGTCTTTCTGTCCTCCCCCTACCCCACCCTTCTAACCACAGTACTTAAGTAGGAAAGAGAAAAGGCATCCAAATTAGAAAGAAAGAATTAAAACTCACTATTTGCAGATGATATAATTTTATATGTAGAAAACCCTAAAGACTCCACCAAAAAAAAAAAAAAAACTGTTAGTATTGAAAACTCAGTAAAGTTGTAGGATACAAAATTAATATACAGAAATCTGTTGTATTTCTACACACTAATAGCAAAGTAGCAGAAAGTGAAATTAAGAAAACAATCCCATTAAAATTGGGTCACAAGAATAAATTCCAAGGAATAAATTTAACCAAGAAGGTGAAAATGCCTTACTCTGAAAACCATAAGACACTGATAAAAAGTTGAAGAAGCTTCAAATAAGTTGAAAGATATACCACGTTCATGGATTGGAAGATTCAGCACTATTACAATGTCTATACACAGGGGTGTCTCGGTGGCTCAGTGGGTTAAGCCTCTGCCTTCAGCTCAGGTCATGGCTCAGGGTCCTGGGATCAAGACCCACATCAGGCTTTCTGCTCAGCAGGGAGCCTGCTTCCCCCCCACCCCCACCTGCCTGCCTCTCTGCCTACTTGTGATCTCTCTCTCTGTGTCAAATAAATAAATAAAATCTAAAATATTCAAGTCAATAGCAAAAAAAAATCCAATTTAAAAATGGGCAGAAGGGGACACCTCGGTGGCTCAGTCGGGTAAGCACCTGCCTTCAGCTCAGGTCATGATCTCAGAGTCCTGAGATCTAGTCCCACATCAGGCTCCCTGCTCAGCAGGGAGCCTGCTTCTCCCTCTGCCTCTCTTCCTGTTCATGCTCTCTCTCTCTAAAATAAAATAAAATAAAATAAAATAAAAATGGGTAGAGGATCTGAACATTTTTCCAAAGATAGCACATAGATGACCAACAGACACATGAAAAGACACTCAACATCACTAAACATCAGGGAAATGCAAATCAAAATCACAATGAGATATCACCTCACACCTGTCAGAACAGCTATTATCAGGGTGCCTGGGTGGCTCAGTGGGTTAAAGCCTCTGCTTTCAGCTCAGGTCATGATCCCAGGGTCCTGGGATTAAGCCCCGTGTAAGGCTCTCTGCTCGGCAGGGAGTCTGCTTCCCTTCCTCTCCCTCTGCCTGCCTCTCAGCCTACTTGTGATCTGTGTCTGTCAAATAAATAAATACATAAAATCTTAAAAAAAAAAAAAGAATAGCTATTATCAAAAAGACAAGAAATGGCAAGTGTTAGCAAGGATGTAGAGAAAAGGGAACTTTCATGGACTGCTGGTAGGAATGTAATTTAGTACATCCACTATGGAAAACATTATGGAGGATCCTCAAAAAACTACAAATAGAACTACCATATAATCCAGCAATTCCACTTCTGGGTATTCAGTTGCAGAAAACAAAAAACAAACAAACAAAAAAACTGAAAACATAAATGCATCCCTATGTTCATTTCAGTGTTATTTATAATAGCCAAGGTATGGAAATGACCTAAGTGTCCATTAGTAGTTGAACAGATAAAGAAGATGTGGTATAAATATCCAATGGAATACTGCCCAGCCATAAAAAAAAACGGAATCTTGTCATTGGCTACCACATGGATGAAACTTGAGGGCATTATGCTAAATGAAATAAGTCAGAGAGAGACAAATACCGTATGATTCCACTATATGTGCAATCTAAAAAACAAACCAAACAAAATAAAACTCATAGCTGCAGAGGACAAATTGGTGACTGCCAAAGGGATGGGGTGTTCTGGGACAGGCACAAGAGGAGAGGGGGTAAAAGAGGTACAAACTTCCAGTCATAAATAAGTCATGGTATGATGACCATTTTACAGTGTATACAAATATCAAATCATTAGGTTTATACCCAAAAATAATATGTCAATTATACATCAATTTTAAAAATTGGTAGTACTAGTATAAGAGTAAGTGAAGGGAGAAAATGTGTGATTTGTTTCCTTCCCTCAGGATTGTCATAAATCAGAGGTGGGGTTGGCATCAACTTTTGTCTGATTGCCACAGGAAAGTTAAAGCCACGAATGGGTTTTGTTCTTACTTTTACAGCCTGTTCTCTGACCTGCTGTTTATTTGTTTTACAGGAAAGCATCAACGTTTATGCATCAAGTTAAGACTACTGTTTGCTCCATTTTAATCAAGATAAATGTCATCTAGCAGTCTGACTCTCTTTGCCAGGACTAATAAAACCCCAAAATTTACTTTCATCAGGAAAGTGCTACTCAAATCTCCTTCATGTTGGCTCCTTGTTAGGCATCTATCTTGATGAATCCCCCACATATCCCACTGCTCCGTAAACCTCATGTGATGACTGGTGGTCACATAAGCACTGAGAGGGAGAAGGAATGTCCTTGGGTAAAGGTCCCACTAAAATTTCAGAGAAGAAACTATTGTCAAAGTCACTTTTTCGACATTTGTGAAGATATCCGTAGTCGATAGAATTTAAACAACAGACTTGTTCTAAGGCATATCTGTATTATTCTCTGTAAGGTTGCCTTATCTGGGATGGTTTAATAAGTGAAAAAGTAAGCCAACCGTCTAAGTTAAGGAGAAAACTCTGAATTGTAGGCTTAGAACATTGGAACATCATCAGTGATTAGCTAAAATATCCCACAGACATTTACCGACCATTGTATTTCACTATATAAAGTACGTAAGGTCTTATTTTAGTCTCTGACATACATCAAAATTACTACACATTAAATGTTACACTACTGTATTATATGAGCCTCAATGCATGTGTGTTCCCACAGGTGTTATCTATTAGTCCCTTCTAAAAATGATCCTTCCTGAATCTGGGGAGAAAAAAAAATTGAGTTTAATAAGCAAAGGGAGAAAAACATGTTGACATTTTTAAGACATTTTTCATTTCATTCTGAAGATTATTTTTTTAACTTAACAATTTGACAGCCTGCAGCTATGTACATATACATGTGAAGAACATACTTAGATGTACATGCATCTTGAATCTGCTCCCTTTGGATTCACAGCTAAGCAAACTTGCTCCACGGGGTAAGCAAATCAGCAAATGACTTAAGGTCTATTGAGATTCTTAACAGGAAAGCCAAAAAAAAGCAGGCATTACTAAATGATTTAGGGAGCACCTGGGGGACCCAGTTGGTTAAGCATCCAACTCTTGATCTCAGCTCAGGTCTTGATCTTGGGGTCATGAATTCAAGGGAGCCCATGCTGGATGTGAAGCAGGCAGGAAGAAAGAAAAAGGAAAGAAATGGGGCGCCTGGGTGGCTCAGTGGGTTAAAGCCTCTGCCTTCGGCTCAGGCCATGATCCCCGAGCCCCGCATCCGGCTCTCTGCTCAGCAGGGAGCCTGCTTCCCTTCCTCTCTCTCTCTCTGCCTGCCTCTCTGCCTACTTGTGATCTCTGTCTGTCAAATAAATAAATAAAATCTTTAAAAAAAAAAAAAAGAAAAAGAAAAAGGAAAGAAAGACAGACAGGGAGAGAGAGAGGGAGGAAGGGGGGAAGGGAGGGAGAAAAGAAGGAAAGTAGGAAGGAAGGAGGAAAGAGAGAGAGAGAAAGAGAGAAAGAAAAGAAAGGAGGAACATTAGACTTAAGATACAGAAACTGCACTGGCAAGTTTATCACAGATTGTCTCTTAGAGGTAATCATTATGCAGGTAAGGAAATGAGACCAAATGAAATTAAGTTATTTGTTTTGGGCCATTTGCCTATCTAATTGCTCCATCAGCACAAGAACACAGCTCTTCTGAATCCCTATCACACTAAAACCATCTACCTATGAATCAGGCAAGCAGTGGTCATAACGCTGTGGCTATACTCCAGGATAGAAACAGTTCATCCTCCCACCCCCTCCCAATGGGAAAGACCTAACTGAGTCCCTAAATTTAAGCAGGTAAAATATTTTAGATGGTTGGCTATACAGCACTAGTTCTAGAAAATGATATGTTTTACCAGGGTACAGAAAACAATTATAAATAAGATGCTTCCTCCTGCCAATAACAAAACTGCTGCCACAATATATATCAAAATACATTGAGATTTTTAAGGTCCCTGATATTTTTTATATTTTTTTTAATATTTTATTTATTTATTTGACAGACAGAGATCACAAGTAGGCAGAGAGGCAGGCAGAGAGAGAGAGAGGGGGAAGCAGGCTCCCGCTGAGCAGAGAGACTGATGCGGGGCTCGATCCCGGGACCCTGAGATCATGACCTGGACTGAAGGCAGAGGCTTAACCCACTGAGCCACCCAGGTGCCCCAGGTCCCTGACATTTTAAAATTACCTGATTACAAGACAAGTAATAAAGTATAATCTCTACACAGTACTTCACAATTTGTAAGCTATTTCATATACACTGTCTTATGAAGCCATCCAATGCGGGATTTAATTCCTATTCATCCTTCAGTTATTAGTTGAGAAGCTGCTTCATCTGGGAAGCTGTCCCAACCTCTACAGACCGAATCAGTGGCCCTGCCGTGTGCTTCTCTAGCAATCCTCTTCCTGGTCTCATATGTCACTCTCCATTCGAGTTCTCTGAACACAGAAACAGTTTCTGTCTCATTCTCCACTGTACACTCAACACCTAGTAGCATCCCTGACACATACTAAATATTAAATGACTGTTTGCTGATAAAGAAATAAATGAGCAAAACAAATATCTAACAACTTGGGAGTAAAGAGAAAAAAAGAAGTTCAAAATGTCAAGAGTTCACTATAGAAGACAGCTGTAGACACTGAGAGTCGGGTCCTCTAAGCAGGTCTTTCCTCCATCCCTGAATGAACAAATCTTCTAAAACCTCCAGACATTATCATAATGGCTTCAGCAGCTGCAACTCGAATAGAGCAATGAGGATGAAGCAGGAATACTGATGTCTTCAGTGCATGTATGTATGTGTGTGTATGTGTGTGTGTGTATATATATATATATATATATATATATATATATATATATATATTTTTTTTTTTTTTTTTTCCCCATCTACAAAATGTTTTTAAGTCAGAAACTGCCTGAAAGCTTCCTTTCTAGCAAATCGTACTACTGCTATTCAATAGGAACAATTTGCTTTGGGTACATTTGTACCATAGTTGCGTACATTAGCTCCCTTTTAACAAACATACAGAACACACTAGAAGAAAGATGGTAGGGATTATCTCCTCCCTACGACTTTGTAAACCTCACATAAGGGCTCACAGGTCTGGGAAGTGACAGATAGGGGATTTTATCTTCAACAAAATAATCACAAATGTAGTTAAACCAACTATACTCTGGGGGCCCATACTGATTTGTAATGGGAAGTAAAAGTCACATGGCCCTGGTCAGAATGTGGCTTTTTCAATCCCAGGATAGCTGATCAATAAAATAATTTTGGCACCACTTAGGCTAGAATAAAATGGCTAACAATAGATGTAGACTATAACTAACAACCAAATTTCTACATCAAATAAATGATGCTCTTTTCCTCACTTTCTTCCCTCCTCTATTCCATCCCTCTCCCTTTTAAGCCCTCCTAGGAATCATTTGTCATCCCTGCAAACTCAAATGGCTGACTTTAAAAATACATGTTTATAAAATACTCATACTACGTTCTGCCTCTTAGACTCCCTTGAAATAAAGCAGCCATAATCTCTGTGACAGTTGCCACCATTAATGCCGATCATAAAAGCTGGTAAAGAGGCAGAAATGCTGATTTACCATTCATCGCTATGCTCATATATCCTCTTTCTAATAAAAATCAGTGAAATTATTACTTTCTGAGAGCTTAGCACTTCAACATTTGTATTTCGAACCTCCTCTACTGTAAGATTTCCACGTTCCCCGTGCTATTTTTTTATTCCCGAGGAGCTGCCAGTGTAAATGTGCCACACTTGGGCTCTACAGCATACTGAGTTGAAAGCATATGTCCCACATCCACAGTGGAAAATTTGGTGTTTAGGGAGCAATGAAGAGAGCTATAACTCAGACTTAAAGATAAATACTGTTTGAGACTCCAGTTCTGTTTATAGATATAATTTGAAAAGCTTAGATATCTTTCTTGTAAGAATTTTTACTCCCAAGATTTGGGTAAAAAAGAGTGGTGCTACAGTGTT
Organism: Enhydra lutris kenyoni; assembly: GCF_002288905.1. NCBI lineage: Eukaryota > Metazoa > Chordata > Mammalia > Carnivora > Mustelidae > Enhydra > Enhydra lutris. The sequence goes on along the minus strand of NW_019154105.1, from coordinate 13,643,972 downwards.
TGATATGAATAATAACTTATTCTTAATTTCTCCTTTATTTAAGTTTTATCTAACACATTAAAGTAAATGAAGTCAAACAGCACTAAAAGCATATAGCAATAAGGTGTACCAAAAGCTGAAATCAGTGGCATAAGTATCTGGGTAAGATGTAGGACTCCAAAAACACATGATATAAATTTGATTTAGCTTAAGGCTTTATGTAGTACTTTAATTTAACTCAGAATTACATTGTAGAGACACTGAGAGTTTTTAAATGAGCTTTGACCTAACCATATTAGCAATTGTAAAACTGTATCCCCTCCAGAAAACCAGAAACATTCAATGGGAAAGTATCATTTCCACCCCACCCTACCACACCACCCCCACATATGCATTGAATCATGCCTACACACTCCTGCCTTAAAGAAACCAAAAAGACAAAAATCCAAAATAGAACATTGTTTCATGTTACTTCAATACAATCATATCCCCCATCCAAAATACAAAGTCATAATGTCAATTTCGCAACTTGTTTACTTCGTTTATTCTTTCCTTTAGCAAATGTATATTGAGTACTTATTAGGCAGAAGTCAATCTGCTTGATGTTAGAGATATAATGAAGAACAAAACAGATACAATGTATTTTATGTTTTTATTTATTTATTTATTTATTTGACAGAGATCACAAGTAGGCAGAGACAGGCAGAGAGAGAGAGAGAGAGAGAGAGAGAGAGAGGAGGAAGCAGGGCCCCCACTGAGCAGAAAGCCCGATGCAGGACTCGATCCCAGGACCCTGAGATCATGTCCTGAGCTGAAGGCAGAGGCTTAACCCACTGAGCCACCCAGGCACCCCAATGTATTTTATCTTTTAAGAGTAGAAATTTAGGGAAGATATAACTAAAAAGCAAAGTTACTTGAGATGGTCTTCAGGGTCATAAAAGTATAGTATTATGTGATAAAGCACATTGTGATATTCAGAGGTACCTCATCTCACATTATATTAACAATGTGTGTGCCATTTGTCTCCCCAGTAAATTTAACATCGCTGCCCCTTCCTAGTGATTGAAATGTGATGAAGCTATTCTACTAAAGTTTTTACTCAATTCTGTCTGAAATACTCTTGGAGGGAGTTACAAAATTAAACAGTTATTAAAGTAGACTCGGAAGACAAGATTGTGAGCTTTTTGGAGGGGATGGGATTGAATGACAGGCACATAGCTGATAATCTGAATGCATGGATAAATGGATGGATGGATGGATGGATGGATGGATGGATGGATAAGAAACTCATAAAAGGAAGTGTCCTGAATTTCAACACAAACAACAAATAATAACTAAGTGTCCACTGGGATACAGACATAGATTTGAGCTCAAAACATATAATAATATTAGTAATAATTAACTTTACTGAGTATTTACTAAAAGTGCCAAGCATTGTACTAAGAATTGTTATATAAATTTCCTTGACTGATGTTCACAACAACCTCATGTAGCACTTACTGTTATTCTCATGTTGCAGATGAAAAGTTATAAAGATTTTTTTTTTAATTTCCTTGTCTGAGGTCACAGAGTTGACAAGGGATTAATGTCAAGACATTGACTCCATTCTTCTACATCTTATTTTGATAGATGTGCTATGTATATAGATCAGCTTCCAATCTATTGAGGGGGAAGGTTCCAGATAAATATACTAATAAAATGTAAGCTAAATGCCATGAAACACTATAAATGAAGAAATTTTATGTTGTCTCAAAGAAGTAAATATCACACCTAGCTGATGCTATAAAAATCTGTGGCCCAAGTGACCACACTCAGCAACACTCACTATTCCTGGTCCTACCAAAGCATCTTCTGTGAAACAACTTACTCTACTATTTCAACTGAAATACACTATTTCTTTTTCTTCATTTCAAATTTAGCTGATCTTCCCTTTAATTGTTTATGGAGTGTTTTGTACATATCTTCTATTATTATCATTTGTTTACAGATCTACTTCCCCCAGTAGATAAAGTTCCCTGCAGGTAAAGACACATGCAGACTTTCTCCCTCGGTAACAGTCTGCAGCAAATAGCCAATACACGTACATTCAGTAAACAGTAAGGTGCCTTGGGAGCCAGACAGATGTAACACAATAGCACGGCATCAATTTAAATGCAATAATTGTAACTCAACTCTACATTGAAAGACTTCTTAAGGCACAAAGACTTTTGAGATGACACGCATTCAGGCATTATTTTAGTAGTTTCAAAGAGACCACTACTGGACTATAATGAATGGGAGGCTAGAACACTTAAAATCACTAATATTTTCTCAAACATGATGCATATATCTACAAGGAGGCAGATTAAAAATGGCAAATATGTGCTATGATATTCCTCCTCTACCCGAGACGAGACACTGCTCATCAATCACGACATTTCATTTCTTCTGAGCACGGGCTGATCCTTGGCATCCTTTTCAGCGTGACATCCGAGCAGTCCGCGCGGATCGACGGGCCCTTCATTATCACTTAACACTCACTTGTCACGCTTGACCTGGATCAAGTCACATAACTTTCCTATCTGTAACATTTTAGCATTTAGGACTTCTCCTTCCAATGAGGAAAGAAAGCACTTGGGTATCTCAGGGAAATCTTAGATAACCAGGGCTCCAGATTTTATTTGAGCCAGCTGGGTCCCAAGGGCCAGTCTATAGACATTGCTGATCTGCAATTGATTTTTCACCACTTCACGGGGAAAAGAGTAGAAGAGAAAAACAGTGTATGTACTAATCTGGCTGGCTGCATTAGAATCACCTGGGGAGCTTTTTAAATATATAGATCACAGTCTCGAGCCAACATCTCTAGGGATCACGTCCAGAAACTATTATGAAGTGCAGTCAGAGTTAGGTACTGCTGAATATTTGTGTCTGTAGGCCTATTTTCAATTGCGTATTTTTAAAACAAAAGACAGTTTTCTAAAACTATGTCATTTTTATCATTCTTAAATTTTATCTTTCATTTGTGAAATAATGGATAGTGAGGGTACTTTGGATTACTTTTTTAATGCCATCCTAAGTAAAACAGACTTGGAACTGCTATATAAGTCCCTTTTTTCTAAAATGTTGCTGATCTTTTAAACCCAATGCTCTGAAAAACCAAGATTCTAGCCATATCCACTTCTCAAATTAGATAAGTTTTCACCTTCAGAGTAAAACAGTAGAAGGAATAAGCTTGCCAGAAATCTATTTTCATTCAAAACTGAAGAACTTCCTGGGAGATAACAGCACAATAGAAAAAAAAAATGTCAAGAGGACAAGCGGAGCTCAACAGCAGATACTTCTTCCAGGAAATGGGAGCATGAGGGTTCTGGTGTGTGTCACATGCCTGGCACAGCCCGGCTTCAGGCATGGTCTTTAAGTCTAGGTGTTGCGCAATATAGGTACGAAGTAAAGGGGCAGGTCATATCTGAAGAAACAAGAAGAGCCAGCTTCTTATTAAGACCTCTGTAAGAGGGGTGCCTGGATGGCTCTATTGGTAGGGCATGAGACTCTTAATTGCAGCTTGGCTCATCATCTTGGGTTGTGAGATCCAGCCGCACATCAGGCTCCACATTGCGGGGGGGGGGGGTCTCCTCAGGATTCTTTACCCACCCCTGCTCCCCACTCACACTCCCTTTCTCTCAAATAAATCTTTAAAATTAAAAAAAAAAAAGAAGAAAGAAATAAAAGAAAGAAAGAAAGACAGACAAGACTGGACTTACTTAAAAACAAAACAAAAAAACCTCTATAAGATACTGACATTTGGAAACACGAAGGCACTCCACCCAGCTTTCCACGTGCCCCTGGGTAAACTTCCTTATACCTGTGGCAGTGGCAGCTTGTTGAGAGACAAAAGGGGCTGCCTTGAGCAGGGAGAAACCGCAGTGCTTCCCCAAATAGGGCAGCAGAGCCCAGATCAGGGATCAGCAGTGTCTGAGAAACAGCAGTTTTGAGGGGAGACAGCAGTGACCAGCAGCAACAGTGATGCCCAGCGGACACTGTGAAGCCCAGCAGCTGTGTCCCCTGTGGGGCAGCACTCAGGTATCACATGGTTTTCTGTGAGCATTTATGAGAGAGCTCCTAAAAGCACTTGGATAAAGAGGGAGAGGTCCTTGGAGGGGGCTCAGGACTGACATTAGTCGTCTATGGCAAGAGCCCAAGAAATCTTGGTACATAATCTGTTACCCCATTTCAAATCCCAGTGTCGTACAGCCCACGGAGCAATAGCCTCTGGGAAATGAGAATGTGAGACACATTAGCAGATTCCACAGGAACATTCCCTCACAGTCCTCCGAGTTCTGAGTCTCCCTGTTGGTCACATACACACAGGGTCTAATGAGTCCAGGGAAATTAAAAATGACCCTAGTAGAGAACATCAAAACTAATTCAAACCATGACCCAAATGACCCCAGGGAAAGTATTTTTCAGAACTACTAAATTTTTATACCAGAAATAAATAGCGGTGGCTGCCTTTCTCACAGTAATTCTCTGTCCACATATGTGTGTAATCCCAATTAGTCTACCAGAAAAAAGAGCTCACAACGTAATCAAAGCCATGGGCTGATAACACCTCCCTCCCTGGCTGTAGTAAGTGGTTTAAGAACCAAATTAGCATTCTTTCCTAGCTTTTTTTCAAACAGGAGCTAAGAAAGAGGACTCTGTTTTTATTGTTTTGTTTTTTCTGATGGAGCTCATATGCCACCAGGGAAAAAAAAAAATCATCTTCAGTAGGAACAAATGAGGTTGATACAGGAAGAAGCAAAGAGGGGAAAAGGGAGAGGAAGTGTACAAGGGTGTTCAAGGCCCTAGTTTCCATCTCTGAGGTCCTTAGAACTACCATGATTCTGATAGCAATCAATCTGGCTAAAGATTCCCCGAGTACGTTCCCTAGTTTAAGTTGAGTTTCTGTCACTTGCACCAAAAAAAAAAAAAAAAAAAATTATGGCTGAAGTACTAGTTAAGATGTTTTCATCTGTAAGTAAAGAAAATTTACTAATAGTATCTTAAACTTTGAGGATATTTGTTGGGGTTACCTGGGTGGCTCAGTCAGTTAAGCATCCCAACTCTTTTTTTTTTAAAGATTTTATTTATTTATTTATTTGACAGACAGAGATCATAAGTGGGCAGAGAGGCAGGCAGAGAGGTAGTCAGGGGATGGTGGGGGGAAAGCAGTCTCCCCACTGAGCAGAGAGCCCGATGCGGGGCTCAATCCCAGGATCCTGGGATCATGACCTGAGCTAAAGGCAGAGGCTTAAACCACTGAGCCACCCAGGTGCCCCTCAAGCATCCCAACTCTTGATTTCAGCTCAGGTCATGATCTCAGGGTCAAAGGATCCAGCTCCATGTCGGGCTTTGTACTGAGCATGGAGCCTACTTAAGATTCTCTCTCCCTCTCCCTCTGCCCCTTCTTGGAGAAGAGGAAGAAGAAGAAGAAGGAGAAGGAGAAGGAGAAGGAAGAGGAGAAGATTTGTTGTTAACAGAGTCACCTTAGCTGGCTTAGTTGGTGGAGCATGCAACGCTTGATCTCGGGATTGTGAGTTTAAGCCCCATACTAGGTGTAGAGATTACTTAAAAATAAAATCTTTAAAAAAAAAAAGAATATTTATCGTTAACAAGTCTGGATTCCATTTTCAAAAATGCCATCTTCTCCTACTCTTTTCTCTTTCCTACTCAAAGTCCAGGATTTTTGCCTCAAGTTTATATCCTCATGGTTACAAGATGGCTGCCAAACCACTAGGCATCATGTCATCACAGCACCCAAAGCAGGAAAGAAGAGAAGCTTACAAATAAGAAATTTTACTTAAAAGGGAAAAATATTTCCCAGAAAATCCCCAGCAAATTTCTTCTTACCTTCATTGGCTGGAGTGCAAGAGTCATAACTGGCTTATGCCTCCAGATTTATACCAATGACTGGGTACTTTGCTAGCAGCATTCTGTTGGCAAGAAAGAAAGAGAAATTGATGTTGGAGGAACCACCCAACAGTACACATCCCAAATATATGGGAATTTGAGGTTTAGGAGTATAACTATGGTCATATTTCAATCTAGATTCTTAAATGATGGTGGTGGTGATGATAATGATGGTGGTGATGACAACATTCCTAACTCTGGACCAGGACTTATTCTAATAAATTTACTTAATTATTAAAAACAACTCACTGTAACCTTACAACATCCAATGAGATAGATATTATTACTATTATCATCATATAAGCTATGAGGAAAGAAGTATCTTGAAACTAAGTGATTCATGCAAACTCACTTGACTATATGGTATGGTATTGAGATTTGAACTCAGGAAGTCAAGTCCTGGAAATGAAGTTCTGTTACAGTATATTATACCAATCTCCAAAATTAAGTGTAATAACAGTGAAGAGAAAAATATGAAATTTTGTGCACAGGAAAAGTACTAATGTTAAAGTATGATTTCTCCCTAGGCTGACCTTGAAATTATAGATACTGTATTTCCAAAAAGAATATATTAATTCAAAATGTAGATCATTTTCACTAACCTCCTTTTTGGTCCTTTCTATGCGCACAAGTAACAGGATATAGGATCAGAAAATCCTTTGTACAGGGAAATACAGAACAATTCAATTAATAATTTCAATTTCATTTGGCATTAAAGGTGTTTTAAAAATAGATATCTTTATCTCAATGAAAGCAAGACCATTAAATGAAAAGAAGTCCCTCTGAAGATTGAAAACTCAATGACACTAAATTAGTCAATGGATTTAAAATTACAAAGACTTAAAACTCAGGGAAGATTTTATTGGGTCTTTTATCCAATGACTTTGTTTAGTGGGCCTTGAGCAAAAGACAAAATTCATTCTAAAGAGGCATGAGAAGCTAAAACTAAAAAAAAAAGAAGAAGAAGAAGAAGAAGAAGAAAAGAAAGAAAGAAAAAGTGCTCTTAACAACTGTAAAAAGACAGATGACATTGAACAGTGTAACATCATTTTCCAAGCAGAGTGCATTAAAAACAGAGGGGAACAAAATAAATTTAGATTAAGCCAATCTAAAAGTTAGGTAAACAGGATTTATTAGAATTTAGAATCTTACTTTCTGTTCTTATTTTTAATGATTTTGACTGTTAGTCATACAGGCAAACTTTTTAAAAACGAGCATAATTCTTGTCTCAACAGTTTCCCTTTAATTAACTCTCTGGTATAATGTCAGCCAATTGTTTTCAAAGGGTGATTAACTTCTGCTCCACTGTATGAACAGTGACCAAGCTGTGTCTCTACAGCAGCTGCCATTTCATACCTGAAGAGGCAAAGGAGGTGACTGCCTACAGGATTGGTATAATAACCAGGGAACATAAAAATGAAAATGACCTTGAAATCTTCAGTAGACAATACCTTAATAACTTCTACTTAGCCACATAGATTACATTTTTCCCTTCCATCTGATAGAAAATTATAAGAGAACAAGACTACCAATATAATCTGATACATTAAATAAAATAAATTGGAAACCTAATGTTCAACAACCAAGGTTGCTCAAGCCACTCTTACTACATACAACAAATAATTCAGTTTGGTTCCATTATTAGAGACTTAGGTGGAGAAAAGAAGTTTGCTTTAAGTATTCATTCATTCATTCATATTAAGCACCCTCCTTTGTCTAAGCACTGAATGAGAACCGAGAACCGGGGGTAGAAGGAAGACAGACCCTGACCTTGACATCAAGTTAGCAGCCATACAATCCAGAAATCAAGAAACCAGAAAACCACCCATCCCTTAAAACAGATACAAAATTTTACCCTAAATTCAAGAATCTGTGCATCCTATTGACCATGCACATGATTTTTTCTTAGTTTAACTTGGGTATAAATAAAAGACATTTTCATACTCCCATGAAAGTTCAAAAAAAATTAATCACTGAAATCATCTCGTAACATTCTCAGCAAAAACCCCCAAAAAAGATCCCTTTACTGATTTTTCTGTTACCTTGATTCTATTCAACACCAAGAGAAATGCAAATGTTTAATCTACCAACCAATCACCTGGATGTCAGTTTAACAGTCTCCCTATTATCTAGTATTTTCTAAGTATCTAGAGATACCCAGATACTTGGCATCAGTTCACTGAAGTATTTGAACAACTCACCAATTTGTAATCGTCATTGCAAAATTTCAGTTTAAAGTAGAAACTAAATAACAAGAAATTTTTTTGACTCAAATTCCTCATGCTTTAACTTGATCACTTTCTTTTTGTTGTGATGCAAAGAGAATATGCTTATAATTTTCTATATCCTGGTCTTGAGAAAAGACAGTGGTTCTACTGGTTGACATTTATAAGCTTTTGAAATTTATGACAGATGGTAAATCTACCACATTATTGAGGTTAACATAAGTTTTTATCCAACAACTTTTCAGAACCTATATAGACTATGATACTATGTTTCATACTTGGGATGCAATGGTGAGTCAGTCTTATTCTCTTGAAGCTTCTAGTCTCGTGGGAGAGAAAGAAACACAATCACATAGACCCATGTAGAACTGTGACAAAGGATTTTAAACAGGAAGTACCTAGCATTACAAAAGTCTAAAGTAACAGAATATGACCTTTTGGAGGAAATGAGAGAAGCAAATAATCTTTAAGGTAAGAAATGAAGAAGAATTGATAGAGGAGAAAATCAGTATCCCAGTCAGAGTTAATATATGCAAAGGCACTGTGGCAAGAGAATGCATGCTGTAAGGTAGCAGTTCTCACAGTGTGGTATGGAACCCCTACGAAAATAAAAGTATTTTCATGTTATTTGCACGTTTCACTACAGTTCTCTCACGGATGTGCTATGAAACTTTCCAGCAGCAACATGACATGTGATATTGCGACAGATGAAATGTAGGAACAGATAAGCAATTCCAGCTGTCTTTTATTAAGCCAGATTAATTAAAGAAGTTTACAGAAATGTAAAGCAAAGCTACCCTTCTTACTTTTTTACTTGGAAAAATATAGTTAATTCTTATTTTAAAAGTGATGTGGACTAGCCAATTAACATTTTTAATGGATTAATAAACACTTTGTAATTTTTTGGTTTTCATTTCAAATTATTATAAATATCAATAAATATAATACACAAAGAAAGGCACACTGCCATCCTCAATGCAGTTTAAGATAGTATAGGAAAGGGGTCCAGACATAAAAAAAAATTGAAATCTCCTGAGATGAAGAAATTAAGAAAAAAAAGACTGTCTTGCTGAACAGAGCAAGAAGGTCCCTCAACAAAGGGACCTGCTCCTCTTGTCCTGCCCCCTCCTGCCAGTATCCCATCTATTTCCTCTCAATTTAGTGAAAAAAACTCACCACAAATACATAGATACACATAAGCACTTACATGCACGTATGTGTGGATGGCTATGGGCATGCTTATATGAAATACGGAAGACAAACAGTAGTTCTTTTGTTTCTGGAATCAGGGCTGGCCACATCCTTTGCAGGGCCCCATGCAAAGTGAACATGTGGAGCTCCTATTCAGAAAGCAAGAAAGTGCTGCTGTAAAGGTATGAAAATACAATGTTTTCTCATTCTTCAGTGATCTCTCTCTCTCTCCCCTCTGGTATTTATTATTTGCTATTTAATGCCATTCTAAGAAAATTAAAAATTGTAACTATTAACATGACTTTTGCTGTGCATTTTTCTATTGCACAGTGCCAGTCTTAAATATGAACACAAGGGGCACCTGGGTGGCTCAGTGGGTTCAAGCCTCTGCCTTCGGCTCAGGTCATGATCCCAGGGTCCTGGGATTGAGCCCTACATCAGACTCTCTGCTCAGCAGGGAGCCTGCTTCCCCCTTCTCTCTGCCTGCCTCTCTGCCTACTTGTGAGGTCTCTCTCTCTCTCTCTCTGTGTGTGTCAAATAAATAAATTTTTTAAAATAATAATAATAATAAATAAATAAATGTGAACACAAGAGCATTCACCTCATATGCAAAGTCACCAAATTACACAATGTATTTCATAGTTCATACATGCATAAGCCATTCCACCGGAACAGTGGAAATACTGCCACTATTTTTATTTCAATTCTTGATACACACTCTACCAACATGCCCACTCTTCATTTATTGGTGAATAAGGAAGGACTGAAAATAAAAGAAACTGTGGGTATCCTCTTGCCTTTTCTTCTGTGGCATCATTTTGAGTGCAGTAGTTGGCTAATGCAGGAAAGCTCCATGAACAAGAAATGATTGGTCATCTGTGTTTCTAAAACCTCCATTGGCTTTTTTCTGCATTTGAAGTAAGTGCTGGTTCAGACAGAAAGTGTGGTGTCCTCACTCACTGTGGTAGTTAAGTAATTCCCCCCAAAGACATTCATCTCCTAATTCCCAAAACCTGAGAGTATGTTACCTTCCATGACAGGAAGGACTTTGAAGATGGGATTCAGTTAAGGATGTTGGGACCAGGGATTGTTCTGGATTATCCAGGAGGGCCCAACATAATGCCTCAATTAGAAGGCAGGAGGATGGCAGAGTCAGAGGAGGAAACACAACAAAAGAGGGAGAGAAAGAAATTGGAAAATGCTCTACTGCTGGTTTTAAAGTCGACAGAGGATGCAGCCATGAGGCAAAGAATGCAGGCAGTCTCTAGAAGCTAGAGAAGGTTAGAGAAGAGATTCTCCCCTACAGCTTCCAGAAAGAAGGCAGTCTTTGATTTCAGCCACCTAACACAAATTTCAGGCTTCCAACCTCACGTTTAAGAAAATAAATTCACATTGCGTAAGCCACTAAGTTCATGGTAGTCTGTTACAGCAGCGAAAGGAAATTAATAGCCTAACTCACAGAGGCGCTCGCTTTGAGTCTTTTTCAGAATCCCACCCAGGATTCTATGCTCATGGAGCATCACAAAGGCAACACGCAAAAGGGGCTGTGAGGGATGGCAAGCACGCACACCCTACGTGCTCCGTGGCCCCACCAGACTTCATGTACACAACACAAGTCCAAAGATAAAATTAGGAGTTTCAGAGACAACAGAAAATTAAACCAAACATGGGCCCTCCAAGTACAGGCTTCTGTGCAAATGCACGGGTTGCTCGCCTGTGAAGCTGGTGTTGCCAGAGGGCATGGTCTCCAGAAGTAAAGCAAATGGGTGGGAACTGAGAAGAATCTAGTACCAACTGCGGTATTTGCCAGTACGCAAATCTGTTGTGTGGTATTTTCTTTTTTTTTCTTTTTTAATTTTAGATTCTTTTTAGAATAAAACAGGTTCTTCACTGTTTACAAGGTTATTTCTGAGTTGTAAAAATTCTCTCTCCATGTTTCTCCCTTTTTACCATGTTTTTCCCCTTGTAAGGGCCTATTCAGCCAGAGCAGCCCCACCCCGGTTAAACTGCCTTTTTGTTGTAAAACTTAAATTGACCTCGCCCCCCACCAGGGGAACTTATTTAAAAGCAAGTCCGGGAACCCAGTCCCAGGTAACAAAGTCCAAGTACAAGGGTGGGTCAGGCCAGGTGGAGGTATTGAATCAGTGGGGGCGCATACTGTCTCCTAGCTACCAAGGAGTGTGGGCCACCCACTTTGGGAGACTTTCGGCTCCAATCCTAACCAAGGTGTGACAGGCTGGTTCAAATGTCTACTAAGGTAAATTGTAATTCAATTGGTCGCCTAGCAACACTGCAGAGTTTCCTGTGTGTGTGTGTGTGTGTGTGTGTGTGTTACAATCTCATTGGCCACCTGTGTGTGGCCAGGCCCAACCACATGGCCTTTGCTCTATAAAAGTTAGTCTGGAAAGCAGGGGGGGGTCGTCCTCTCTGTAGGGGCGGCCCCCATCGGTCTGATTTGACAGTCTGTCTGATTCCTGATGCTTGGCACGAAATAAAGCTTTGCTTGACCTTGGCTTTGTATCAGTCTCGCTCCTTTAATCACGGACCCATTATTGGGGTACCCAATTTGGGGGGGACCCAACGCCCTGCACACCCCTCCCCATTCAGTCTTGGCTGCCGCAATCAGACACAAAGCATGAGGACTCGGTTCCTAAATCTGTAGTGGAAAACTTGAGCCACGGACAGTGACTGATCAGGACAGTCAAATCAAATCTGGTTTTTGCAACACAGGTTCCCAAACCCTGTCCCATTGTTCTTCTAAAGACACACATACATGCACAGAATGTCCAGGTATAAAGTCCAGAAATAGGTGCTTTTTAAAGCCCTATGACGATCACTGCTGTTCAGAACCACTGAGAAACGCCATTCACTTCATGTTTCAGGGAACAAAGAATGAGAAGTAGAAAAGAGAACAAGATCAGTATCTTTAGAAGCATTTTCAACAGCCACCCAAATAGGTCGTGAAGCCAGCAGAAGCCCCGTACAAGTTGGCATGCTGAGGTCTTGATACTCCTTTCCTCAAAAGAAAGGGAATGTTCATGGGGGAGTAAGTGAAGGTGGTTTTAAAAAAATTAACTAAATCTGAGGGAAAGGGAAAATTATCTTTGAAGACTCACAGAGTGAGCAAAGGCCTGTATCTGATTTAGTTGAAGCACCAAAAGAAAAGTTTCAGAAAACTTTAAGGAGCATTCAAAAGAATGCAATAAAAGGTAGCTCATAAAAGCTCATATTGGTTTACTGAAAATAAACCTATAAAATGGGAGGAGAGGTAAATGAAGAAACACAACGACAACGAAGTAAAATTTAAAGGAACATAAATAAAACCAAAGGATATTTCAAGAAAACCAAAATTATAGTTGCCAAACCAAAAACTCTGAATGATACTTTTTTTTTTTTTTTAATTTATTTGTCAGGGACAGAGGGAGAGCGAGCGAGCACAGGCAGACAGAGAGGCAGGCAGAGGCAGAGGGAGAAGCAGGCTCCCCGCGCCGAGCAAGGAGCCCGATGTGGGACTCGATCCCAGGACCCTGGGATCATGACCTGAGCCGAAGGCAACCGCTTAACCCACTGAGCCACCCAGGTGTCCCTGAATGATACTTTTTAAAGAGCATAACTGAGCATGAAGAAACAAAGTGAAATGATGTGAGAAAACATTACAGGCAGAGACAGAGAATTACAATCAACCTGACAATGATGCGTCTTATCGAGAAGCAGGATTATTCATAATCAAAGTAACAACCGAGACAGTGAAAAAATAAGGTAAACCAAGAAAAATTATAAAAAGAGATGATTTTGTTTAAGTGACTCTGGCAAACTTTTTAAAAGGAATACAATCAAGGAAAACTCTCTTATGTTGTGTCAGAGAAAACTAAACAGATTAACCAATAAGGAATAAAAACCAGGTGGACTCTGACATCTCTTAAATTACATAACTGAAAAATAATAAAGCAATAAACCTAAGATCTTTAGAGAAAAAAATCTATGACCTAATAATTAGGCCCAGCCAAACGCGATTCATTCATGGAAACAGAAAGATTCTGAGAGGTACAGGAGCTCAAAAATATAACCTCTCTGTGCCCTTCTCGAAAATTTCCTGAAGACACCGAAATTAAGAGTTCAAGAATAGGAAAGTTAGGATATAAAGACAAAGAGTGCACTTTGAGAACAGTTTAATAAAGTTAAATTTAAATAACTGTTAAGTTGCAGTAAAAGGTTGAGGACCAATGTCAAAGTAATCATTGAATGGAGACATAAAAGGCAGCCTGTATTCAGGTAACAGCCAAGATTCAGATCATATTAACATAGATGAGGACTAGAGCTTTGTTACTGCACAAGATAAAACTCAGGGAAACAGCCACAACTTATAAGACTAACAAAAAAAAGATGAAGGACTTAAGATAAAATATTCGAGGAGCGCCTGGGTGGCTCAGTGGGTTAAAGCCTCTGCCTTTGGCTCAGGTCATGGTCTCAGGGTCCTGGGATCAAGCCCCGAACTGGGCTCTCTGCTCAGCTGGGAGCCTGCTTCCCCCTCTCTCTCTGCCTGCCCCTCTGCCTACTTGTGATCTCTGTCTGTCAAATAAACAAATAAAATCTTAAAAAAAAAAAAAAAAAAAAGATAAAATATTCGAGTGTGGTACAAAAAGCATGTATTTCTCTATTACTCAAAGATTCTCAAATTGAGTTGGGACATAATCCAAAAATAAGTTGCTTCCAAGGGACACACCTAAAATAAAATGGCACATTTATTTTTTAAAAGATAGGCAAAGATTTATCAAATGGAGAAGAAACTGCCGGGTAACCACAAATTTAATAGGATCAAGAACTGACTTACCTGCATTAACATGACTTTACTATTCTGGTAAAGTCTTGTCGAGGAAAACCAAGTTTCAAATAACATTACTGTTTGTCTCCTGAACTCTTCAAAATCCAGTTATCCAAACAATAGACTGATCCACTCGCCTCCTCCTTGGGCATTAGGGTAAACAGCTCCCTTCCCAGAAAGAGATTTCTTAAATACGAATAGTTTGTTATGAAACAACCATTCATTCCTCAAGACTTCCTTTAAAACTTTCTTCGTGCTGTGTCGTGCTGTGTCGACCAATCCTAAGTTATCTCAAACACTGCACAATTCCACTCGCATCCCTCCTTGAAGACCCACCTTAAACCAAACCACAAAATTCCTTAAATATCTATCCATCGGTGGCTTCCCTTCTTACTACAATGATAAGAAACTCATCTTCACTTGAACATGTGTCATTCAAATGTTTTTTTTTTTCCCCTGAGTTGGCAGTCAAGAAAGTGACTTCAAAAAAGTTAGCACCAGTTATCAGATGAACTAATTGAAGCTGGATGGGGGCACCTAGGTGGCTCAGTTGGTTAAGCGTCAGCCTCTGATCTCAAGGTCCTAGGACTGGGCCCTGTGCCCCTCCAGCCCCCTGCTCAGCAGGACGTCTGCTTGTCCTCTTGCACTGCCCTTCCCCACCCCTGCTCACGCTCTTTCTTCCTCGCTCTCAAATAAAATCTTTTTTTTAAAAAAATGAAGATAGATGTTAATTTGTGTTAATGAAAAGATACAGTCCACATCAAAGATTTTTTACATCCTAAACCTTTAAGTGCTAAATAACATACTGTCAAATATAAATAAAATGCAAACTGTTAAAAGAAACTGACAGGGGCGCCTGGGTGGCTCAGTTGGTTAAGCGACTGCCTTCAGCTCAGGTCATGATCCTGGACTTCCAGGATCGAGTCCCACATCGGGCTCCCAGCTCCTTGGGGAGTCTGCTTCTCCCTCTGACCTTCTCCTCTCTCATGCTCTCTCTCACTCATTCTCCCTCAAATAAATAAATAAAATCTTTAAAAAAAAAAAAAAGAAAGAAAGAAAGAAACTGAAACAAGGCTGTAGAACTTAACTTTTGACAGATCAAGTAATCAAAAAAGAAAAAAATGACAGACAAGTGCAAAAAGGAAAGTCAAAATGGTAATAATTTCAGACAAAAAATCTATTTTTAAGCAAAACCTAGTAAACTCTGAAGTACCATTTCTTACTGAGCATTAGAATAATTCAACTAATAATTTTAATTATTAATCTGTAGCTATAATTTATTATTTAATTTAATCTGTAACTATAAAGGAAACTGTCGCCTACAAAAGAAACTATCCTTCCAAATGTATTTGGAGCAAAGACTTTTTTTTTAAATGATATTATATCCCTCCATAATAGAGAAATCTCAAATTCCTAAAGCAAATATATTCAAACCATAGTCTGGCCAAAGTGCCACAGAGCAAGAAACTAATAATGTATTTTAACTAATCTAAATGAAAATGTAACATATAACCTACATAGCTATACTCACTTACTTGACCACAAAACACTTGTCACAAATATCAGTCATTAGTATTCTACTGAGCACTTTGGGAAAGGCATTCCATTAAACGAGGAAGCAAACAAGGATGCCTATAATCATTACATTTAACAATATTCTAGATCTGTGGCTCATAAAATGAAAAAAAAAAGAAACACATCAGGTCACACACTAGAATATTCTTGTTAAACATGCATATAAAAATAACTGGGAAAAAATACACCAAAATGATAATAATAGTTATCTCTGTGTGATCAAATGACCGCTGATCTTATTTTCTCCTTTGCATTTTCTCCAATATTCTCTACATTAAGCATGGATTATTTTATAATAAAAAGTATTACTTTACTAAAACAGCATATTGAGACTTTATTCAAATATAGACAGGAAGGTTTCCCCAAACAAATCATGAAAACTAAAAATAGATTTAGCCTATGAAATACTGACAAAACCAATGTTAATGAAGCTTTCACCTGAAACCGATTCAACTGGCCTCTTATTCCAAGCTCATTTTGTGTGTAAAAGTGAGGACAGTAAACTATAAGAAACAAAAGTTAATTACAAATAGAGAAAAACAGTCTGATGCAAATAATCAAGAATCAACCCAAGTAGAAAAACAAAACAAGGGATGCCTGGGTGGCTCAGTCTTTAAGCATCTGCCTTCAGCTCAGGTCATGATCCCAGGGTCCTGGGATGGAGCCCCACATGGGGCTCCCTGCTCAGTGGGAGGCCTGCTTCTCCCACTCCCTCTCATGCTTTTCCCTCTCCTTCTCGTGCTCTCCCTCTCTCCCTGTCTCTCCCTCTCTGTCAAATAAATGAATATCATCTTTAAAATACCTTTAAAAAAAGGAAAGAAAGAAAAAAGGAAAGAAAAGAAAAAAGCGAAGTCCACTTAAAAGGGCTGTATTTTCTCAAAGAACAAACCTACATTAGTCAAACGATGTTTGAAATTTCTCAAAAAAAGGAAAAAACAAAGATAAAATATCTGAAAATACAAAACCAAAACATACCCCAAACTATGTTTCTGTGTGGTATGTTTCTATCCTCATCCTCGCCTCTCCATCTTTGCATTTTTATTACCATTGCCAAGTGGATCTTTGTTGGCACTTCAACTGTAGAAATATGCACTGACCCCTTTTCCATCAGTCTCAAGGTAAATTCCAGTAGACAATCCCCTTTCCAGGTGTGAGAGAACTTGTTCTCAGCAGCGCATCTCACCATCGATCCAAGGTGAGAGTCAGGGCAGTGGCTCTCCCCTGACTTGTGTACTTCCCTGGTGTTGGGGGCCCTCTGCAGGGGCCCCCAGTCTTGCATATGGAGCAATGGGCCCTGCTGGTTGAACATTTAAATGTGTTAAAGTCCAGGACAATACTTTAGTCCACCCAGCCAAGGTGGTTTTACCTGTTCACAGTGTAATTTGCTGCTTTAAAAGTTCGTTTTCCTTTCTACCAACCTTGCCATGTGTGGGTTACAAGGGAGATAGAAGTTCCATTTCATGTCACATTTTCTTGCCCCATCTTGCATATCATGACCTTTGCTTGAAATGTGACCCCTGGTCACTTTACTGTACAAGGGTAACCACACACGGTACTCAGTTTTTCTAATACCCTAATGGTGGCAACCTGGTTTGCCCAAAGACAAGGGAAAGCCGGGGTTAGGCCAGATGCGATGTTGATACACACCAAGTGGGAGGCGGCTAATATAAAGTTTGCCAACCCCTCACCGGTTGGGAACTCTGATGGGTGGCCGCGGACTCTTGGCAGTCACCTTGGGTGTGTTTTAGGGTTCACAGGACACATCGTTGCTTTATTAACCAAGTCGCCATACTTCCAGAGCAATTCAGCATTCATGGCGATATGCCATTCTCCTTGGGCACTGCAGTGGCCACTCTTTCTACGCACTCAATCTGCTGTATCTACTGAAGGGTCAATAGATAGGGCTCATATCTGGGCTAGGGCACCAGCTTCCCACTTGACAGAGGCCTGGCAGTTCCTTATGAGCCAGAACATGAAAAACAACGAGGCACCTCAGGCTCTTGGGAATGAACCCAAATGTCTTCCCATATACATTTAGACCCCACAAGGGCTTGTTTATAATCATCTACCCCTCATCTTTCCATTGTCTGAGCCATAGGATTAATCCCTTTAGAACAGCCTGACTGGCAGCTGGAAGGGTTAACAGTCAGGGCTCCTGAGTGATCACCCACCAGACCACTCTGAGCTCAGCCCTCTAGCTGCTGTGTGAGAAGCTCTGGCGGGAGGAGCACTTCCTGCTAGGAGCTTTGCTTTACAGGGAAACCTACGCTTTCTTCCACCTTCCGGACCCGGGACCAACACCCCAGGGATGTTCTCTCCTTTTGTTGTCTCTGACGCAGTGGCTGATGCATACCTTCCAGAGTCCCAGTCACATCTCACCCAAACGGGAGCCCTGCTTGGGAGATGCCCAGAACTTTCATCTGCCTCACTGGTGGTTTGCTTTCTCAAAGACGGCTTGCTGCTCTGATCCCCAGTCCCACGTGTCCTTTCTGGTGAGCACTGTGCCAGGTGGGGAATAAAAGTCTTTCCAAACCCCCAAATTTCTATAAAAACTGGTACCCCTTTCACACACTTAGGGACTGGAGAAGTTTGTACCTTATCGATTACAGATTTTGGAACATCAGTCTTACTAGACCAGACAACACCCAAACCTTACTGTGGTGCCTGAGCCTTCGATTTTCTGTGGGTTCCTTGCTCTTCCTTTCCCTCACAGATGTTCCAGCAAAAACTGCAGGGTATCCTGCATCAGAGGCAAATCCTTCTGTGTTCATGTTATATCATCAACATAGTGGGCCCATTTTACTGATGTGGGAAGGAAAAGAGAGACAGGTCCCCAGCTATCACCCCAGACACAGTGGGGCTATGCAAATAGCCTTGGGGAAGCACTTGAAAGGTTTATTATTGTCCCTCCCCCATGAAGACAAATCGATCTCAGTCATCAGAAATCTGTCTGTCTTTTCCAGGAATTCTTAAAGATAACACACTTTTGCAGGAACACCTTTTCATTAAAGCAGCAGAGTAAAACAGTAACTGCAAATGACGATTAACTTAAAAATGGCCTTGGTTAAAGATCTGAAGAGGCTCATTATAATGCAACAGATAAGGGAACTTCTACATCAGTCCGTATTTTAAAAAGCCTTTTCCCTTTATTTTTTTCCCTTCAGTCTCTGTGGGCAATGTTTTGGTTATCTCCTGGGATGTTTACATTTCAAAGACCTAACATTTTCAACTTCAAGGGACAGAGAATGCAAGTTTTCTCTTTGGAGATTAGGCCTAATCGCTATTTAAACCTTTCCTTTATATTAGAGGTCGGAAGACATGGGGTATTTTGTCTACTTCCTTCCTTAATTACCACATCTTCCTCTTCATTTTCATCGGTTTCTCAAAGAATCCATGCCTCTAAAGGGTCCTAATCAGGCTTTGTTGCAAGTGCCCGGATCTTAATCTGAAGCAGTATATGCCGTCCTAAGCTTTGCAAAATGGCATGGTAAGGCCTCTAACATCCTGTTCACCTACCTGGTCCACCAGCCCCAAAGCTAGCTGAGTAGTGGACACACCCACATCCCTCTTTGACTTCAGCTCTCCTGACTTCCTGACCCAACCTTCCGCCCCTAGCGGGGCACTGGTGGCCAGCAGACCCGCCCATAGTAGAGGCCAGCCCACCGCAGCACACATCTGTTTCCTTTCTGTGCCCCCCTGTGTTATGTGCATCTCCTCCAGTAAGCACATTCAGACTGGCTGGCGTTTTCAGGGCATTCCCAAAGTCACCAGGTGATCACGAGCATCTAACACAATGGCTCTCCCTCCCCACACAGAGGTTGCTGGCCATCTTGAAATTTCCCTTTTGGATGCCTCAACCCCATGGCCCATTTCTAGGTTTCCTGGCTGGTTGGCCATTGGTTGGTTTGTAACCTTCTCAGGAGCTTTCTGGGTGTAATGTGAAATTGGCCTCTGTATTTGGAGGGCATGAGGAGAAGACAGGGTTAGGCCACTCCAGGTTGGTAGGTGGCTGTTTTAATAATCCAAAGGAACTTATATTTGAGGCTTGTCTTGTGTGGCAGCAAGATGAATGGATCCCTCCCTCCTGTCAAACTGTAAAAATTCTTAAAGAGGCCACACTTAACGGGATTCACGACATGTACCGCGCAGGGGTTCTCAATACAACAACACTACCTCAAGCAGATGTCCTTGGAGCAGCTTCTGGCCGTGGGAAAAGCATGCAGAACCAACATTCCAAGAACAGAGAGGGAGAGCCTTTGATTCCTCAGGTCCAGCTCACAGGTCAACCAGTGGTTATGGCTCTACAACAATCTTCCCCAACATACTCCCATATTCTAAGTTAGGTACTAGATCAACTACATGAAAATTACAAGAAATAGCTGAAAAACAATTTTTCAAACCTGAGCACTGAGCTTCCTAAAATGTATAAAATGTATGCAAGTTAAAGGAGGAAGAAAGAAATTCCATCAGCCCTACCCCCATGCAGAAATGGAGGCAAGTGTTTGGATAACTTAGAGAACTTGATACATATCCTCTGAATTTCAAGAAGATACAATGGTTTAACATTAGACACAACTCTGAGAAATGTTAGGGCAAAAACCACTGTAATAACCCAGGTATGAGATGCCCCGGGAATTAGATACTCTTATTTTACACAGCGAAATTTTATTTTAATAATTTCATTCAACTGCTCTACCTCCATATTTATTCATCAGTTGGTCTTGACCTGTCCTGTCCTCCTGTTTACCTATTCCAGTTCATCCAAATTTAATTCAGTGCTCTGCCTCTTCTCCATCCAAGTTTTTGCCCCAAGCTATTTCATTTGAACAATAAATTTCTTTTATCCTTTATGCCAATCCCTGGCTGCCATTTTGCCTGCCATCCAATGAAGCTTGAACTTGTTTCTTATCACCGCAAAGCTAAAGGATATCATTTACATTCATTAAGTTGTTCTCCCTAGACTTCTAGCTCATACAAACAACTTTTCTGTTGAAGAATATAAATGTTTTCCCCACACACAAGATATGAAAATGGTTCTGGATCCGTGCTGACTTCAAGATCTACCTCTTCATTGGATTATAGTTCGAGTAAAAGCGGACCCCATGTTAAAGAAAAAAACTTAGAGAGTGCCTTATCGTATTCTCTTTTCCACACTTCAATTTCTCAAATAACCTTGTCCATAAGTTTGAAGGGTAACCCTCAGAAGAGTGATAATAAGTGCCCCCAATTTCAAAGATAAGGAACCGGGCTATGTAAAATAGACCCTTTTATCCTTGTGGTTTTATTTTGTCCTGTGTCGTGTCAAGAAAGAATCAGAAGGGAATTCAATCTGACAAAATTTTACTTTAACCGGTTTGCATTAAGGAAGTATATTAAAGAATCGGTGAGAGCTGCAGCTCCATTAAAACCATAAATATAAATTAGGGATATATGTACCCAAAACAGATAAGGAAGGCACACAGTTTGCTTATGGAATTTTGGTGCGATTTTTTGTTGGGAGGGGAGTGTTGTTTGGGGGTTTGTTGTTGTTGTTTTCATTATGAGATCATGAAGATCTTATCATCTGGATTTCAGTTGCCAAACCCGTGGTATGACTCCACAACAGACCTGCCAGAAACCCTTCATAACTGAATTCTGGCATCACACAGACTGTCAAATAGACAATTGCAGCTTCAGAAACTTCTGTTTTTCCACAAACCTATGAACGGTGCCATTCTCCAGTATAAGCTCAAAAGCCATGAATTTGATCCATTAGCCATTTCAGAAACACAAACACCACACTTCACGGAAAAGGAGCATATGCCACAACAGGTAAACATTTAACACTGTAACAGAACAGCCCAACACACTCCCTTTTGTCAAAGGTTCAAAACAATTTAGAGGCATTCCATATGCAGGAAATCAAAAGGATTTTTAAAAATCACTTTAACCACATTTGCCTTGACAGTGGGAGGTATAGGGATAGGTTTATTGAAAAGCAAAAATATTTCAAATATTAAAATTTAAAATAAAGAAGATTTTAAAATACTTTAATCTCTAAGGAGATACAGCAAACCATAAAATAAAATGTGAGAATAAAGGAGCTCCAGAAGCCACATGAATTGGCAGAATAAGGAGGTGTGGGCAGAATGGAGTAAAATGCCACAGGGGCACAAGTTTCTCTTAGGAAAGGCTATAAACAGCTCTCCACCAAAAACCTGGCTGGAGTTAATGCTAATTCTGAGTTAGCTGGAGAACTAACAGTTGAATCCCTACCCAGAGGAAAACAGGAGGACGACAGGAAAGGAAAGGTGTGGTGTGTGTCTCAGGGTAGCAGGTTTAGCTTCCGGCTGGGAGTCGAAGGCTGCCGCGCTGCCTTATACCAGGCTTGTCCTCCTCAAGGAGACAATCTACCTATACACCTACCTACTCCTAAGACAATCTACATATACACCTACCTATCCCTCCTACTGTTCATTTCTCTTGAGAACCCCGACTGAGACAGAGGGCATGATTTTCTTCAAAATCCTACGGGACTGCAATACAGTCTCCACACAGCATCTCCTTCTGCCCTCCAGGATCCTCACACTGGTAAGTTACAAGGTCAAGTAAAAGACATTCTGGGAGAACTGATTACATTATAGTCTACAGTTGCTGAAGACCTGTTTCTTTCTTTGGACCACACTCAAAACTGGCAACCTAATGGGATTATTGGATCATAGCAGAGGAGCAAATATGTATGTGTTGCCTCTAAAAATCTATAAAGTCTCTCAAGATTTGTGGTTGTAGGTGCATGCACGTGCGTATGTATGTGTGGGTTAGAATTTATAAGGTACGTGGGCTTGTTTTTTTTCTTTGAATGGAGATATTTTGACATCCTCCATACCACTGGGTACTCAAAAAACTTCAGCAAAGTGGTAGATTCCTAAACTTACATGGAGTTTACATCCCATCCTGTGGTACACATAAGTCTTAGAAAGGCAAGGCATGTAGGTCAATACTAATCAAAGTGTGGTCTGGATTGTAAATGTTACTGATCCTCAATGAGTACAGAAATTGAAAGTACTTAGAAATATTTATCAAAAAAAAAAAAAAAAAGAAGAAGAAGAAGAAAGGTTCATAGTAATTTGCCAGAATCTGTTTTTTAAAATGCGATTTTTATAGTCCTGCCTTTTTTTTTATTTTTTTAGTAGTAATTCATTTAGTGGTAATTTATTTTTATTGTATTTTACTAAAGTATTGGTCTGAGTAGATTAGAAATTTTTTTAAATGGTTCACCATCAAAAAAAAAAAACCCACAAAAACAAAAAATGGTCCATCATTTTTGATTGTTTAAGAAACACTGGATACCTGTTATCTTCTGCTCATCAGATTCTATCAGCTTGATGTCATCCATGTGGTGGACCCATATGATAGCCTATGGAGTCCTTGTGGAGCAGATTCTGAAAGAGAGGCAGAGAGATGACCCAGCCTCAAAGTAAGAGGTGTACTCCTGTTCTTGTCAGGTTAAGAGCAAACTGCTTCTGGTGCTGCCTGTTTTGGGATAAAAAGAAAAAGAATTCACCAGAATTATAGCTGCCTATCAGGGACTATGTTGATTCTAGCAAAGAAACTAATTGGAATTGCTACTTGACGAAAATAACCCGCTTTCCTTCTCTGAGGCCACCACCCCATATCCATTCCATCTTTGGTGGTAGAACTAATTTCTGTGATTCTTTCCCCCAGAGATACTGCACTGATTTTTGATTTACCACTTTGAAAAGGAGGAGCAGTTTGAATAGTTTTCACTTGGCTTCAACACCAAAACAGCCCTTAATCCATTCATCACCTGATCCTCAATAAGACCCACTCTGATCTGAGGCCCACAGTGTTTTCTAGATCTCCAGGGATTATCCTTATTTGAAAGTCACTGATCAATAATCCTTAAAAGAACTAGTTGTTTTTTTTTTTTTCCCCCCCCCCCCCCCCCCCCGTGTTCAAGTGTCAAATGGCAAATCATTTGGGGAAGAGTAGGAAAAAGAACTAGTGGACAGACTTACAAAAGTGTTGCAGGTATTTTAACCACGTGTCAAACCGCTGTGGGCGTGAGAATGCTCTCCGGCTGAGATTCGGATAAAGGGCCTCGATGCCTCAACTCAAGTCAGTTTCCATTCACCAGATCTTAAGGGTTTGTTTTATTTCTTTAGTTATAAAGGTAAAAAAAAAAAAGGCTGCTTGACCATTTGATTCAATATAGAAACAATCATCAGTTTTTCCCCCACAAAAGTCCCAGCAGTAAATTATTCTAATAATTATCCTTACTTTATTCCCTGTTGAACTGCCTGAATTGTGTCTCCCCAATCCAAATTCCAGTGTTAAAGCCCTAGCCCCCAGAACTTCAGCATGTGACTGTATTTGGAGATAGGGCCTGTAAGAAGTGATTTGGTCAAAATGTGGCCATTCAGGTGGGCCCTGATCAAACCTGACTGATGTCCTTATAATAAAAGGAAATTTGGATACACAGAGAGATGCCAGGGATGCACATTAACAATTTGGCACCCAATCCAATGTGTGGGCTTTTCCCCCATGCTACTGAGCAATTCTCCGACATAGCTCGGTGTCCCACAATTCAACTCAATTTTGACACTATACACCCACATCAGATTCCACAGGGTCACAGCTCAGTCCTACAAGACTGCACCCCACCACCCACACACTTAAATATCAATTGCAAGTACAGGATGTCACCTGTGCTTCTGAGTGACCTGCTATAAATCAGAGGTTCCAGGACCACCTGCTTGGGTTTGATTCATTGGCTACCACTGCTCACAGAACTCAGAGAAACTTTACTTACTGGATTACCAGTTTACTATAAAAAGATATAATTCAGGAGCAACCAGATGGAAGAGATGCATAGTGCAAGGTATGTGGGAAGGAACACACAGCTTCCATGCTCTCTGAGCATCCCATCTCCCAAGCTTCCACATGTACCGCAACCTGGAAGTTCTCCAAACCCCATCCTTCTGGGTTCTTATGGAGACATCATAACATAGACATAATTGATAACTCTGGCCATTGGCAGTTGATGCAAGCTCCAACTCCTCCCCCCACAGGTCTGAGAGGTGGGAATGAAAGTCCCAACCCTCCAACCACATGGCAACAAACACTCACTCCATCACACCTCCCCACCCACTCCACCCCCGCCTTTAAGTGCTTTCCAAGTCACTTCATTAACATAAACTCAGGTGTGGTTGAAAAAGGCTTATTATGATTCAGATACTTTTATCATTATTACTTAGAAAATTCCAAGGGTTTTAGAAGCTTTAGGCCAGAAACAGAAATGAAGACTAAACATGTGTTTCTTATACATCAACATTATCACACACATGCACAGAGAAAAGGCCGTGTGAAGACACAGCAAGAAGGCATTCACCTGCAAGCCAAGGGAAGAGGCTTCAGGAGAAACTAAACTAGCCGACATCTTGATCTTGGACTTCAAATCTCCAGAGCTGTGAGAAAAAAAAAAAAAATTGTGTTGTGTAATCCACCTAGTTTGAGGTATTTTGTTATGACAACGCTAGCAGACTAGCATATCCACTAATGCACCTTTTAAGAATGCTGTATCTCCCTTTACCAATGTATTTCTTAGTGACTTTATGAAGGCAACTTCCTCTGAGCCCTTTCAGAAGACCCAGGAGGAAGAGGTGTTTATAACATATGTTATATGAAAATATATTTTATCAATATTCTCATCACCCTAAATCTTTGTATTCTTTCTTCCATACAACATTTGCCAAGTCAGCTTTATTTGGTGTTAACTGAGTTCAGAGTTTGGTCAATCAACCAAGTAAAAGATAATTTTCTGCAGCCAGCTGGCCTCCTATAAATTTCCATAGGAATTGTCTGTGGTGGAGTATGGAAATCTGGCACTTCAGGTAAAATACTAAGTTGCCACTTAAGACCACTGACCCACCCCATCAGAGTACTGCCATTCTGAGGCTTAGATTCCAGCCCCAGGATCACACCAAGGGAAGAGCTAGTGACCCTTTACACCTGCATGCTGAGGTAGTAGATGATGGCCATTCCAACTTGTTAGAACAATTCCCATCCCTGAGCAGGCACCCTAAATTCAGAATCTTATGTAAGTCTACCCATATCCTTAAATGTAGCCCAACGTAAAGATATATCCCCCCTCTCCAGTCTAGAATACTTAGAACCCATTCTTTCCCATGTTTTCCAGAGGTCTGCTGATATTTAACAAGTCTTTTTATGTTAAGCTTTTTCTACTGGATCAGACTTTGTACATGCTCCTGGGATATGCTAAGATTGACTTATGTCAAGGATCAAAGAATGGCAGGGATGCAGCATGGGGAAAGCTGACATGTCCTTTCAAAGTAAAGGCCTCCAGAGAGGTCATGCCAATTTGTCCAATGAACACAGGACCGACCACATAGGCAGGAGGGAGGGGCTGCCTCTGACGGTAAGGGAGGTTCAGAGGAGTTTGGCTGCTCAGGCTACCCAGATTCACTTTAGTCCACTCAAATGTTCCCATTTCAATTCTTAGTGTCTCAGTCTTTCCTAATCAGTGTCCAAACATTGACACTCCTCCTCAAAAAAAAAAAAAAAAAAAAAAAAAACCTGGTAAAGCTGTGAATTCAACTTATGCTATAATTTAGCAACCCATCTGATCAGATCACAGTTATATCAGCTGTAACTTTAAGAGAGAAAAAAACTTTTTAGAAGGTTCCTCATCACAGCCATACCACCCCGTAGTCTTTGCAGTCTTCGTTTCTATCAGAGGAGTCTCTCATAAAAGTACCTCAGTCTTCTAAAGCCTGCATCCCATAGACATTTTATCCCTGGGACCTCATGTGATCATTTAAGGACCTCTTGCACAGTATGCCGCTGACTGCAAGCATCCAGTTTCCTGGTAGTAACAGAAACATAACTGCCTTCAAACCCAACCAAGTCATATAACCAATCCAAATTCCCATCAGTCAGAATTTAGTCCAAGAAACAGACTTCGTATTTTTAACAGCCTAGAATTTAATATAGGGAATCACGTGTTTACAAAGTTCTAACAAAAGCTGGTGTATCAGAAGTCAGGGTGATACCACTAGGGATTTTGAAGACAGGAACACAGTGCATAAGTTCCACCCAGGAATCAAGAAATCGTCACCACCAGCTCCACAAATCTCTCTTGACATCCACAGAACTACTGAGCACACAGACTGAAGCACTCAGCCAGGTCCTCTAGCTGCCCTCGGACACATCTCCAGGACCTTGCTTGCCAGCTGAAGCAGCAGCAGGATTATGACCTCTGCCTGGCTTCCACCTTCCAAATCTCTCTTAAAGACATGCTACTGCCAGAACATAATTTCCCTCCAGAATTCCTGCTGCAATGGATTCCTGGAAATATATTTTTAATTTTCCAACCAGTGGAGTACAGGAGGACACGTCAAAGAGTGAGCAGGTAGGACGTGAATGTCAGTCGACTAAATCCAACAAAAGTTCGGCCACTTAGTTCCCCTGGTCATCGAGATGCTCTCTTCAATCCAGAAGGATTCCGGCCTTCTTCTCAACCTCAGCTTATCTGGAGCTATCCTCACAAGAACAGTTGTCTCAGATCAGAGTTAAGGGGTCACTGGTTTTTTATTGTTTCTCCTGTTTTCAAACATCTCTTTCCTAGCCGATTTACAATAGTCCCTTTGAAAGAAACAACTATCATCAACCCTTCAGTGGCTTAAAAAGTTGCTTTGTTTTTACAAGCTAGCTTGCAAGCCTGAACTTGAAAACTAGTGCGTATTCTGTGTATTACATGAAGAACATTAGGAAGAGGCTGTATGAGTTTCTTAAGTCTTCCACAACAAAGTATAGCAAAATGGATATGTTAAAACAACAGAGATTTATTCCCGCACAGCTCTGAAAGCTACAAGTCCAAAATCTAAGTGTCATGCTAACCTCTCAGACACTGGGGAGAATCATTCTTTTGCTAGTTTCTGGTGGTGGCTATCAATCTTTGGCATTCCTGGGCTCACAGAGTCATCACTCCATTTTTTTTTTAAGATTTTATTTATTTATTTGACAGACAGAGATCACAAGTAGGCAGAGAAGCAGGCAGAGAGAGGAGGAAGCAGGCTCCCCGCCGAGCAGAGAGCCGGATGTGGGGCTCCATCCCAGGACCCTGAGATCATGACCCGAGCCGAAGGCAGAGGCTTTAACCCACTGAGCCACCCAGGCGCCCCTCATCACTCCATTCTTTACCTCTGTCATCATACAGCATTCTCGCCCCTTCTTCTAAGGGCTCACCCTAACTCAGCATGAGCTCCTCTTAAATTGATTACTTCTGCAAAGACCCTATTTTCAAAATAGGTCACAGTCACAGGTGCCGGGAGTTAGTATATAAACATCGTTTAGACAGGCACAATTCAACCCATAACAGAGGCAAAATGTTTTAAGTCTCACACAAAGGGTCAGTATAATCAGCAGCATGAACTTTCCCCTAGAATTGCAAGGAAAATGGCAGCTGAAGGTATGTCATGGCCCTCAGTGTGGTCATGGGCTTGGGTGACTTGCATTCCTATAGGCAATTTTACAAATAGAAAACACAGGTGTAAAAGATCACAAACTTATAAAGTGATTTAAAGAGAGATTATTCTTGAGGAAAAAAGAAATCCCTCATCTAGATGATATAACACTTTACAGAGCAGTGATTTTAATCCAAGATAAATATAAAATTATTCTTAAAAAGAGACTGATTAATTATGTGAATATGGACATCCCAAAACATCAGATATCAATTATTATGTATTTCATATAGACCTTTTTAAAATTTCCTAGCTTCCAAATCCAACCTCCATTTTGACATACTAACAAAGGTGAAAGTTTGTGATTCATATAATCACTTAACAAATATTTACTGAACATCTACTATGGGCCAGGTGTTGGATGCTGGGGTTTCAAGGTTAATTAAAGCATGGTCTCTGCTCCCAAGATACCTCTTGGCAGTCTAGTAGGAAGAATATGTGAATCAACACACAATTTGTGTGCCATCTTGTAAGTGCTACAGAGATATTAAGTACTGGGTATTAAGGGATCAAGAGAACAGCTAAATAACCCATCCTGGGGGTCAGGTTTTCAAGAAAATCTTCATACCCAGAGAAAACAATATTAGAACTGAATTATAAAAAGTGCCAAAGAGTGGGCAGAGGCGGTTTAGGCAAAGGAAACAGTATATGTGCATACGAAAGTGTGAGAGACAGCAGAGCACAATCTGGGAACTGTAAGAAGCTCAGAATGACTGCGTCTAAATGAGAAGTGGGGATGGCAGGGGAAGGGGGGAAGGCAGACAGTAGTTATAGATGGTAGAGACTCCATCCGCCTGGATCCCTAAGCCACTGTGTGAGGCAGAGCATTGCCCCCCATACTCTTCCACCATAGGGAACATAGAGAATGAACAAGACTTAAAATATTTGCTTTGTAGGGATGCCTGGGTGGCTCAGTCGGTTAAGCAGCAGCCTTCCACTTGGGTATGACCCCAGAGTCCTGGGATGGAGTCCTGCATCGGGCTCTTTGCTCAGTGGGGAGCCTGCTTCTCTCTGCCTCTGCCTTGTGCTCTATCTCTCTGTCAAATAAATAAATAAAATCTTAAAATAAAAAAAGAAACATTTGCTTTGGAAAAGCCACTGACATTTTCAGTTTATTTGCTACCACAACATAACCTAGCTTTAACCTTACAAACACAGGGTACAACTGCAAGAACATTTAATTAGGACAAACTGTTGAACAAGACCTGTATTTTAGGGGCACCTGGGTGGCTCAGTTAGTTAAGCATCTGACTCTTGGTTTCAGTTCAGGTCATGATCTCAGGATTGTAGGATCAACCCCCCCCCCCCAACACACACACACACTCTCGCTCTCACTCACTAACTAAAATAAATAAATAAATAATTATTAATATATAAATAAATAAATAGACAAAATAAATATATCTTTAAAAAAGAAAAACAAGCCTTGTATTTTAGAAAGCTCACATTGGCTATGAGGCTGAATATAGACTAGTAGTGCCAAGAATGGTTACAGGGAAACAAATGAAAGGCTATACTAATAATTCAGAGTTAATTGGTGTTATCTCCCTTGTTAACCAAACTTACCTCCTTCCAACTAAACTTTACAATACCAAGCACTGGGTCATCCTGGGCCACACCGTGGCACGTGAGGCTTCTTAGGCCCAGCCCTCTTCCAGAATCACGACACGTAGAAATTTCCTGCCAAACTCCTGTACTCACACAAAAAGCCCACATCAGCAAAAGAACTTGGATCTCTAGTCAGGATAAGAAATTCTGGGAGAGAAAGTACATATAACGACTTGTCCTAAATTACCCTGAAAACTTCTTTTGTGCAGCAGTTACTCCTCACATGTAGCATTCTGAAATTCAGAAACAGAAGAATCAGAGGGCAGAAAACCCTCCGGTACCATTCACTGTCTGCCTACCCATAAATTGTTCAAAAATCTGGCCGAGATTTCCCTGAGTATCACATAAAACATAAAGAAGTTACTGAGATTAAGGTTCTTTAGAAGCCAATATAAAACGATCAATATGTTTGGATGTTTGGTGCTAACAAAGTGCACCACAGTGAGGCCCCACATAGTTACTAAACCAGTTGGAAATCGAATGTACTTGGCGATATCTAGTCTGGGATTTCAATCCCTAGGCTCCTCAGCTAGTGCAATGGTAAGTCTCTTAGTGACCTTGGACAAGCCACCCACCTTCAATGTCTCCATTTCCCTTCACTAGCTTAACAATGAGATTCCTTTTCCCCTCAGAGAGATGATGTAAAAAGTTGTAACAGAAGCGTTTATTAAGCATTTTGGATGTCTTTCATACACGGAGTCTGAAGTTCAAAGCAGTTCCCTATATGCCTAGACAGGGACCCATAAACACATTTGGTCTACACCAAGGGATGACTCTGCCATGTGTTACTGTTGAGAAATAAAGGACTTGTATTAAAAATGCATAATTTAATCAAGAGAAAACCACTAATCAGTAGGAAATATGCAACCTTGATGCTATGGGATTTTTTTTTAATGTTCATGTTATTAGAACTGCCACAATTTCTCACGGATCTATTGAAATGAAAATTAATGTGAAGGAGAAGTTTGGAAAGATAAAATGAGATCAAACCATAAGGTCCTCGGGAGAGCCTAGCACTCCTCTGGAGCAAATACAGAGAAGCAAAAGCAGCATGATGACATTGGTTCTTCCTCCAGTCCAAAGTCACAAATCTGCAAGATTAGTTTCTCACTCCCTCAGAGGTCAGCCAACCAGTGGTCATTCTATGAGGGCCCAAACCGTGCAGAATATACAGGCCATCTGTAATGCAGCACTGATCTGTCACGGACTCTCAGACTCATGTGTAGAGCTGGCAAAATGTCTGAAAATTCTAAGTGATCCTATCAAGCCTTCCTATGGGTTAATAATTAGATACAATCTTCCAAACAAGACTTTATGAGATGCAGCAGGGAGTCCTGCTTGAATCCCGTTCAGTCACAAACGAGCACTTTGGACAATTTCATTAGAACTTAACTGTTATGAGAGTTGTTTAGAAGTTTAGGGCTGAGCCAAGGAGAGTGTGTGTGTGTGTGTGTGTGTGTGTGTGTGTGTGTGTGTGTGTGTGTGT